>NC_051190.1:59568416-59881484 GCF_015220075.1 Falco rusticolus | reverse complement strand
CTTCATCAGACCTCTTGAGGGTCTGCTGAAAATGTCAACCAGAAATATGTTCATTGCAGCAACCTGATAAAAATCTCTGTGGAGATCCCCCCTGAGCAGGGGTAGCCCCGATCTGAGAAGGCTCCTCGGAAAGTTTATTCAAGGTTCCACCACAACACTCAGAGCCCTGGAGGAGGGAAGAGCTCCTTCTTGCTTGAAATAGTGGTATAAGAGCTCGTAGGGTCACAGTTCCTTTCACTGGGGGTACAGAAATAAGGGTGCTCACTCTTACCCTTAACGGCAAGTATGGTGACCAGAGGAGCCCACGAAGATGTGCTTATAGCTTTCCTTTGGTCAGCCTCCAGCAGAAGGAGGTTGAATGGGCTGTGTGGCCCAAAGAGCAGCTCTCAAAGGGGACTGGCCATTCTGCTCCTTCCTGAGGTAGCTCAGATGTCTTTGCTGCCGTGCAGATCTCTCCTTTGTCAGCATACCAGGAACTCCATCAGCTTGTGCAATATGGTCCAAAGGTTCAGCAAAATCAAAATCTCTTTCCTTATTTGAGGTCAGAGCCTGGTGCCTTCAATCACAGCAAAGAGAGACTTACTACACAGTCCACTGACTTCAAGGAAGCTTCTCATGAAGAAATCTATTTATTCAGCTTGAATAATGGGCACAAGAGTCTGGCTTTTGATAACACAGGCACAGCAGCTTCGCAGGTGCTACAGTGTTCACTATTATTCCAAAGTTTCCATTTTTATTTCTAATAAGATGCTGACCTTCTAGACCTCATATGATGCATTCTAATTATAAGACTTATTGAGAAGCCTAATATAATATTATACCCGCTGGGGAGTCAAAAGTGCAAATAGTAAAAATATCAAATCTCAATATTTAATTAATTGAAACAAATTAAATTTCAACCTATTTCTCATTTCTGTCAGCTACTTAAAGTTCTGTATGAACTTTAGAATTTATGCAGATTTCCCCACAGAGGTTCCGAGTGGGAATTTCAAACAACTAAGATCTGTGTTTATAGCCACACTTTTCAGCTTTTTAAAGACCTTCTTAACAAAGGGCTTCCAGGGCTTTGTGTGGGAGCAATTCATTGAATATGACTGCTCTAGTCCAGTGCCTAAATGGGAATCACACACTTGAGGAAACCTGGCCTTTCTTCTTGGTGAAGAAAGCTTCTGGAACCCTATCTTTTAAAGCCCTCCAAGCAGGCTACTCTCAGAGGGCATCTTTGTCCCAAAACATAGGCAGAAGACAGAAAAAGATATAAAACCTAAGTTGTTTCAATGAGGCAGTGAAATGCAAAAGGCAAATAGAACCAGCTTTCACAAGAGATGGGGTGACTTCCATTTTTTAATCATTTCTGACCTTTATCCAGCATACAGAAGGTCTTCTCTTCTAGACAAATGGAATTGTGCAAAAATAACTGAAGAGGTATTGCAGGTGTATTATCAAATCAGAACAGCAGTCTATTTGTTCTCATTCCTTGTAATGATATCGCTACTGGGAATGCATTCATTTGGCTCACTGCTGGGTAGCAATTTGTTGTTAAAAATATAAGTAAATGAAAATAGGCACTTGGTAAATGAATCACCAGTGATGGACCTGAAGTTCCTCTGAGGAATTTATTATTGCTAGACAGTCAGCATGGCTACCGTTCGTCTATGGAGCTGCCGTTCTGCAGTTGCATTTCTCCACAGTAAAGAAAATTTACAGTACTCAATCATATGCCATGGGTCCTTTGATTAAATGTGGATTTACAGTGCATGATAGCCCACAGCAGCTTAAGTACCCTACAGTGTATTACATAAATGCACGTTCAGGATTATTACACATACCAAAATAGACATGTACTTGATAGAGGCTGTTATGGTTTACAATTCCCTTTTCACTTTCCCTCTCTGTGGTAATAACTATACATGTATTGGCCTTAAACACCTACATGTTTTAAGCACAGGTTAAATTATAAAAGAGATTGCAACATCTTCTTTGTCCATCATCATCTAATAAATCAACAGGTCCATTTCTGTGGATTGATGTAATGGCATTTATGAGCATTGGCAAAGTCATATCCACTTAACTGATGCAATTAAGTAGTGCCGTGCTCTTATTATAATAATAATGGATTGACTGATGAGTAATTTATTTCTTTCCAATGTAACTGACAAAAATAGGTTATATTCATAGACAACGCAATGTATTTGGATCATAAAACTGCTGCCTTCTCAAATCCACCATTAGCTTAGATTTATCCTCACCAGAGAGTGGTGGAAAACACTTTAAACCAAGTAGCATGCTTAATGAGTAATCCTGGCCCGACGTGTTAAGTCCCACAGAGAAGGTGAATATTTTACTAGCTATTTCTCATAAGAGAAGTGCTGCTAAACACTGCCATAAAGAACCAGCTCAGAGCTGCCAGCTGAACTCTCTCATCTGGAGAAAGAGGTGATTGTGCTTGCTTTAATTTTAGTTCAGTTTCCAGGAAAAATATTTCCTTATTACCACTTGTACTGCCTCCCTGACACTCCTTTCCTAACAATATTGCCTGGAGACCTGTGCAAGTCAATGCTTTCGTCACCCTCAATGTGACCTTGATGTCCAAGTGGAGACCAGTGACAAGTGGTGTTCCTCAGCGGTCAGTACTGGGACCAGTGCTGTCTAACAGCTTTGTCAGTGACATGAACAGTGGCATTAAGTGCACCCTCAGCAACTTTGCCAATGACACCAAGCTGTGTCATATGGGTGACACACTGGAGGGAAGGGATGCCATCCAGAGGGACCTTAACAAGCTTGAGAGATCAGCCCATGTGAACCTTATGAAGTTCAACAAGACCAAGTGCAGGGTCCTTCATGTGAGTTGGAGCAATCCCAAGCACAGATACAGGCTGGATGAAGAATGAATTGAAAGCAGCCATGAGAAGGACTTGGGGATGCTGGTTGATGAGAAGCTCAACATGACTGGGCAACGTGCATTTGCAGCCCAGAAAGCCAACCGTATCCTGGGGTGCATCAAAAGAACCGTGACCAGCAGGTCAAGGGAGGTGATTCTCCCCCTCTACTCTGCTGTCATGAGACACCACCTGCAGTGCTGTATCCAGCTCTGGGGGCCCCATCATAAGAAGGACATGAACTGATTGTAGCTAGTCCAGAGGAGGACCACAAAGATGGCCAAAGGGCTGGAACACCTCCCCAGTGAAGACAGGCTGAGACAATTGGGGTTATTCAGCCTGGAGAAGAGAAGGCTCCGGGCAGAACTTACAGCAGCCTTCCTGTACCTAAAGGGGCTGACAAGAAAGCTGGAGAGGGACTTTTTACAAGGGAGTGTAGTGATAGGACAAGGGGGAATGGCTTTAGAATGAGGGAGGATAGACTAGATACAAGAAAGAAATTCTTCTCTCTGAGACTGGTGCTGCACTGGCACAGGTTGCCTAGAGAAGCTGTAGACGCCCCTGGCAGTGTCCAAGGCCAGGCTGGACGGGGCTTGGAGCAACCTGGGTGAGTGGCAGGCCCATGGCAGGGGGTTGGTAACTAGATGAGCTTTAAGGTTTCCTTCCAATCCAGACCATTCTATGATTCTATGATTTTCCATGCTTATGACTGTCATTTACACATATGAAGGTCAAGGGCCAAATTATCTGCTTGCTGGGAATTGGCATGGTTTTGCTGACTGCAGCAGAGCTGCTTCAGTTTACAGCTGCAGGAGACTGAAGATGGGCAAGAACATCCTGCCTTCAGATACCCAGAATTTCTGTGCTGCAAACCTGTCTGCTCGTTGTCCTTACTCTATTGGCTATTTTGGGTATAAAATCTCAGAGTTCTTAAGGGCATATTACATCCATTTCCATCATAACTCCCTTTACATTATGGAAGCAACAGCTCTGTCTTCCACTGAGTATGAGCCAAATGTTCTAAATTCTGATTTCACAGTTTTGTGGAGTTCAAGAACAAAAGAAACCACCAAATTATTTCATTTGACCTCCTGTATGACACTTAAAGAACAGAAAATATAGCCTGAGATTCCTGCATTAGCAGGGAACTGATTAATTGGGATAAGCCCAAATGATCCCTATAAGATTTCCACTTTCTGGGGAACAGTAGAAGGGGAAGGATCCTGCCTTTTGCAATCTGACCTTATGGAAAATACCTTTCCAAATGCAAAATCTGGAAATCAGCATGACCTGAGCCCATGAACAAGGCATGCTGGTCAAGACTCAGGCAAGGATGATTCAACGTGTCACCAAGGAACACTATGCTGTCCCATCTGGAGGCCTTTCTTTACCTGTGGGGCATATTTTTTGTGTTCCAGTATGTGTTTATGTGTGTGTACACACAATTCTTCACCAAAGGGAAATTCCTTCCTTGGTCCCTGAAGCCTGAGGTCCAATGTTTGTTGCTGTTTGAAAGCAGTTGCACTGGGGGCAATCCAGAGCTTCTTGTCTTCTCCATGGATTATGAATGGAAAACAGGAGATTTCACAGATTCCAAGGCCAGCAGAGATCACTCCACACTTCTGACCAAGGTGTCCGTGACACCCTCATGAGGAGGGGAACATCTCTTTTGATGGGGCAACAACCTTCACTGCTAATAAGAGAGATGAGATCTGTATTTCTTCTCATCAAATGGTGGTAAATACTGTAAGTTTCCCCAGCATTGACAGGCTCATCTTAAATGTTACTCCAGGAAGCTAAAGAGATCTTTCAAATGCACCACATGATCACTAACATAAAAGTAGAAGATGTGGTTAATAGTATTGGCTGGCCTAAGCGAGAGAGAGAGGTATCTACATAGGTCTATTTACTGCTATAAGTGTTAACAAAGTTTGAAATCAAGGTGTTTAATGATAAAAGACAACGAGTAAGTTAGTTTCTGGTCACTATATCCAAATATCTAATGCAAGGTTAACTCATTGCCCTCACCCTCAAGGCATTATGTATTTAATTTTCAAGGCACAACTGCATGTTACATGATGACCAATAAGATCATCAATGCTGGCTTTTATTTCTGCTCTGAAACCTCTGAAAGAAGAGAAACATCTGATCTCTGAGAAGGTGTGATCTATGCTTGCACTCACGCACTCATATATTATTTATCTTGATCTACAAGTGATGCCTTATAAAGGGGCCCATGGAGGAAAATAAGAGCCATTTGTGCTACCTTTCCTCAGAAATGTTTATATAGAGTCCTCTCTCTCTGACCACAGAGCAGACATCTCATTCCTGAAACTACACCTCCTCACAGGAAGAAAAGCTAATCGCTCTCACCGCTGCAGAATGTCTGGTTCTGGCTGTGACCTAAACTCGCTGCTTTAAATGCTCCTTCCTCCTCACAGATGATGCAGCCAATACACTTGTCAGACTCCTGGTGTTGGATCTTAAAGCACAAACTTCCCAAGTCCCTTCTCCGGACTGATCCACGTGAACAGAATGCAGGATCTTTGTTATCAAATAGCTGCTAAAATGGCTGTATTTCTTTGATAAAGCCCTTTGGCACAGTAGAAAAACAAACTTGTAATAACATTGCAGTGTCAAAGGTACAACGTTAAATGCTGATTCATGAGGAATTCCCACTTAATGAATACCCAGGCCTGCCTTTTCTATGTGCAATGCCAAGATGTTGGCCTCTGAAAATTCAGCAGGATAGATTCACTGTACTGATGACCAACATGAAGCAGGAGAATTACAAGAAAACCAAGGATAATGACAGTAATGGACAGGCATGTGGTCCAATGAAGAGAAGGTTATGGCTTCTGGCTTATTTATAGTCCAGCATTTTTCACAGTGCTTGCTGGAAGTTGAAGAGCTGTTGTGACAGCACAGTTACCACACAGTTAAGGTCTGGAATGTGATGTGCTGGTGAGTTAAGAAAAACTTTTTGATTACCCATGCTTTGCACCTGGAATTTAAACCAGGGCCTGGGTATGAAATAGTGCTGGATGTGCTTTGGAGATAAGAACTCACTCACCATGCCAATAGGGCGCTTTTTTTTTTTTTTTTAAAGTTACTTTATTTTTCTTGTGGCATTTATTCCAATTCAATTAAAATAATTGAAGTTAATTTAAAAGACATATTTACCTTATTGAAACTTGAGAGACATAAAGATAATTGCTGATGAGTTTAGATTTTTCTGAAAGAAGAGCCATCAGTCAATTTCCAGTAATGAAACAGTTTCTTATTACGTCAAAGGGAAGACAACAGTGGTCATACCTGAAGAAGAAAGGGACAGTTCTAGTTGGGTGGAAAAAAGTTAGAAAGAGATGGAGAAATGTAGAAGAGCTGTTGTCATGAGCGGTCAGTAGTGTCAAAGGAGAATCATGTTCCTAGCCTGGGAAAATGGGCAGCATTAAAGATTAATGATTTTCACAGCTGGAGAGACTACTGGATCTCAGCAAATTTCATAACCCAGAAATATAAGAGGAAATCTTGGGGGGGAAATAGAACATTTCTGATTCTCTGGTTACTCCTAAAATTCTATCCTTGCTCTTTCTGCTTTGTCACCATCTTTAAGAAGGCCTCAGAGATCAAAAATCCAGGCAGCTGTTGCTAACACCCATGTGCAGAAATAGGTCAGGCTTGAAGGATCAGTAGATACTGAGTCTGCCAGAAGATATGTGCTGCTGTGAGATACTGTGCCTCTGCCTGTGGGTCCTGGGAATTAAGGGAAGCCAGAAAAGCACGAATAAATTGTAGCACACAGAAGAAGGCAAGGAATTTAGAGGGATTTTGTTCTTCATGTTTGTGGGTTAGGCAACTGCTAAGATAGGAAATGCAGGTTTTGTCTATTATCTGTATAGCTGGAGCATGTTGACATGGGAGATACAAACTAGATCTGCACTGCTTTTTGCAGCCATGTCCAAAAGGCCCTCTGTATTTTCTAGGTAAATAGTGTTGGTTGGTTCTCTCCTGTTCTGTCCAAGATCAAAGTCTTTGGGGTAGACATGCCACAGCCATCAAATAGCATGTACTATGGCACAGTGCTACACAGATTCATGGATTTTTGTTCACGGTCTGTTCTTGTTCATGCCAGTATCATGATAATATGCTTAAAAACAGGATTACAGCCCAATCTCTTCTCTCCTTTTTGCTGTCTGAGCAGTCTTTGTACTCCTGCTGTTGATTCTGTTGCTGTAGCTGGTCAGTCTTGCAAGTCTCAGACCACCAAGGATGTATGGAGCAAGCATCCCTATAGGATGAAGCAAATCTCTTGTGGTGAAAATCACAGGTTTCTCCTGTGATTAAGGGCAAGCGGAAGGTTGCTTTTTACCTTCCTTGGTGCAGATATTGACTGGGGCCAATCCAACCTCCTTGTTCCTCAGTGTTTGCTAGTTTTGGCAAGAAGAGACAAACACCTACTTGTTGGAGTACAGCAGCAGGCAAAGCTTTCCCATGAGGATGCCTGTACTTCACCACCCTGCATGAAGATTTGGTGTCCTGTTGCCAGCATCCACGCGTCACCTTGAGAACATAGGTGCAAGACAGAAAGGGACATTTAATGAATGCCTTCACATAGTATCAGTCAGAGAGGGCCTACTATAGCATCAATTAGAAGTATCACTTGTTGTTCTTTGTGAACCCCAGACAACCACTAGGCATGATTTCACCCTTAGCAATCTCCGTGGACTGAAACCTGGCATCCATGTGCAGCTGGCACTTTCTCCTGCAGGAGACACAGTCACCAACAGTGCTAGGAAACCACCTGGACAGTGGTTATGCTGTATATCCTCTGTACTCACGGAGCCCAGCACAGATAATCAAGGTCCAACAGAGAATTTTAGCCAAGCCCAGCATTGCTCTGAACTAGAGGTGAATTATGGCCTTCACTCAAAACAAGATGCTGGAGACTCAGGAACAGGCTAAACACCAGAACCCCCAATACCATCTGAATCTCCAGCAGCTTGTGGAGTCTGTCCAGAAGAAGTACATGCAGGAGGATCCAGGCCCACAGGGCACTTTTATGCAGCCTGACACTGCTAGTCCTCAGTCCCAGTATGCAAAAGAAACCCAGAAAGCCATCTCCACTTACACATAAAGAGAAGTAACTGCTATACAGACCAAAAAGCTAATGTCTGGGCCCATGCTGTCTTTGCAGAACTCCCCTTTGTTGTTCTCTGAGGAACTTTCTTTCCTCCTCTCTTGACCCATACCTCACTCCATTTTTCTCCCACTTGAATATTCTCTTGCACCATCCCAAAGTCTGTGAGGAAAAGACAGTGTACTGCTGCCTAGCAAGCTTTTTAGGAGGTCCTTTTCAACCCTACTATCTTCTCTTCATCATGAAGACCCAGTGTATCTGGCAACAATCCTTTCTCATGGCCATTGCCTTTTCAAGGAATTTTCTTGGTATATCCAGACCCTAAACATCCTGGACTTGGCAAGACTTTCTGTAGAAGGCTGAAGTCTATTGGGAGATGAAGGAGAGCACATAGCTTTGATTAAAAAATGCGCTTGTTTCACAAGTGAGAACTAAACAGCTTGGCCAGGCCAGCAAACCAGAAATTCTAAGCAAGCACATAATATGAATATAGTAAAAAGAATAACCCAAAGGCATAGTGTCCAGCAAGAATATCTTCAAAGTGGGAAAAGGAATCAGAGGTCCCACATGTCTTTCCCCTTTTCTTCCTCCCTACTGGTGCTGTCACCCATAAATGATGGCGCAAAATATAAGGTGTTGGAGCATCTGTAGCTAGCAGCCTCTGCTGCAAGAGATCCTGGCTCATATCAGCCAGTGGAACAGCCACCGCACAGACAACAGCTAACTAACACAGAGTGTGAGAAGAGTATTCATGCCCTTGGGAGAGTCTCATCTTTTTATCAGGGCCTCTCTCCTTCAAGAAATTGAAATAAAGAGTGCCCGTGATATTGTACTGCATGAGACACAAGCTCAGTGCAGTGGACAAGCCCATCTGCCCAGTAATGCAGATGGTACTGAGATGGGGCTGGGGTTATTTTCAGGTCTTTCCGAGTTCCTCTGAAGGATTTGCTGAACACCCTGCTTTTGTTTGAGTGTGAAGACTGGCGGTTGCTTGGGAGCACACAAGTCTGAGGTGTCTCCATCAAAAATGCCGTTTTGCGCCTGCCTCTTGCATTCCAAGGTCAAACTTTTCATGTGGATGGCCAAGTTAGACCCAAGATGTGAACTGACTTGACTGCAGTGTGGCTTGTCAAGGGACCAGAAGGAAGAAGAAAGCACTGCAACTTGAAAATATGGCTGTTCCTATATAGCACTTAGATCCCCGATGTTCTCTACAAGGTCCTTCACTGACATTGTTTAGGGAAACTGAGCATTTGTAGGTGAAGCAATTCTTGTGCAGACCAGTACCTAGATAAAAGATGGGAAGACAAGAATGGGAATGGATGGTCATGTTTTACCATGGCAGGGATTACCAATGGAGTTTCACAGAGATCTGTCCTGGGACCTGTGCTATTCAAAACAGTCATAAACAAACTGCAAAAGGAGCTGAGCAGTAAGACTGCAATTTTTTGTGATACAAAATTAATCTATAAAAACAATGGAAAGCAAAACAAATCACCAAAAGCAAAATTAAAAGCAGAAGATAATTGTGACATGCCACTAAAGAATTTCATGTTAATTAATGACCAGCTGATAAAAACTGTTGAGTGAAATTTAGTGTTGGTAAGTTGATAACGTACATGAAGAGAAAGTATTCCAAATGTAAAAAAAGGGTGGTATGATTTAAATTAGTTATTATAAGAAAGGGATATCAAGGAATAGTATTGCATAAAATTATAAAACAGCAGATTTAAAACCCAAAATAAAAGGATTTTTTTTTTTTTTACATGACGTGTAATTAAACTGCGGAACTCATTGCCACAGGATGTTGTAGAGGCCAAAAGTATAAATGGGCTCAAAAAGCAATTAGACAAATTCCTGGCTGAAAAATTCATCGAGCGTTACAAAACGCAAAGATGCAGATACAATCTCTGGCTCGCGATGCCCCAAGGCACAGACTGCTGGGAGGGTGTGCCAGAATAAAGTATCACTGTACGGTTGCTCTGCTTTTACACTCTTCCCCTAAATACCTGCTACAGGCCATTGTCAGAAACACAGCAGTGAGCTGAGGAAGGATTTCAGCAGGCACTGTTACAGGAATAGGGAGCTATGCCTATTTTATAATAAGTTAAGGGAGGAGAATGAAAATAGGAGCTGAATCCGTGTAGGGGCCGCAGCAGTTGAGATTGCTGAAAGAGTGAGTCAGAGAATATTTGACAGTTGTAAAGTGAAAAGAGATTAAAATAGAAGGAGAACATCAGTTTTAGCATAAGGGCTGATCAGTGTGAGGTAAACGGGAATCATCAGTCTTCTACTGTTGGGTGGAGAGGCGGCCATCCACGAAGTGGCTTGTAAGGCTTATGGAGCCATAAACCACGTTAACAAATGAAGTCCACGCAGAAATGCTTTCTGAGACATCTTTTAGTAAAAGACGTCAAACTGATCTGCGGAGTTGTACATGTCACTGATGTATTTCTTCAAGTTTACCTTGTTTTTTACTAGGATCTGTGAAAAGTCATTTGTATTTAAATGGCTGTAAAAATAGTGAATTGTTTCATTCGGGAGTTTAATAAATGGTTTGCCCTAGTTTGTCAGAGTTTTTTGTAATTTTACATGACTGGCCACATAAATTTGCTGGAAATGATCAGATAGCAAGAGATTGGCACAGCAGAGGAATTCCAACAGAAGCACAGAGTTAATGAATCTCCACCCGTGTCCAGACATGTGGATGGGGAGAAGTCCAGCCAGCAGCACCCAGCTGGGTTCCTGCGAGCTGAGCACACCGACTGTGTAACGAGTCGCCTTTGCACTGGTGATTACACCCGCGGGGGGGTGGCAGAGACTGGTAAGAAACTAGCTGTATCCAGCCCCCTCTGAGCACGGCTCTGGAGACATTTAAGGCCATGTCCCAGAGCAAGTTATTATGGCACTGAAAACCATTCATGTGGTGGATACAGGGTGCTATATTATATCTCCTAGTGTTAAAAAGCAGATTCGTTCTGGCAACACACATCCCCCCTGACACAGCAGCAGACCCCATGTATTTTGGAGGAGCACAGCTCCTGCTAAAAAGTGCTTTCATGTCTGTGTGGGGACAAGGGTGGTAGGTCGAGCAGACATGCTGGCCTCTGCATAGCCATCACCGCTGGTGCTGGGGCTGAGCAAGGTGCTCCAGCTTTCCATGGACCATGGCTTGGCATGGTGTGGCATTTCTTCTTCCTGTTGCAATCAATCCAAACTGAAAGTATGTGCTTAGTTCCTGGGTTTTAAAGCATCTCATTAACCATTTCAGCAATGAGGTAACTTCTTTTTAAGTTCACCAGTCTATTATTTCCCTTAAGTTACCCATGTAGAAACTCTTCCTAAAGTTAATGGATTTGAAGGGAAAATTATGCCCTGAAGTGCCCATGATTTCTGGTTATCCAGATTGTCTCTGCTCTGCAAATCAATGCACTTGAATCTGGTCGAATCTATAGCCACACAGGCTGAGAAAAAGTAAATCCAGCAGAGGTTTGAACTTCTATCATACATCTTAATAGGGATATTATGCTTAAACCCCTTTGTGACCATTCAAGTGATAAGACTATTAAAACCAGTGGCAAAACCAGCCCTCATCATGAAACTGAATTTTAAGTGTCAGGTGTATACAGTGTTAACCTTAACTATCAACACCCTTGCACAAAAACCAGGAAAAATGCATCACTGGTCCCAGCTTACTATCTGGGGACAATTTATGGGTTTTTCCTAGTTAGTTTTGATGAAATGCAAAAAAATCTACAAGGACAGGAATCTTATGTTTACAGAGAAATGGAATATAGCAGATCTTTTTTTTTTCCTCTTTCCTCCTGCATATTTGGATTTCTCCTGCACACAGTCTATGACTTTCAGCTACAGGCTATGACTGATCCCTTGACAACTCTAGTCTCTGCGATAAATTGTTCAAAGTCAGACCTGGGGCTGTGTCAGTTCCTAGAATATCTGGGTTTTATATCTTCCCTAGCCTCATTTTAAATTTAAATGATAACAAATGCAATCTGACCCCAGATGGAACAGAACATATTTTTTACATCAGATTGGTCTTTTTACTAGCATGGCTTTGGTAAGCATCTCAGACCCCACAATCATTTATGCTGAACCCCTGCATGTTTTCTAAGAGGAAGGTGAGCCACGTACCACTGTGGAAATGATGCACAGTGCCAACTAGAGGTTGGCATTGCCTTCTAGGGACTAGGCACATCTAGTGTGCCCCTAGATCACTAGTCCCTAGTGATCTAGGCACATCTATTCCCACTTTTGTCCCCAATTCCTCTGTTTCCTTCTGAGATGGTTTTAGAAAATGATTTATTTGTTTTGTGTGTGTGTTGGCAAGGGGGTTAAAATTGGGGTTTTTTTTAATGTTTTCTTTTATTTGGAGATGTATCTACTGCATTTGGAAAACACTGTAAAATATATGCTCTTTCTTGAATGTCACTGTGACAGGATTTGGACCCAAAAGGTAGGCTATTCCCCTTTTGTTCCCTCATACCCTTTAAAAAAAAGGTAAATAAAGCTGTAAAATACTTTATAACAGGCTGCCCCCACACCTCCATTGTTTGGAAGAGGTGGTCAAGTATGGTGGTCAAGGTAACCTGGCTGGAGAGAAGTCACACACAGAGAAGAGAACAAACCTGACCATGCAGTTGCACGGCAAAAAGTGTTGTCTGTTTTCATGGGCAAAGGGAAATGGCTTGTGGCTTGGGCTTTTTGGTGACAGAGCTAATGGTCTGAACTGGCAAGGCACTTCTTTCAAATACCGGTTGAATTTACAAACCTTTTTCTCTGGTCTTTAAACCTAGTTCTTACCTGGCAGCAATCCCTTTCCTGTTGTCAACCAAAGGAAAGACTTGCACCATGAACAAAGGGAAAAGAGATGCCCCATATTAGTAGCCAAGATAAGGTACTAGCATTTAAACAACACCAAATGCTCAGTTCAGACAAAGGGGGATATCTCTGATGAGTCCAGTGCAAACACACACGTGCAGACACACACCCTCACATCTACTGTGGTCATCTACAGAACCCATTTTGGTTGGATACTTTTTTCCCTCTTTGACCCCTCACCACCTCTTCATTGAGCCTTCTCCAAGCAGACCATAATGTCTGAGTCAAGCTTTTGAACTGTCTGTGTGTAAGTCGGTTTCAAAGTAAGCAAACAAGCTTATACATCCCTTGCCTGTGTAGGTGTGTTCACATATTTTTATTTATTAAAAACAAAATAAAAACATAATCTGATACAATTAAAGATGCATTTCAGAGAGTGGTCTGTGCTGAGAAATGCTTGCACCTGGTATTGTAATTCACGATGTTTAAGAAACAAGTTGGCATTAAAAAGAATCAAATGACAATGTAGACAATAGGATCCAAAAGTCCCTCCCAAATTACCAAACAGTAAAGAATTGGATAAGATCACTCTGGCTATGTTTTCTAATATTTTAGAGTAGCGGTTGCCTGCTATGCTCAAGCCTTTGATCTCATAACTTTGCCAGCTGACAATGAGATAATGAGTGTTAAGGACAATACAGCAAGAATAAAAATGCATTTTCTAGGGAGGTGCTGAGATGTGATCAGAGAAGCCAAGTGTGTATGAAGGGAAAATTTTGCTTTCAATTGTCTAACGTACATGCAGAGTTCTGAAAACGGCCCGTTGCAGGACGATCAGTTCAAAATGTTAATTCAGCAAATAAAGGAAAAAGCAGTTGTTCAACTTTGTTTTGTAATTCCCTGTGCTGATGGGACATGTTATGCACACCTCTTGCGGCATCTGTTTGTTAATCACAGAACATAGCTAACGCTGCCAAAGGAGGACAGCAACTGTGTAACAAAACAACCCCAAAACTGTCCTCAACCTGAAGAAAAAGGTGGAAAACCAGACTCCCATTTTATATGTTTTCTGGATTGAGTGAAACTAAAGCTCATCAGGTCTGTGAGATACCATTTCAGAGTTTGAGAAGGACCATGAAGCAGAGCTCTGTGAGCCACTGAGCCTGGAGAAGGCTTGGGAGTCCTAAGCCCTCCAGACCCTGGTGAGGCGGTCACAGTTGTGCCCAAAGTGGCCATGGAGGTTGAAGGTGGATGTGTAGCCATCTCAGCATCCTTTTCAGAAATTCTAAGCATCCACAGATGAAGCAAAACTGAGATGGTCTGCCAGAGGCCACAGAGAGCAACTGGGTAGCTTGCATCCAGGGAGCCCTTTGTAGCAACCAGTGGAAGCAGGACAGTCCCAGGCATGGGGAGGGAGAGCTCCTGTGTGGTTGCACAGAGAGCACAGGCAGTCCCTGCCTGCATCTGCCCTCAGTGCCTGTGACTAATTCAGGGCAGAATTTGGATCACAACCTGTGCACAGGTCCGAGCGGTGCAGAAATGCCAGTGGTCAGGGTCCCCCACCGCCTCTGCCTAGCTGTGCCCCTGCCTCAAAGACTGTGATGCAAATGTGACTGTGTCTCAGCCAAGAGGGGCAGCTGCTTTTTTCCCTTCAGCTCTAGGTCAAGTCAGGGATTATCTTACAGAGGAGCCACCTAGTTCATCTGCTGCTCCCTTCCTGGGGCTGTGAGCCTGCTCGGGTACTCCCAGATCCACCAGATTTTTGGAGTTAAAAGATAGATGGGAATCAGCAACAGAACAGCTGGTAAAATCAACTCTGCTCTCCTGCTTTACTACACTAACTGCAGCCAACTGGCTAAAATAAATGGATATTACTGGCCCCTCAGCTTGGTCAGTAGAGGAATACATTCTTCTTCTGACTGACCTGCTTAAACACAGTCTTCTGTAGGTAGCACTGTACGTATAAGATGAATAAGAATAGGTTGAAAGGAATACACACATATCTTTTTAGCAGTATTATAGAAAAACAAAATTTCCTTTTTCTCCTACTAAATAAACACCAATGACACTCAAAGCCAATATTCAGCAAAGGCAGAATGAGTTCCAAATACCAAAGTCCTAGGACCCTGGTTTGTCACCCCTATGGGATTTTCCAACGGCGTGTGACCAAAGTTCAAAGTAGAACTTGGCCCTGGACCAAACCCAAGGCCAACAGAGCCTGAGTTTGTAGTTTTTTAAGAGATCCAATCCTGCCATATGTTTACCAGCGATATCATAATTGTCTGTGCAGTACTCAGTCTGCTATGGATTTTGCAGCAGCTGTCAATAGCACTCATTCATCACGGGCCCAAGATAATTGAAGCGCTCCATCTGCTGCAGGGCCACTATTATCAACAGTGATACTTGTGTCACTAACTTACTGAAGAAGGGCCTGAACTTGCTCCGAGTGAAAAATCAATAGGAGGATTCCTGTTGGCAGAAGTGGAGGCAGCCCTAACCCTTTCAGTACTGAAACCCTTCGTGGCTGCTCAGCATCCGACTGCACGGCACCCATCCCCGTTCTGCCCCCGCATCGCTGAGAGAAGCCGGCACAGGCAGAGCTCTGCTAGGATCACACAGCCTTTGCCAACTAGCCCGGCAAAGCGCTTCAGAGCGTAAATCCCCACTGAGGGATAGAGCAGGCAAAGTAGAAAACTCAGAAATAGGCTAAAGAATCAGATGATGTCAGCTGACGTGCACAGGAAAGGCAGAATTCAAGTTATGCATTCAGTTTAAAGCCCCTGACTGTATAAACAGTTAGGCATGTTTACGGGAAAGTGCTAAAGGAATTAATCTGTTACTCAGCAACACTAATCAAGACTCCTACCCCATGCAGTTCATAAAGTCCCACATCCATGCATACCTTTATATTCATGTTCACAGGCAGCCCCATTCCATCTTCTGTCTACTGTGCAAAGGAAAAAAACAAGTTCTGTGAAATAAAACTAGTTATTCCAATAAAGCATTATTTTTTTCAAATAAAAAATTATTTTCTACCATTTGCAGTTCTCTTTTCCCCTATTTTTATTGACTTGTAAAAAAAAAACCAAACCCAAACCTTTTCCTTTTGCATTTTCTTCCAAGAACATAACATACTTTTGAAAACCGAAGCAAGTTATCACCTCTTTACCAAAGAGGGAAAACCAGAAGTTGTTGTCCTGCTGTTGTGAGTGGAGATGAGATCAAACTAGAACTTTAAATCAGAACACTATTGAAGTTTCAAGGTCAGGTTCACGTCTAAACTTTACTGCGAAGGCGAGTCAAAGCCTGTGCTCAGATAGCTGTGGATAGCTCCCACTGAGCTCAGGCACCATTTGTTGATTGTAGCTTTTAATATTTTTGTTGCATTTCTTTACTCCAGTGCAGATTCTCAAGGATCTAACTTCATTCTTTCTTGTTAGTACTCAGTAGATAAGAAAGGACACTTTCTTGAGTACGTTTAGGTGCTCTTTAGGCACAGAACAAATTAATATTAGGAAAAGGAGAACTTCACTGAGGACAACTGTCCTTGCAGTGTCACTTCAATGGCGAAACACAAAGAGTGCCAAAGGTTCAAAGAAGATAATACTGCAAGATCTCGAAATAGAAAGCAAAACCATGATTTCACTTTTAATCAGAGGAACACAGAAAGTAAGGCACTCTTCTGCTGGGCAATGTTTTAGATGGTTTTTGAAATGTGTTGCTGTTTGGCACATTCCAGACCTGCAAGGTTTTAAGGGATGGGTAACATTTTTTGTCAGAGTGATGGGAATGGTTGGAAAGGGCAGTGTGTCTTTGAGTTTTCTGCCAGTGCAGGGATTGAGTCCTCCAGATTGTCTTACAGCATCACAAGATGGAGGAAGGTCATATAAGATGTCTGTATTGAGATGACTAGGAAAGCTGTAAAGGAAGTTTCCTATGTTATTGTCTTTTGTCTTCTGTGGATGTCTCCTTACTTCCTCAAACACACAAGGAGTCGAGGTAGCTTTTTTTTTAAGCAAGATGGGCAGGGGGAAAGGAGAGATAAAAAAGCAACGATGAGGAATAGTTTGATGACTGTCTGATATCAAAATAGAGATGACCCCAAGAAACACAGACATATTCCTTTGCTATAGAGCATCATTTCATACCACAAGGAAGAGATGAGATTTTCTTTAATAAACTTTGATTTTTAGAAGAGACGTAAATATTCTGACTAAAAAAGATATCTTTCTTTTCAATATTTAATGAGCCTTTATTTTTGTCCATCTACTTTCAGTACATGAAAACAAGCCTCTAATGCAGGAACACACTCTCCAGCTGCAGTGTAACAGATGTGCAAACCATTAGTATCTGCTACCCATTCCAAGTCATTAAATCCAAAACCCTGCAGGAGGAGTCAAAGGTACCATCAGGGGACCTGTGGCAGTTATGGTGTTTCTACTTAGCTGATCTCACTGGAAGGGCCAGTGTTTTACCTTCAGGCATAAAGAGTAAGGAACTCTGAGCTGGATTAACTGTGGACAAAATTACTATGGAAATGTATAGATTGAGTCATAAGAGTGGTTTCCCGAGTCCTTCACTACAGTGAAGGGGAAATGGATGGTGTCTCACTGACAAGGGGAGGTGTACCTAAGATCCAATGAACTTACAAACAGAGTGGAAGCAGAGAAGACCCTAGGCTAAAATGCTCCAGTGTTTGAGGAAAAAAGCAGTGCCAGAATTTCAGTTCATTAGAGGTTAGCTCCAGTAGTGTAGTGAATAATTCAGGTTGGACACCAACAGGGCAGCAAGGGAAACCAGTACAGAAAGTGGTTATTGTCCAGGCAGGGTCTCCATCCCCAGGGCGATGGATGTAGAGATCCAGGATTTGGGAACCACCCTGTCATTTGCATTCAGTGCTCCTGAAACAAGCGCCTCATCACAAGCTAACCAGCACTACAAAGGGACACTCCAAGGAGTGAATGGAAAGATACACCTGCCTGTGAAGGCAGCGAAAGTGCAGGCTGGAGAGCTAAGGTGTCTTCCTCAGAAATCCTGCTGGCCCTGCCCACTGGGAACACAGACAGCCCTGGTGGGTGCTGAGCCTGGACATTGGCAGAACCTGCCTAGTCAAACAAGAGCAGAAACCTCATGCATCTTCCAGAAACCCAGGCATCTCAGTGTGGCTCAGGCATCCGAGTTCCCTTCCCTGTTCAGAAGATGCTGTTCCTTCTGGGACAGAATTTCTTGGCCTTAGAAAGCCCCAAATTCACAGCATTTTTGTAGCCTGCGTGGCATTCCGGCAGCCGGCTGACTTTCTGATGTTGCACGTGGGTGAGCTTTTGCTCACTCTTTTGCCATCTCTCAGCAAGCAGCGGGAGCCGGAGTGGGGCAAGTGTCACAGGCAATATTCAGAAGCAATTCCAGAAACTTTATTGCTCAGAAGTGGCACTCGGCCAGCAGAGGAGAAAGAGAAGAGCTTATAGTTGTGTGCTTCCACACACTGACAAAACTGCTACTGATGAATCAGAGAGAGAAATCTGGAGAGGTGACCTTGGGAGGTCACAGAAGACTCGTTTTTGCCAACAAATATGAACATTTGCAATCAGACTGTGGCCTGGTGCCAGTCACTGTTTTATGTGCTATCTCATCAAAACATATGAATTTTCAATAGCTGGTTTAGAGGCCTACTTGCTGCAGTATTATATCTCTCCAACTCCTACAGGTTTTGAATTGTACAGATACAAAAGCAGGGTATTGAGGAAAGCTGGCACTTGGATTTGCATTTTTCTCGATGAACATTTTCGTGCATTCTGAAAATCGCCAACTGGTCAAGTGCCGGAAGGTCACTAAGCAACATGGCAAATCTGATGACAGAAGGGAGGCAAAAAATCTCTGGAAAATGAAACTCCTCCATTGTCCGGCCTGGAAGGTCAAAAATTGCCATTTTAAGATTGCTTGTGCTAACGGAGGCTCACCCACCCTAGGTGTCAGCCCTTCAGAGACAACTACTGTAAATATCGCCATCTGTGATGTTCCTGGTGAAGGACTCTGCTGATGTAAAGGTTATTACTCATTTATAAACATATGGCTGTTGTAATCATTCGGTCCTCTATTCATAGTGGGATATGTGTTTCGATGGAGCTCAATTTCAAAACAAAGATGTTTTTTCGCTGCTCAGGATTAAGGGGACATTATCAATTTAATTTATATTAATAAAAACAACAGCAGCCCACTGTGGCAAATTCTTCAATCAATAGATGTGATTTGACATTGAAAAAAAAAAATTCCCATTGAAAGCAGTCGGTCTGAATGAGCACCACCCAGTGCAGCCTGAAATCAAATCTACAGTGACTGTGAAAAGGATTGTGAACAAAAAGACAGAGGATTCTGCTGTTCGTCATTGTCCCAACTAAACAGATTAATAAAAGCTAACAGAAAATGTATGCCTTTTTTGGCATTATTTCCATTTTGAAAATCTAGTGAGGAAAAATACTGTTTACAGTACTTGCGCTGACGGTATCTTTTTAGCAATACCGTGGTAGTGAAAGCTCTGAAAGTGTGTTTTCAAACTATGGATTTTATTGCCTCTGTCTGTGATGTGTGAATATTTGAGCATGTGCATTTGTGCATATACATGCCTTTCAAATGAGCCCTTTAGATCTAAGATCCCATTTCCTCCATATAGTCAACAAAGACCATAAAGCAATTTCTGAAGGAGCAAGAGTTCACCTAGAAGACCTGAAAGCTAAAAATTCCCACCAAACCAGTTCAGACACAATGCATAGCTTACCTGTTGTCTGTCTGCTTCCAGAAGCAAAGGGACCGGTTCATCGGACTTATTGTAAATGTCTAGCTCAGGCTGAGATGAATTGCTTCCTAACCTCCATTGACTTTGTAGAGAGTTTTTATTAGGCCCTTGATTACAAGTTTTGATGACAGTAGAGCCTGTGTTTGCATGGCTGCCCTAATATTATGCAAACTCTGCAAAAAAGAGTATTTTATTCATCGCTGTATTGAGATATCTTGCAGTAAACCACACCCTCATCCACAAATAGGCATGGCTGGATTGCACACACCAAGACATCTCTCTCCATACTGATCACGAACAGATCAAATAAAGTAAGAATTACCAATACACCATCCTGTCTCCTCAGAAACATTTTTCCTGACAGGAGACTCATCTGCCATATTTTAGATAATGTCTAAAAAACCTTGTCACTGATATTGCCTTGGATTACTCCAACACGATACTTTAACACCCAGCCCACATTTCGTCATTAATAATATTTATGTAATGTAGGTGCAAGTCTAAGCAGCACATTACATCATCTCAGCTGAATGAAGAGCAAGTTGCACTTTCTAGAGCACAGTACTCGGATGTTTGCATTACATATGTTGAAATTCAAAAACGAAAAAAATAAAAATAACGGAAACAGCTATATTGGCTTTGGGATTTTTAAAACTAAGCGTGAGGAATGAAGATGAAGATGTACTTCAGCATCGGGGGGTTAACTTTTTTTATTTTAAATCAGCTTAAAAATCATTTTGGTTTTTGGAACGCTGAACAAGTTATTTGTATATACAGCCTTAGGGTAGAACCTATGTCAGTCCCTGAAATACAGTGAAAATCCATTGGAATCCATTGGAGAATCTCCATATCCTCAAGAAAGCTTCTAGTATGGAGATCTGGAATTTTTTTATGTGAAAGTGTGATTTATGGCATCTGAACACCAAACCTTTATGGTCCTTCCCAGAGAGCTGTGTGACATTTGCACTACAACAGAACTCCCTGCACTATCTTGTAGCAGAATTAAGTATGTCGACACAATTAGAAATTTCAGTTTCTAACCAAGTGTGTAAAACTTCCATGATTTGGAATTTTGTCAATGGTAACAGCTAGTATGTTGAAAAACTGCACCTGTACATGTTTATGGTTTTCCTCTAATACATGTCATTTGGTCTTTGAACAAATATGGTTTCACCCTTGCTACATGCCTGGCAGAGATATATTAATTACGGCTATTTGAACAGTAAAGAATAGAAGCACCGAGAGGATAAATCATTTCGCAGAGCCAGAAATAGAATCAAGATTTCCTAAAACCCATTCCAGTGCCTCAGCCACAGACCCATTACTTGGGAAAAGACCAGGAAATTTACCATACTTTTTTTCCCCCGGTTTATTCCTTTAAACCACCGCAAAAGGTCTGTGGACATTCTTGCTACAGTTTAAACAGTAGCTTAATTCAGTTTATCTTGAACCTGTTCCCAATAGGCTTGAGATAAATCAAAACATCTGTGCAATGCAGGTGTAAGTTTTATTTTTAAGCCCATTCTTTAGCTAGATTTCTCATAGCCCTGAGACATGGGTCAGAAGAATTCAGGTCTGCTTCTCACACTTCTGCAAAATTCAGAGATATTTGGGTTTAGGGACTTTTGTTCAATTAATAATTACAAGCAGACCATTCATTGCAGATCTGCTTCTCTGCAAATTAACATTAACATTAACATTAAGGTCTTAGCTACAACTACTCTCCCCAAAGCCCAGAAAATCATTTATTGTTTTAAAAAAATGCTTAAACTCCTTGTTCAAGAGTTTTTATAAAACAGCTCCAGAAGCAGTTTCATCATTCCAAGGCACTGTGACAAGGAAAAATACCTGCAGTCCTTCTTTTACTTCTCTTCCCCAAAATTCCATAATAAACACTAGAAGTGAGTTTGCCAAGTCTGTACTTAGAGGCGTAATCTCCTATTGACACATGTGTAAATTACAAGGGGAGAAGCACTACCCAGTCACAGTGTAACGCTCTATCAGTGAGATTTCTGGGATTTTTGAGTAGTGTACTCTGTATATGGCAACTGCTGGCTAGTGTTTGCCTATTCTTCACTTGCTTAAAGCCTCTGGTTTTGTCTTGAGGGTCCACGTAAGGTCAACTTCCCACCCCCCAACAGTGGCATAGAAAACTGCTCTGAAGGTGGAAGAAAATGCCTCTCCTCACCGAGCAGGCAGTGTTGATAAAACAGCTCTCTGTTAGAACAGCTCTAAGGGCAAACAGTGAGGAGGTTTACCCATTCAAACAAAGTTAAGAGTGAGCAAATTCTCTTAAAGATGTACCTATGTCTGAGATCTTCGTTTCGTTTTCAGTTACTTCGTAGAAAATAAAGCCAAGAGCAGACTGCAAGGAAAAAATCCTCTGTGCTCCTGAAAATATTTCCTTTGTTTTCAGGAGAGCAGTATAGGAGAAGGCCACTTTAGCTAAACTGGCATTAATATTTTTTAAAAGATAAGTAACAAACTCTTACAGATTTTTTTTTTAATCCCTTTTTTACCTTTGCTTTCTCATTTTTTTCTGGAAAAGAACAAGCAAAGGGAATGCACCTGTTTTGCCATGTCTAATTTACTTGGTTTTATGGGCTCAGAGCTTAAGAGGAAGCGATCAAAGGTGAGGCTGTGCAGTTTGTAAACATGAGACTGTGGTTATATCGTGAAATTTGCATATAATTCTGTCACCCGCTTCCGTTTGCTTGTCCTCTCCTCGAGATTCAGATGGCATCTCCACCAGGACTTCCCTAAAAAAGTATCCATTAATAAAGTAGGGCTATGAGGTTTTCTTAGGGGTTGTCTGGCTCGGGGATGGGATTTGACTGGTTGGTCCAGTTTCAAATTTAGACAAGGACCAAACTGGAAATTCAAGATGCTTTGAGGAGAGGACCACAAACGAGGAAGGAGTTGAGCCTGAAACGTGGGGGCAGCCCAGAACTGCCTTTGCCATGCTCACCAGGATCAAATAATGACTCAGAGCTCCCTGAAAGAGACGTAAGTCAGGAGCCTGCCCCACACAAAACACACCTCCTCCCGCTTCCAGGGGTGCGTCCTTTGAAGTAGATGTCCTGAAATTCATGCATGCAGCACCAAGGATGATACATTGCCAGGATGTGGACAATGGCTTCACATACAGCTCCTGTTTAAAAGGGGAAGAAAAGAAAACCCTTGCATCTCCTCCAGCCTCAGCCACAAATAGTTTTACATTTTCTGCTGCTGGGAGGTGGAGGGCTCGTCTCTGCTGTCTATGAACAGACTGGCCTTATGGCCAATCTCACACAAGGCTTTGCTTTTCTCCCAGGATGGAACCTACTCTAAGTTATCTCTACTCAAGCATGTGGTGCTCAGCAGAACCCTGCTGCAGACTGCTTGTCCTGCTATCTGTGGGCCAGATCTTCAAATGCATGAAAAGGCTTTAGTAAACAGGCTTGTATCAAGGGTTTTGAGGTGACCTCGGGGCTGGCAGGGCAGCATCATCCTCTGTGCTATTCCCCAGTGGCTGCCCAGCCACAGGGAGGGAATGATCTCTGCTGCCTTTGCCTAAACACCAGCAAACCTGTGGCGATAGCCACAGTCTGAGATGTGCTCTGTGTTGTGTGCCTGGTCTCACTCTGACCCTGCAGCCCTCCAACACATTTCCATGGACAGGTCCTGCACCATGTGCTGCTCCCCTTGCATCAAGCTCTCTTCAATGGAGCCCTTCCACAACTACATCTGCCCTGCCAGCCCAGCTCTCCCATAGCAGAAAAGCACACTATTGCCCTCCCGATGCATATTCTCGATTTAACAGGTTGTTATGGGACATGCCTATCTTTTTGACTCCTTCCTAGGTGGTATTTTCCATGGCAAAGAGCTCAGACCTGTTTAATGAGAGCAGGACCACATCAGAAAAGGCAGTGCAGACAGAGAACTTCACCTTCTTGAGAGCTATGAGCTCATTTGCAGAGATAGAGCACTTAAAATGAATTAGTGTATTCCAACACAGCAAAAGCTATAAATAGAGTGCTTATAAATAAACCAGTTTTGTCCCTCTCCCAGGCACCAATTCAGCAGTCTCTCCCTCCGTGTCTAACGCAGCCGTGTACTTACATCCCACTGATTGCAATGGGATAAGGCACTTGCTTTCAATTAGGCACATTTTGCTTAATGTAAGCCATAATGCTAAATCTATCCAGGTACCAACCCTTCTTTCCTGTCAAATCAATAGTGCTTAGGAGCCTATTCCCCCGTTAATCCAGATCTTGTGTTTTAGGACAACTTCAATGTTTTATGAATGAGAGGTAGATATTTCCTCTATCCAATGCTTCTGTTCGCCGTTCCTAAGTGACTACCCTCCCTTGCATAAAGGAGTTACTATTTGCATAGGACATCTTTCTTATTCCAACACATAAGCAGCCTCCTTATGTTGTGAAAGAAAAAACATCACAACTGTTACAAATCTTCCAAAACAAGGCTTAATTTGAAAGCAAACGCGTGCAGTTATCGCATGTAAGCAACTCTAAACAGACAGAGCTATCGTATCAAACAGATTTTGGTAGGCCAAGCCAAAAAGCCCTGAACCTTTCAGAGATGTGCATTTCTGGATGAGCAAGAAGAGCTAGGACACATGGTTCAAACACATCTGCTTAGTCAAGCACCCTGAGGACAGGGGTGGCATGCTCAAGGAAGTGGTCAAACATTGATATTATCACATGCAAACTTGGATACAGGTCCATGCTGCCACCTCACACCAAGTACGCACAGACTGAAAATAGCCACCAGCCGTGATTATGCAGAAATGTTTAAGATGCCCAAATTGATCTCTCTGAGCCTATAAGCAGGTTTTTATATAGCTCTCAAGAAGACCTCAGTGACTCAAGCAGGGAGCGTAATGTAAGCGGACAGGGTTTGCACCACAAGTTCTGCCCCAACATACCAGCTCTGCTAGCAGTATATGATTTTGCAGTTTAAGCCTAGCCTGAAAGCTTATGCTGACTCGCAGAAATACCTTGGGTAATAAACTAGCTTAAATACAGCTGTTATTTACCTGAAAATTGCAAACATGTTTTTGCCCTTGCCATGTTTGCCAGCTCAAGAAATATCAGGTGGATATGTGAGACGCCTCTGAGTGCCTGCTGTCAGGTCACCAGCCTCTCCGATGAGTCTTGCTGCCTCTTTAACCATTTTCTCCTTTGCTGATCTTTACATCAGAGTGCAAAGCTTTTTCCTTGCAGAAGTGGTGTGTGTAGTCCCTACTACCCTGTGTGCATTTTAGGTTCTTTAAATTTAGCTGCAAGTTCATTTTCTTCACTTATTTTCTCATGCTTTCTGTACATGCACCAAAAATACAGTCATCAGTGCTTTATTTTGTTTTTGAATACAGCAGCTAGTTTCAGTATAAGCTGGCAAAAGCAAGTGAAAGATCCACCACATTGACACGAGCTGAGCACCAGGCCAGAGGCTGAAGGCAAAGCAATGCCTGATACCAAGATAAGATACTGGCTTTTGAAATGGTCTTTTTACCCAGCCTTAAAAGCTAGCTCTTCTAATTGAACCATAGCACTGGGAAGAATTTTGTTGCTTTAAAGAATTCTGGCATAATTAAGGCCATATATTAAGCTTAATGGTGGGGCTGACTTTATATACTATGAAGTCATGCATTTGAAAAAGTTCAGTTCCCTTACGGAGATGCCAGAATATGTTGAACTTCAGGTGGCAGAGCAAGACCTTCATCAGGGCAAGTGAAGCAAATTCTGTATTATTAATTATTTCAGTCTCTTTAAATGACAAAGTTCTGTGGTTTTGTCAGTAGAAAGGGTAGGAATGATTGCAGTATCACATGGACTGCCAAATGACCACTGCTGGACTCTTCCATTCTGCCTCTAAAACTTTATGAGGTTGCCACCAAACCTCTAAGCACAAAAGCTTCTGTGGAGCCCTCTTGTCTTCTGTAGGATCTGAAGCAGCTATTAAGTTCAACTGTGCACCCCACCATGCAGCATCAAGCCCATTTCTTGCAGGCGATGCTGAAGGTGGTTTCTGTCTCCTGGTAAAAAGTGAGGCAGAAAGCACTTGGGGGGGGTCATTCACATCTGTGAGTCATTTCAGAGAAATCCGGTCTGCAACAATGGCAGAAAGTATTTCACACACTTAGGGTCCATGCTTATGGTGTCCCAGGATCTTCTGCACTCATGTTCTCTTTAAGAGCACACAGTCTTCTCATTTCTCCTCAAAAGGGAAGTAATTTCTTTGTGTAACTTCAATTTTTTAATTTTCTTTAAGGAAAATGGTAAGAACATTGAAAATACATTTAATTTTGTCTTGGTCAATGCTAAAAATTCTTACACTTTAAAATATATTTATAGTATCTTCCAGCCATGGCGTCTAGAGATGCTAAAAGTCTGCCGATGTCACCTGGACCTTAAGAACAAACACATTCATCTTGAAAGAAGACAGATTAAAATAAAGGGCCGAACTCTACTCCCACAGAAATTTACCCAGCAGAAACATTTCTAAGGCACTGAACAAACCCTGCAGTGGCTGAGTCCTCAAATATTCTGTATTAAGTACCGTCTCTAGAGAGGTGCTTAAAAATTCATAATACGGTGTATCTATTGATGTATTTAACGGAACTCTGGAGTAGGAAAGTAGAACTCTCCACCACTGTCAAGATAACACTGCCAAATTTTCCTTTGGATCTGTACACCCTCAGATGAAAACCTGAGTTCCCTTGGGACCCAGATATTATAGTCAGAGCTGACAGCTTGGATTTTTATTGTGAGAAATTATTCATGGTATTAGCAGTTCTTTCCTCTTAAGGTAAGCATGTGAAATATTACATCTTCACTCAGATTTCCTGCAATAACCTGATACATAACTCAATATTAGGAGACGTTCATCAGCAAGAACAAACGTGTAAGCGTTAGCACGGCAGTATAATATAACAAAACTCAATACCAGGATGTAGCTGTTGAAGTGAACTTTCAAAAAATAGCAACTATATAGACATTACATCAAGTCAGGAGCCTTTTAGGGAAGGCAGCTAGATACATGCACTGTGAGGCTTTCTCACTATATATCAAGTCCTCCCTCTGCATGAGAAGAACTCAGCTTTACAATAGAGCTGCACTCTCTGTTGCACTGTGAAAATATTTGCCCTTTTTTTATCTGTTACCCTAGTCTAACACTGTCAATAACCTGTTTGTTGAATATATGGGAGTAAGCTGTGTGTTGCTATTGAAATGCGCCATCTGAAAGCTCTGATATCAGACATGCAAGAAACAAGAGGGAGGTTAAGCCCTGCTTTGGAATAGGGTGAAGCTTTCCTTTGAGCGTGGCTCCTTGGTTCATGGTTTCCTGCTCATGGGACTCCCAGTTCAGAATTATACCCTTCAGGAGTAGTGAGGCACCAGGGGAGGAGACATGCAAGGGATGTACACTGCACATACCTAAATGAAAGCAAATTTAAGCCATAAGGGAGTCTCAGCTTGAATAAAGTACAAATTAAATCAATCGGCATTATTCTCTACATTTGACCAAAAACTGACCACCCCTAAAACCCTCAAATACTGCATTTTTTTGTCAGCTCCTCATTCTTAAATGTTAAATCCTGCTTTCCCCTGAGCAAATATACAGGGATGCAGTTGGTGATTTGATTTCAAAACTTTTTTTTCAGGTCTCACTGTGTAATCAACTTGCAAAGAGCAGGCGCTCTGCTCGCTCAGGCCCCAGTCATGCAGACTTTGAAACAAAAAGAGCAGTAAAGACTGAGTGCAACCCCTTCTAACTTCCACATCGGAGTGATCCTGTTCTCCTGAAAAGGAGATAGAGGTTTAAAGCAAATATTATACTGTGGTCTATATATTTTTAAGTAATCATAGGCACATATAACAAGCCGCTGTAAAATCCTAACAAATGAAGGATCTTTTCCCACCCAAAGCCAAACAGTTCTACAGTGCTATTTAATTTATATTTTTGTTTGAATGTGTGCTTGAAAATGAGAGGCATAGTCCATAGCTCATCTCTGCACTACATAGCCTCATACAGCATCTGCTTTTCCAGAGTGCAGCAATCCCTGAAGTACCCAGGCAAGTCTATGGTCTCAGGAGGTCACACACGCAAAAGAGTTTGCCCTAAATTAGCCCAAGGCTCCTCAGCACCACCTGTAAAATTAAATACTGCTGGATCAAGGATAAGGGGCAGGAGCACGGAGGCGGGAATGCCTTTGCATGGGAAATAGTGGTAGAGAAGCAGTGGATGTACCAGGGATGGGAGGACACCTGGGCTTGTTGATCTACGATGGTGGAAGGAGCTGGGGAAGTTGTGCCTGTTGCTTCCTGAGAGGGATCTCCCCCTTTCCCAGCAGAAAAGCTGCTCTGGGCCAGGCCCCCATCCCACCATCAGAAGCAGCCAGGCTAGCTCTCCGGGACCCTGGCATAAGAAAGTGGGCAGTGGGGCCCTGGCAGCCCTTGGCAGCCCTTCCATAGACAAATAGATGCTTTGCTGGCCCCAGATGAATTCACAATACTGCTCTGAAGGGAGTAACATTTTTTTCTTTCTTTCTTTTTCACAAAATTACAAATGGAAAGATTAAAGAAATTCCTTATGACTTATCTTGTGGCAAGTGGAAAGAACAAAATGTGCACTTCCTGCCTGAAAGCCATGCCTTTGCCCATAGGGCCACCCTTGCGTCCCACTGACATAGCTGAAGAATTACATTGAATGAGTCACCAGTAACTATTTATATTTGAGGGCTTAGAGCACATGCTGCTAACTAGAACACAGAAGTTACGCTGGGCTGCTGCAAAGAACAACTTGTGGATGCCCAGGGAAGGTCTCACTTGCATTTCCAATCCACCCTCCCACGCTATCTTTGTCATAGGGCAACAAGTAGCACAGTGGCATTTTTATGTGTTGCTTTTTTCCCCACCCACTCTGATTTCTGCCTCCAATTTGACCTTTTGTCTGCCACAGATGTCCACTGGAAAGCCAACTGGGTTGCCACATCACATAAGACCAACCACTACCCATTTTGATGGGCAGAAGTTTAGTGGTCTCCCAGACACTTTTCTATGTCTTTTCCACTAGAGCGCAAAGATGCAACGAGGAGAGCTGAAAGGTTTGCATGGTCCATTGTATATTAAAAGGTCCCATGGATTCGTGCACCATTACGGCCCACAAAGAATGAATCTGGTAAAAGATGTTTCTGTTCTTCATGCAGCATACAGTGTAACACAACTTCATTAAGAGGTTTAAACAAGAACATGAGAAACAGGTAGGTACAGACATATTTGAATGGACTAGACCTTTGGGTGGTGTAAACCTGTATAATATTCTGTAATTCCCACCCACTGGCAGTACCGCCCTCTCCCAGTGTGGTATTTACTATGGCCTATGCATATTAAAAAGTTCAGATTCAAACGGAAAAATAAATAATTGACCATTAAGTTAAAAGCTATAATAAGGCTATGATCGATTATTAAGGTACGTTTAATAAATGGTGATTCAGTTGTTAAGAGTCCAACAGGTTTCATGTAACCAGAGCTCACAAACATCTATTACATTTCCTTTTGATGTGCTTATAACCATTTATAATAATTATGTATGTAACACACTCATAAATCCACTGACTCTATATTAAACCTCTCTGAACCCTTCCTAAATGGAATCTTAATACAAAGTGTGAAAAAGGTACTCCATTATGGAAATAGATCCAGAAAGCAAGAAACATGTAACGCTAACAATTTCAAGTGCATGTGAGGGAGCTACAGTATTTAGCCAGTTGTGTGCAACTATGTACACAAAACATATTCTAATCAAGACTGGAAAAATAATCAAGAAATATATTTTGAAATCAGTGAGTCATGGAGTAGTAGATATCTAACTGCTACCCTATTAATATCTACCTCGCCGTATATACGTAATAATATGTACTTCATATTTGTTCTTTCAAAGAAATGATCTTTTTCAGATATTATTTTTTTAGCTTCAAAAGCAATAAAGAAAAGATAAACATAAATGTGTATTTCTAAACATAAGACAAGGATTAGGCCAAATCCTGCTCTTCACTGCAGCCATTATCCTGAAAGAGAAATCTGAGCACAGAAAAAGCACAGTAATATCTTGGAGAGAAGTTTGCATGGCAGTAGCCATACTGCTTTAAAAATGCAAGTTTTGCCTCTGCCACAGCAAAGCCATTGCCATAGACTTCAGTGACCAGAAGGTCTAACACAATTTGAGTATTTTAAAAAGAAATGGATGGATTAATGCAAAAGCGAAGCGCTTTGACACTTTTTCATAGGTTTGTATATGGAATTGTCTGCAGAAGCATTTCACCTTTCTTAATCCCCAGCTAAGGAAAAGAGGGATGCATTTTAATTTTTCAGAGATGCGTTTATACTGTGTAATCCTGTCCAAAGATCACCTAAGCTTGATTGTTTAATCATTTCTTTAAAACAATGCAAATGGAAGGCAAAGTTATTTTGATCCACCACCACAGGCTGAAAGGCCTTGGCTGAGATTTCATACCAGACAATAGAAGAAAGACTGCAAAGAGATAACAAGGAAAACATGATTAAATCACAGAAGTGACATAAAATCAATACAAGCAGGCAAGGATCAATAATTCTTTGCTCTGAGTAACAGTCGGTAGTGCTTGTACTCATTTTCAGATTTTTCCAAGATTATTTCCTATTTGATTTGTGTAGACAGAGACTTTCTTTACAATGTTGCTCTTTCAGCATTCTTATTAAGATTATTCTTTTGTAGTTATTTATTGCCTAATTCATTAGCTACATTGGCTTCATTTGTGCTGGCTTATACAGGAGCCTATGACTAATCACAAAATAGCAACGTATAGCAACTCTTTAGGAAAGTTGATGTGAATTTATAGCCATAGTAGAGAGGAATTTTCAGATTTTCGTACCTGTATAGCAGGTTATAGTTCTTCCTTTAGTGTGTCAGTTCACAGTATTTGTTACTAAAAATCCAGGAGACAGTGACAATTCATCAGATCAAGATGTTCTAATTCAGAGCAGCTGAAGCACAGAGATTCATTACCGTCCAGTCAGAAGGATCTATTGCATTTGTGCTGGGGTGAAATAGGAAGAGCATCAGACAAATTGCATTTTGCAAATTGCCTGAATCGTACAAACACATCACAAATAAACCATTGAAGTCTATTTCTCAAGCTTTCCTAAAAATGCCTGCTACAAAGTAGCCCAAGCCCTACAGTACTTCAGCAGAAACAGCCAGACCTGTAACACCACTGATTCATCCCATGGTGGATCAAGACGAGAATATACATGGTCCTAGTCCTCGGTTAACAATTAACACAATGCTAAACCTCAGCCCCTGAGAACTGTTCATGTACCTGATTGCCACTGGGTCTAAGGGTATAACTGCTCCGCATGTCAGCCCTGCACTTTGTGGGCACTGCCAAGTCTTAAGGTGGTTGACCAACATTCACAGACCCCAAGGTGGGGTCGCTCAGCCACTGATGTCAGTTTTCATAACTAGCCTCTGTGGAGCTATGGTACTGTATCAGCAGCCACAGGTGTTTAAAAGTCACCAGTCAGGCTACAGCAAAACCAAGTCTGGCTTGCAAACCTCAGGAGGTTACGAAAAAGTACTTTTTCTTTGCAGTCTGACGCTTGTCCTGGTAGGCTTCATTCCAGTCTAGTTCCCCTTTGCATCATCCAAGTTTATTTCTTCCTCGTGGAGGAAAGAAAAGAAGTTCCTACCTAGACAACTCGCATAGCTGATATTTAAAACACCATCATACCCCACTGCAGTTGACCCATGTTTCAATATTTTGATCCCGGTGACACCAGGAGTTTGTCCCAAAGACTTGGTAAAAATCATGACAGTTGGTAATATCAAGCTGCTTCACGTCCTAGGAGAATTTTAGCTCTTACACTTAAAACCTGTGAAGAGCCCCCTTAGTTCATTTTAGTGGCTCTGTCTCATCACAGCAGAGTAATCAGAAGGGCTTCGTTTCAGTTACAGCAGTATGAATTGGAATAACACTATGTCAAAAAAGTCCCCTAAAAAGGAGTGAGGGGTACAGAGGTATTGCCACCACTTATATCCTACCTGTTGTAGAATATAACCATCTTGGTGTTCTTTCCCTCAGGTACTTTGATTTTAATTGTTTTCAAACACACCTGATAGTTTAACAATAACCTTACTTAAACTGCCAAGTAAATGAGCTCTTCACAATCTGGCCTTGATCTTCTGGCCAGGTGAAACAGAAGGTCCCTCAAAAGAGCCCACTGAATTTGCTGGAGGTGGTGGCAGAAATCTAGAAAGAAAGATATGTGAAGGACAAGAAGAACACAACTCTGCAGATGGATATGAGGCTCAAACAGCTGTTCATCTTTGAATGTAAGGACTAGGGAGCCTTAACAACTCAGTCCACACATGTACTAGGTAGCTTCTACCTAAAGAGAGTACAGCAGCCATAGATCCTTCCTGGCTCAGTGATCATCACAAGGGAGGGGAAAAAGAAAATCATCTGAACCGATTGATAACCAAAATTCCCTATCAAGGTGAAGAAAAAAACTGGAAGACAGCTGAGGTGGTAAGACTGTCAGCTGTGTGCTAGTGTTGCCTATTTTAGGTAATAATTATATCCTCAAGGAAATTCACATTTCTGCATGTGCACGAGGCTCTGGAAGTCCTTGAACACTCACTTGTCAGTAAATGGTCAATATCCAAGTACACACTAGCTGATCTGGTGCCTTAGGCACATGATATAGGTACCAGAGTTACAGAAAGCAGTATTCTCAAAACCAAAATCCTCATTTCAAAATATTTAACTCAGTAGGATGTTGTTCGTTATAGACAAGTAATAATTATCAACCCAAGCTAGTGAAAAACGTCTTGTTAGACCTTGTAATCATCTCCTCTCAAGCCCATGTCCAGTGTTAGATATGGACCAGAAAAATGTGTAGGAGACACCACCAACTGCCAGATCTTGTTCTTTGGAAGCTCCCAAAAAAAGAGCACAAGTCACCAAGGTGCAGAGGAGCTAAGCAGGTATTAACTTCATTTATCCTTCCCATTCAAGTCTACTCCTCTAGAGGTTAAAAGGCCTTTGAGAATGGGTAAAATAAATGTGCTACAGGGAAGACATGATACAATGCCTATATCAGAGTCAGGGATGCACCTTTAAAACCACAATTTCTTGTCTTTCATTTGCTTACACAGTAAATAAAGTGGAAGAAGTATGTATGTACTTTGGGGTTATATAAGTCTTCTAGCGATCTTCTAAAAACAGAAAGAGACACAGTTCCAGCATATCCACTGTTTAGGCAGGACATTAGTATTTGGCAGGGAGATACCAAATTACACCAACCTGTGTGAAATCCCTATTGCAAGAGAACATGTAGAATTATGAGATTTAAGCAGAAGACAACACATGGAAAAACTCGACCTCTTTATGCCTTTTTGGTCTGTTTCCAGATCAGAAGTGTCCATGTGCCCTAGCAAGAGCATTTCACAAACCACTGCAACGGCCAGGGCTAAAACTTTAGCCCTGTAGATTTCAAGGCTAGAATAATGCTGGCCAAACAGTACGGGACTGGATGGTTACAGTGCTCCTGTATCAACACATACTACAGGGTACACCAGCAAAAGGTTAAGGCAAATTCAAATTCAGCCTGCCTAACTACCCCTCGCATCTCTACCCCTCCCCATCCACGACCAAAGTCTTCGGTGGCCAACCCGGCTGGACCCGTGAGACAGAAGAGTAGGAAAAGTGATGAGTAAGATCATGCGTTCCCTGAAGACTCAGAAAATCCTAAACCATTTCACTTGTGAAGTATGTAACAAACAACATACAATTACATGACGACCTGTATAGCAGCTTCTTTTCACTGACAGTGGAAAAAATTCTTGAACAGTATAGAGTCATTGTCCCTCATATACCACACAGTGGTATGATGGTGTAACACATACATACTTATCCATACATATACAAACACAAAGGTTTAAATGGCACTCCTAGACTGTCCTGCACCAGCTTGCACTGCTTACACCTTGCAAACTCAGCCCAAAATTGTTTCTATTTTGGCCAATGTAACCACATAACAACATATTCAGGAGCATTTTGGAGGTACTATTTTTCAGGTGTAGACAGTAACATGTTGGGCTAACGCCGTACTGGGAAATACTACTAACTGATAGATATGGAAATACAATATTTGAGGAAACTAGCTTGGAGAACCTCAAAACGGAAGGACGCTCTTCCATTGTGATACCAAATAAAGTTATTTTCCTCTTCATGAGGCCCTGCAGGATTTACGTTGCCTCTTCAGCAAGGAGCACTCAGGAGCACTCCAAGTTGTTCTGTTGGTCCGTGGTTCTTCTGACAAAATGTGAGAAGGTCTCTTTCTCTCAGCTGAGCGCACACTGGGCATTTAAATAATCAGAAAAGAAATCTGTAGCTAATTAAAAGTGGTAGGGTAGCATATTTCTAAAATTGTCTTCCTGGAAAATCTGGGGGAAAAACAAACTTCTAGAAGTTTCCTTTTTTTGTAGTACAAAAAGAGAAAAAAATAAAGCCAACTAGTTATTGATTTTTTTTTCAAAATACCACATTTTAGTCCTTTATATCTTTCTGTGCTAAACAGACCCTGCCTTCAAGCTGGAAGTTTTCATTTAACTAGTTTTTAATTGCAATCAGAAGTTTATAGTTCAACTATATATAACCCTATAAATCATCATTAAAATGCCTCCAGTCATGAAACAATGACGAGAGTAATAATCACAGAAGTGAGAAAAGTGAGAGATTTACACTCCAACCGAGACAACAGCACAACAAAGCAAATGTTTGCAGTCTTCAAGAATATCAATGTCATTTATAAAGTATGAGTAATAAAATCAATACTGTTGATATTAATCAGTATCTGGGTGGACCTTGTTCTTGGACTTGAGACAAGCTTTCTGATAAGATAGCTATTCATATTCCTTTTTAGTAAATAAAAATATATTTCCTTGAAGATATAACTTTCCAGCTATATTAACATACCAGTATGCTGATGATTTATAAACACATTATAAAACACAGCAATGCAACAGCTGTGGAAATAAAATAATCAACCTTCCACCTCTCTGTTACAGTAGGTCAAACCTCTTATTTGCCTGTAATGACAATAAGGAATAAATAAATACCCCGGTACCTGATGAGGGGGGTGAGGCTGGCTAGTCTCAAGTATGTGCTTTGCATCGCAATCAGTGATGTGTACTGAGGGAGCTGACTGACACATTTAACCACTCACTATTTATAGGACGTGTAGAGGATGTCTGTTCCAGAGACTCTTACCTAGGCTGAACTAGAAAGGCACTTATAAAATTGAATCTGCTGCTCAGAGCTTGCACTCTGCTGTAAATTGCAATCTATAGTTCTGCCTGACTGCTGAGCCACGATGAGCTCACCGAGCTGCTTGAATCCTCGCTGAGGCCATGGTTTCAGTTTGCATTTTATGCAACTATCCTTCTTTGTCAGACGCACACAAGAAATAATAATCAGGAGGCAGAGAAACACGTCACAGGAAGAAAATATTTTGCAAGAGCATCTTCTAAAAGGATGCATTACTTTGTCTTTACAACACAGTCCTGGCTCAGCAGTCTTGCTGGAGTCTCATAGTAATGTTGGTCAAATTAATCCAAACTTGTCCCAGCGTTACGAAGAAAAGAGAGGAATAGATCCTTTGCAGGTCACAATCTTCCTCTCTGTTTTCCCTCTAGTTTGTACCTATTTTATGGGGCTCCATCACACCGTGGCATTTGCAGGTCACAGTAGCATTCATTGGGTGTAACACTTATTTAAGCTTATCTGCAGAAAAGAACCTGGCAATGATCTACCTGGAGCTCTTTTACTGCTGGAGATGATCCAGATTTTCCTTTCCTTCCTTATCCCCCCCTTCTCATTGCACGAAGTAAATACTCAACCTACCTTGCTGAGCCCTTCTTTTGCAGGAAGGGGACTGAAGGTCCAAGGTCAACAGAACAGAACTTCCTTCAAAACAATGGAATTATTTGGGCTTTTACATTGAATTACAGAGAGCGGGTTTCAACCCTGCAACCAGCACTGGAAATAAATCAGAATCATTCAGCTGTAGAGTGAGACACACAGCACACCAGGTAATGCAGCTGGCTAACAAGCTGCAGCACATTACACAACTTCGCGTCCAAAATTGAATTTGCATTACTGCCATTAAAATCAATTAGAGAATGGTTTATTCAATTCAATTCAGTTAAAAGTCTCACAGTAGTGCTTGCATGCTTCCTACCTTCTGATTAAAGTTGCTAAGAATTATCCCCGTTGTGTGGAGAGTAGCAAAGTAAAAGTAAAATATTAAAAACAGTTTGGTCTGCCAAGCACAAATAAGTGTTAAGCTGGCAGAGCCTGGAGCCTGCCAGAACGTCATGATTTCAGTACTTGTCTTTGTCCAATAAAAATAATTCTGAACATTTTAGATCTCAACACAGCAACTCACAGCATAAAAATAGAATGCTTTGGGATATCAGTTTTGCAGGCAGACACGCACTTTCATGGAAACCAGCTAGATCCAGCAGAGCTGGGACTGCTCCTGTGAAAAGTTCATGCTCATCTGAGTTCAGCAATCCAGAACACAGGCTGCTGAAGCGGTGATCTCAGTAGCAAGGTTTTTGTCTTCTCTCACCCCACCGAAATGGAAAATACTGTAGATCTGGAAAACCACTGATTCCAAGTGTGAATTGGCCTGGATGATTTAGAAAGAAATGAGACAGGTCCGCCTTTTTTATTGATGTGCCCTCAGAAATATAAATCTTGATAAGGGGCATGTGGATCTCTATAGACATATGTACACACAGGTGTAATACATCCTATAACCCTAGAGGTACTTCAGTGGTCATGTGCCCAAAGCCTTTCCAAGTCAGAAATGTAGTCTTAAAGCCAGACAGATTTATTGTTGTCATCCTTGTTGTTGTTTCTCTGAAAACAAATACGTGCTTATCTTGTGCCACATTTTCCTCTGTACAGAAATTTTATCCAGGAAAGGTGATCAAAAATAGTGCTTAAGATCAAGAGGACAAGAAGTTACAATCCAGCTGGAAAATTAGGCACAACAAATCCAGCAATATGGCCATGAGCTGGCAGGGAAGAGACCTTGGAGGACTCTCAGCCACAATTACCTTCTCTTGAATGATTCTGCGACAGGAACACCATTACCTCGGTGAGAAGAGCCGGTTTCTTCCTGGCTCCCCCTAGTGAACCCAGCAACTGGCTCCGGCTTCATCCCACTGAGATACCCTCAGCCTAGGCCAGGATTTACAACAAATTGATATTCTCCTTTAGTGTAGACACTCCTTACATGTAGACATGGACATTATTTTCTTCCCTGAGTCACTGATGGAAGAAGATGAGGCCTTAGGGAGTTAAGGGTGGGATCCAGTTATCCCACCTCTAACTATAGAGCATGAGAAGCTGGACATTTACCTTAAACCAGTTGTCTGGGCTGCACCCCTAGTCAGCACAGAGAGACATAAATACCTCCACAAGGCCATTCACTGCAGCCTATCTCTTTTCACTGACAATAGGGAGACCCTAGACAACCCATTTAGATTAGATAACTAAGTGTCAAAGGTATAAATTTAAGCGAGATGAATCCCTTGTGATCTGACTTCTCAGTCTTGACAGGATCTTCACAAGCTCACCATACCTGCCCCTTTGAAAAAGTATGTATTTGATTTGGCATGTCAAAACCTGGCCCTTCTGTTACTCTTCTTGTTAAAGCATGTTCTTCTCTAACAGAGTTTGTTCCTTTGAACAAAGCAGAAGCAGAAAAACCTTCTGAGAATGATGAGCCCAGCACCATCACAAAGCAGGCAGTAGGGTACCCACATCTCTCTTTGACAGAAAATAACTCTTGGATGAAAATATAGAACATTTGAGTCCACTGCAAGTTCAGACAACCTTTGAACCATTGACACAGAAGTGTAAGTCTCCAAGAACTAAGCAAATAGTTGCTGGGATGAGCTCATCCTTTCTTCTTCTGTGAAGTATCCGCAGGAAAACATTTTCCTGAATATCTTCTTACTTTCACAGATTAGGTTTCTACATATACCTATTAGACTATTCATAAAAATTTCACTCTGAGAATTGAAACAAACAGATTATTAAAGGCTGCAATGCAGCAGCACCCAAAGGCACTGACCGAAACCGAGGTGCCATTGAGCGAGGGGGTGTGTAAGTACCTTGGGGCCAGACTCACGTACTTTTGCTCCCATTGGATAGTCCCAAATAGTCTCACAGAAGCCAGAGGGATTGCTCAAGGAGTATGTTACTCAACGGGAACAGATGTACCAAGATTTGGTTTACCCTGAGGATCTTGCAAGACTAAAGAATATGGGTGAAATATTTGGTGCCACTAAAGACAGTGGCAAAGAAAACAAAACAAAATAATTAATTTCCAAGAGCAATATTTCACCCAAAGAATAGGCAAAGAGAGGAGGACACATCATCCACACGATGCAGTCAGAATGGCAGCAGCAAGCACTACTTGTCTACCTGGTTTTCATTCCCAAGAAAAAAACACAGAAACGTACAGAACTTGTGGTGAAATAAGCCATCGAAATGTCTAAAAATGTTATTATTAGTAAATCATATATATGCACACATATCTCCATTGTACACTTCTCCTTTAGTTTGCTTTCTAATTTGAAAACATGAATTACACTTGGTGGTTATATTACACGTCATGGCATTATTCTTCTTTCCTGATGGCATAAACATATCCATAGTCCGAAAGGGGTTTGATCAAAATATTTTCTATTGAAAACCTCCAGCTGGGTGAAAATAGTGCTTGTAAAAAAACCCACACTCATTTAGTAATGGCAAAATCCCAGAGCAGAGGTTCTGATCAAAACAAAATATGCATGCATGTGTATATGAGAAAGTAAAAGTCTTAATAACCTAATGGCTAGGACATAATGAGGGATTATTTAAATAAAATAAATTTAAAAAAAAGTGGGATACTGTCCCTATAGTGATGAATTATTTATACAAATGATCAAGTGCTCGCAGGAAAGGCTGTGAAAGTTCACTTCCAAAACAGCTCAGTGGTTAAGACACACACTGGAAATATGGGAAACCCAGTCCTCGGTCTCTGCTCCCCAGCAGCAAAGCAAGACCTTCCTGCGGTCTTCTGCATCCCGGGTGCAAACAGAGACTGCTGTCAAGTGTGCTTTTTCTGCCTTTTTTTTTTTTTTTTTTTTGTGAAAAGTCTCCTGGTTCTTGCTTTCATCCTGAGGTGGAAAGGGGTTGAAGTTTTCATTATGCTTTATGGTGGGAAAAATTCAGTCCAAGCTCTGCCACTGAGGTCTCATATCATTCAGACATTTGGGCTGACACCTGTTAGGGAAGCCAGCAGAGAAGCAAAGTTACTGCATTTTGGGAGGAAATCATGCCACTTCAGTATCAATCCTTTTAGAAAAAACAGCTCTAAACTCAGCTACGTAATGGCAATTTCCTCATTCAAACCTTCAGCAGGGCAGGTAGGAGCAGGGCCCAGGAGTGAGCAATACCCACTCTGGGTCATGGGGTGGGGAAAGGACAGAAGTGCACTACTCCAGGAAATACCTGGAAATGCTGGGACTCCTTTGAATATGAGCACTGTCTGATTGCACCATCGCATCTGCCAAAAACCAGCCTGACTCTCAAACAGAATGATGCAACTTTCTGTGCAAGTGCTACAAAGGTACCCTCTAATCCTCGTCTGGGTTAAGTGCCTTCATGTCAGGATTCTTAAAAGCAGTTTGCTGAATATTATCATTCAAACAGCGTTCTGTCCCGTATGAAATATACCACTCACAGCAGAAGTACCCAGGTGTGGGGAAAACACAACTCCCCACAAGGATTGCTATTTGAAATCCCCTTCACTGAAAATCAATCAAATATTTGTGGGTAAACATAAAGGGGACAGACAGAACAGGCTATACATAGCTGTTCTGTTTTGAATCTTCCTGAGTTTTGCAGCATTCACCCAGCATTTTGTAGGTCATTGAGAAGATAAAGGCTCACCAAGCAGCTGTGGATAAGTTGGGAGAAAGCTGCAGATTTTAACTCTGTGTGTAGGTATGTGTGTGTGTACACACACACCCTCACACGTTACGCAGCAAAATCTTCTAGAGTTTGCAGAGTTCAGCTTTGTTACAGAAGAAGAATTTCAGTCAATGTTAGTGTTAGAATGATAACAGATTGCAGATTTTGATTCATAAACTGGGAAGTTACTGGGAACATTAATCAGGAACACAGTAGGGGAACACCTAGAAAGCTATTGTTTAATTAAAGATAGTTGACATAACTACAGAGAAATCATGTGTAATCGAATCAGAATTCTTGGCTTTTGCATATAGTGCCATCCAAAAGCATGACATCATACACAAGTATGGGCTGAAGGGCAAGCCACTCTTTTGGTAAAGAACTGGCCTATAGATTAAGTCCATGTGAAATCAGGTCATGATAGGAGGGCAAAACTCAAGAGGGTTACTATTTGGATGAGAGTTGTTCGTATAGTTATGCCAGTGACATTAAAGAGTCAATGAACCAGGTGATTAAATTAACCAGACTGTACCTGCTTGGAAAGATGGTCATTAAAGAGTGCTCCAAACCTGGGATTAACTTCTTGAATTAAGAACATGAGATGAATGAGACAGAATGCTCATATAGAGGATATATAGACAGAGTGCTATAGAATAGAAGCTAATACTAAGGACAAGAAAGAAGTATTAAATAGAAGTGAAAATTCTTTGTGTTGACCTAACTCTTTCTTTCCAGTCGGGGTGAATTTTAGTACTGCCCTCAGTGGCAGCAGCTGTCAGTGCAATGCCATGTTAGATAATGAAGGACCAGGTTGCTGTAGTGGTTGGTGGCTGCAGAGTCAAGTTTCGGGACTGAATTCTGCAGGAAACTGGACAATACTAAAATGAAAACTAAGAAATAATAAAAAAAAAATCCAAATAGCTCCAAGACTTCAAATCAAAGCAAACAGGTTTCAGACAGAAGAAATTATCTACAGCAGAGGTTGTAGAGATATAGAGATATATACAGGCCACAGAGCTCTGCCAACCTGAGACACAGACACAACAGTGACCACTAAAGTGGACAGTAAAGTCCCAAATCAAAGGGAACTTTGTCACCTCCACCACTGTGCAAATGACTTCTGCACATGAGTTACAGTAGCACCTTTCCCATGCTGTGTTTGTTTAAATAACAAGGTAGAGAGCTGTTTGTGATCTCACACTTAAATGTAGCTCAAAAAAATTGGACCATGATTTCATTGATGCTTTGTGGTTGTCATTATAATAGAAATAATAATCATAAAAGTTCATTTGGTTTTAAAAGGATGCAGCAGAAAGAGAAGCCATCCAGGGCACTGGGAGCAATGCAGGAAGTTCATCTGCATCAACTTGTTCAGGGAGGGTTGTCCCCACTCGTTCCAAAGGAAAGTAAACATACAGCACATGAGGGGCCTGATACTGTGTCTTTCAAAATAGCAAAATTCTTCTGATATATTTATTGTAAGTTTTGGGTGGTGAGAGCGTGCATTAAAAAGGTCTAAACACACTAGGGATGACGGATGTCTCTGTTACTGCTAGACCTTTCCTGAAGACAAAAAACTTGAGAAGACAAGGCTGAAGGTGACTGCTGAAGGCATCCTCACCTTGACTTCTTCTTTCAGAGCAGTTGTAAACAGGAGCTATAACTCACACCCCAGACAGGACGGATCCAGATGGGCCCTTTGGCTTCCTTCCATAATAAAATCTTTAATTTTCCAAAAGAAAATAGCAACTTCATGCACATGCTGCTTACTTCAGAGCAAAACCTCGTTTACAAACTCGAGTAGTTTAAGGATTAAAAAGTTTAGTCTATCTCTGCAAATGAACTTTATCAAAGTGCAGGTAAAATCGAGCCTTCAGGTAAACAGGAGCATTTGCCAAGTGGAAATCCCAGCTCTTTGTATATTTAGTAATGAGTGAAGATAAGATTTCTTTTTTTGACAGCATGATGGATACAATCATAAAAGGAATCATGCTGCTGTAACAGAGTATACTTGAAGAGTGAATTTGATGGCTACAGCTTTATTCCCAAACATGTCTTACTTTTCTTTTATTTAAAGTACATGAAAGCTAGTTTTTCTGGCATGTGAAAATGTTAAAGCTTTGTTGGATTTTTTTTCTTTACTTCCCCCACCCCAATATGGATGCATTATGTTTGTCAAACTCAGATCTGCTTCCCAGTTCAATAATCACTGACTCATTCAAGCATATTTATTTTATTGTTTTATAGATAGAAAGGAACAGTAAGCAAAGAAACACAAGCTCTTGGGCGAACACGAGCTCATAAATTGTTACATGCGATTCTGCTACTGTGGGTTAAAGGAGGGGGCAGCACCAAGAATGTGGTGAAACTAGCTGGTTTGAGCCCTGCTGTTTCAGTATAAAAGCCATGTTCAAATCTGCCATAGATTAAAAACGAAATGAGTTTATTGGTCTCGGCTTGTTACTTTTTGGATGTTTATCCACATCACAAAACCAATAAAACTTGATGTGACCGACTGTCTCTGCTCAGAGAAAAACCTTGTAGCTGCTAGCCACTCGTGACTGAAATCTAATGACCCAGCTCTACTGGAAAGCTCATGCAAAGATGAATTCTACTGTACTTCACTCAAGAGGTACAGTAGCAAGATAACTATCTTCAATTAGTCTTAGCATTCATCCGAAACTCAAAGGTGCTTGAAGTACTCACACAGAGGACGTAGCTAAGCATAGGTTCCAAAAGGGTGGTGGGCATTCATCGTAAGGGATTCTTTGGTAATTTGTGTGAGATTCTCTTTTCCCTCAACAATCTGTTGAAGAAAGCCCAGGGCACTACAGTTCCTAACACTAAGCCCACAAACTGCACAAGTAACAGAGGCATCTTCCAGTACACCACCTTGGATCCTGGATGCATCAAGTCATCCCAGCAGAAAGAAAATAAAAGCATGAAAACAGAACACCCCACAACACATTCTTAGTTATAGTCTCTTGTTCATGACTGGCCTCAAAATGAGGTTGTGAAGATGAAATTAAATTTTAGCTGATGTCAGCGGGCTGAGAGAGTCCAATTTACCTACCTGGGAAAAGGTCAGTTACCTGTGCCTTCTTCTCTACCCATGGAAGGAAAAGAACAACCTCATCTAAGCCAAGCCACGTCCTTCCACCACGCTCAGATCATGCAACAGACATTTGCAAGGCTGAACTTATCTGCGTTTAATTTCTGATCAGAAGTAGATACAGGGCCCCAGTCCAAAATAAGATCCAGACCTCTATACTGCATTGCAGTCCCAACTGAGATCCTTCACAGTCTGGCAGTTGATGGTTTACAAATGAAGAAAAGGTTCCTGTAGCAGCAAATGACCCTTTTCAGTCTCCAACTGTGAGAGAGTAAGTAAAATTTGCCATTCTGAAAGGAAAAATCAGACATGCTATTTTTTATTATATTCCTTTTCTAAATGTCTTGAAGTTAAAATCCTTTGCGTTTCTCAGCAATCAGGAACAGAGTTCTCAGAAAAAAATTAAGTTGTAAATGTAGATTTCCATTCATGAATACATGACAAATCACCCACAAAGGTACTCATTGCAGTTTGTTACCTGCAGACCTCTGTTGCTCCAGGAATGATGGTGAAGGAGGGCAACCCAGTGATGATGGGAGCTGAGATCACTGGTAGCAGCATCCCAAGCACTGGCAAGAAAATGGCCTCTGGTTGGCACCTAAGAGGTGCAAATTGTCTTGTCTAAAATGCGTTGGGTTGGGAGATTTCAGTCATTCCAATAACAACTTGAGAGAGGAAGGATTTGAGACAAACATATTTATGTAATTTATTTTTAAAAATATTCCCTCATTAATTTTAAACATTTCCTTTTAAAAAATGATCAGAGAAAAATCATTGGGTTTCTATGTCAGGAAAAAGAATTGCAAATTTTGATGAAAAATGTCTATGGCTTTGCTGCTTAGAAACAGGTCTTTTGAGTTGAGGTCTGCATTTTGGAAAAATTATGTATTTGTTTTGGGAACTTTTTATCAAATGCAAAAAATAAGTCAAGTTCATTGCAGACGAAAAAAATTACTATTTCTCATAAACTATATCAGGCTCCTGTACCTCTCATGGGGGCATTCCATGGGCTGTGCAGGTATAGAAAATCTGGTCTAACAGTATCTTAATCAAACAGGTTTGTAAAGAGAGGTGTCCATAAGTTCAGTAGATACCATTCCCACAAAGTGCTTTCCTCAGTGTGGTGAGCGGCATGAAGCAGACACTGTTTTTTCTTTCTAACCTGGAAAGAAACGTGTTCCCTGGTAGTTTTGCTTTCATCTCCCTTGATCTCAAGCCCTAACTTTTTTGTTTTGTAGGTGTTCTATAGAAAATCAAGAGTAGGAATAACAACATACCTTAAATACTGTAGCATGGATCTTAGAAACTATGCATTAAGAGTGCTCCTCCGAAGTCATTGTGATATTTTATGGAAATCTACAGTACAAATGCTTTGTCAAGAAGATCTCTGCCTTCCTAGAGCCCGTCAATGCATCACACTAACATAATCAGAGGTAAATTTTTGAAATGATATAGTACATGAATATGCCAGGTTAGGATATTACTCTTATAATTATTGACAGTATATGAACTAAACGTGACTTCTATGGAGTCATTCCAGTGAATTCTGCCAATGCAGATCAGGAGTACTGTTCACAATTACTTTCTTCTGGAAGATATGAGTATATAATCTGCAATAGGAAGTTACACATTTTCCTTAGGGGAAAAAAGATTGCATAACTGGTCAAAGGCTGAGGAGGATATAGAAGAACCCTTCAGCCCTGCTCTAAGAGTGCCTAGTCAGCGGTTACCTGTGAAGTACCTGCTGCTGGGGAATCTGCAAAAGGGTTAAGAAATGTTGCAGTTCTCTCTCGGTGAAGCACAAAAGAGGATGCACAATGCTGTAGCCAGTACCTCTAACATGCGTTTGTTCCAAAATCTGCATGTTTAGCAGTGAAGCCATCTATATGTGCAAAAAGGTGCTCCTGGTCTTGCACAAGAAGCAAAGCTGCATGAACTTCTTGGGATCATTTCTGATTCTATCCCATAATTGTGCTAACCAGGTTTTTTTTATTTAATAGCGAATTTGAGGATTCTACTATTTTTTAACTTGGGGGGGGAGGGGGAAAGACGACCAAGAAAAAAGCTGTCCTTAAGTTCAGGGTGTGATATTAATTTAATATATTAAAAGGACTACAGTTAGAACTAGCAATTGAGGGCTTTCCAGCATCCCAGCCAGCTGGACATCGCTTTGCAGGTCTCAGATTGCATGGATCCCAACAGAAGTATGTAGGTATAAACAAAGGCAGAATTTAATTACAAGTGCACATTTTATTGCACAATAGTCTCTCAAAAATGCCTACATGAAGTAGAAAGTTGACGCTTAGTTTGATCATTTGTTCGAGGCTCTTTGTTAAACAGAATGAGTGCAGTGTAATACATGTAATACGCTGACATCTTCTTATGGGTCTGAAATTTACTAAGGTAATAAAGCAATTATGTTAATGTATAATAAATGTATTCAACAGGAACTAAAAAGTGTACTGTGCAAGAACAAAAAAAAAGCAAACCCTTATTTTTCTAAATGCCTGTCATGTACAGAAGACTAAGATCTTAGCAGAGATTTTTTGGAGGCTGTTAATATCTTATAAGCATAACTTAAAATAATCCTTATTTCTAGTGAAAATGTAATTTAAGGTAACGAACTTCAAGACATCAGATTAGAAAATGGCAATACAAATGAAAGATAACCATTCTCCACGTGATGTTTGCGACTTGAAGAAAGGCGTGGGGTTCCTTTGCTTCTTTCCTCTGTGGAAGACTTGCCATCCACGGTTTAGTTCTTGGTTCACTGAACAACTTGGACATTTTCATACCTAAGTGGCATTTTCAAAAGCCACTTACGGATCTGCAGGTTTGAAAGAAGTACTGCAGTGACAAGGCTGAACCAGTTACCACACTGCAGCTCACCTACCATAACTTGGCATGCATGGCCTCATAGCTTACTGCACCTACCAAGCAACATGAGCTTGCCTAGACTCTCCCATAAACCTCTTCTGGTACGTTCTCCACGAGTGAGGATGCCCCCTGGGACAGTCACCGTCAAGTGACTTGTGAAGCGGTTGCAATTTGACCTTGCGCCAGAGCTTGCAGATGCACAAATCACTCCTGAAGAAGGGCCCCTGTGCCACCAGCTCACCAGGGGTCTTTAAAACCTTCCCCCCTTGGCCTCAGCCAGGCCCAGTGACTACTGTTGGCTGACCCTCAGAATGGGCATTCACGTAACACCGTGCTTGAAGAGCGAGTTTCCTCCTGGCTCCTCGTAATTAATGGAACATTCTGTCAAAATTTACTAAATCTCACACATGATTTAAAACTGTCTGCTCAGCAGAGATACTCCAATTACATAAGTATCCAGTCCTTTTAGAAACACTCCGAATATCATTGCCTCAGCAATATCTAGAGATGAGGTTGGCCAGAAAACTTTAAAATGTAGGGATGAGACCTTCAGCCAAGGCAAGTGAGGTGTTTTCTCACTCTATGTCCTATTAACAGCAGCTGAGGACTTCTATGAAGTTTCATTTTGCCATGTCAAACTGGCAATCTTAATACTCCTTGTTCTGTAAATTGTTCCACTCACTTCGATGGGTCTTTGCGCAGATAAGGTGAAGTACAAACAGTACAAATAAAAGGGTAGGTTCTGTGAAGGAGAGACCTTCTTGGATTTGTTTGGGTACAGCCTGGTAAAATGGTGCTTGATGCTCTCTTGGCATCTAAGCTCTGCCGCAATAAACAGAAATGAATAAAAATAGCAACACCAAGCTGCACCAGTGTCTGCAGCCTGCTCGACTTGCCCTGGGATTCAACTGGATACTAATAGCAAAAAAACACTGATTAAGGCTGAGTAATTTTGCCCCAAATTGAATTCATTTTAACAGCACAGAGGAAGGGGAAATATTATCCTGCTCTTTGCTCAGCATATTTAGATATAATGACATAATATGAACGCATTCCAAAAATTGCCTGTCTTCAGGTAGTGCATTTTGGAGTGATTTCAAAATTCCCTTAGGTTATATCAGCAAAACGTTTTCCCCTGCCTCAAAAATCACTAAGCTCTCAGTGACCAATTGTCTGTGTCACTTACCTTGTTTACATGGTGGGTTATTTTCTAGCCTATGGTCTGTGCCTTATTTTTTCAGGCTGCCCTTATGGTACTCCGTGATGATTTTGATTTTCAAGCCTCCATGCATAAATTATGATTTATTTTCCTTTCCGAAAGGAAGGCTGAGTGAAGTAATAGAGTGTAGGGTTTTTGGTTTGTTTTTTATTATGAATATTTCAAGAGTGTGGTTTTTTTCTTATGAAGAAAACTCTGCATTTCCAGAAAATTTAATTTTTTGTTCTATATATAAAAATATACACAAAGAAGAGCCGAGATGATGATGATGATGGTGATGGTGATGATAATAATAATAATAACAACAACAACAATAACAACAACAACCCAGTACCTTTTGTTCGAACCTTAAGAGATGCTAAGTTCTCGTAACTCCAGCGTTGGAGTGAGAGGTACGTCATACTCCTCAAAAGTGGCCACCTTTGGTCATTAATGTTATTTTACATATAGCTGGGTACACTGCGCACTACAGTATCGTCAATGTGCTGTTACTCCATGCCCAGAGAGAAGCCATGTGCAGAAAACAGGGTTATATGAATAAAATAAGCATCAACTTCAAAACTGTCTGATTTTGAGCATTAGTGAGGCATATTACTCTTCAAAACTTGCTTAGCTGTTTTTACAATAGCAAGAGCCAAAAGATGAGGGCATAATTGAACTATTGCCCAAAGGCAATTACTGATTGAAATTGATTCATTCTACAAACAAATTTGACCAATAGGTTATTTGTCACGTTACGGCAGTTTTGGGCGATACTGCTGCAGTTGTGAAGGAGACATAACCATCTAGCATGAATAGTTAATACAGTTTGTTGCCCTGTAGAGTTGCTTGTTGAGTTACCCAAAGAAATCTCACCGGGGAGCTGAGCAGGGCACGCTACTTTGATGCTATAAAACCATTGTGTTACCTCTCCGCTTTTATGTATGAATCTGAGGAATTGTTAACAGCACCAAAAGCAGTTTGCTCTGAGCAACACAAATGTAATGGACTTAACATCAAAGTGATGCAAAATCCACTGAAAACAACAGAAAGGGCCTGGCTGAATCCAGAGGACTTTAAATCAAGGCCTACCAGGGTCAAGTCTGCTGTCCTAATGGGTTTTCTAAGGGGATCCTGTGGGAAATTGGAAGAAGGATTCCAGTTTCTTGAATCCAGGGATTAATGAGGCTTCAAGCTACTGCTTTTGTAAAACCATTGGTTTGGCTTCAGCTTCTTTCCCCTTCCAGCCCATGACACAACAGCACAGGAGCTCTGAGCTTCATGGTGGCACAAAGGACCCTTTGCACCCAAGAACCCTCCCTCCCTCTCCACCCCCCAACCACCCCCATCCCCCCCTTAGAAAGATGCTCCGGAAAGCCATTCAAGGTAAGAATGATTGATACTGCTACTGCGTGTCCAGGAAGAAGCTCCACTAAAGAGTTCCTTACACGATCACCTGTCAGAGGATGGCGGGGTTTAGATGCAAATCTTTCTGCAGTTATCCAGTGCTTCCTTGCTTGGAGGTTAAGCTGCTGAATTGGGCATTTTGTGACATTATTTCTGAAACCAGTCTGGAAACTGAACACAATATGGAGTGCCGCAGCCCGCTCCTCGTTCTGGCTTCACACTGATTTCACAACCATAATCGGTGACTCAGCTTCAATGGGTTTCTACACAAAATTCAAGGCTTCAATTTTGGCGTAGAAAGTCCCACGTGGCTTGAGATAGTGACTTCCTGAGCTGTCACACAATCCAGTTGGAGATGTGATCAATGAAAGATGTCCTTCTGAGGTTTTCTGATTTTTATATAAGCAACTTCATTACTTGACTGTGCGGAGGACTGGGCCCTTCTCCATTCACCAGGACGTATTAGCTGATGGAGCATCCCACACACGATTTCCTGAGCTTTCATATCTGTGTCTTTCCTTGGAAAGGACAGGGTTTTGTTAAGCTTTCAGGAACACTTCAGAGCCCTTTTTTCTGCTATCAAGGTGTTTTAGAGAGAAAGGACATAAATGAGCAATGTGATAGATATGGGGAGCTCTTATTTTGGTTGGGCAACAGATGAGGCATATGGGTAATTTATTGCACTATAATTGCGTTATGTGATATCGATGCTGCAGTATTAATGACTGCAAAGTGCCCAGATTGATTCAGATGGCCATTTACTGTCATTATTACAAATCTAAATAAATAAATAAGAGCAACTGAATTGATGTATCTAAGAAGTGTTTCAAAGTCACCCGGTGACATATATGTAGGCGCTTGTGAACAGAGAGTGACTCAAACAGTATCAGCAACATTTTTTATTGGGGTCAGAAAGAAATAGAACAATTAAGTCATTTTCAGTCATATACAATATATTAGGAACTGTTTTAACAAGCACATTGCTGAACTGACTGGCATGAACAAAGCATTTTAAAAGCCAGGGTGTAAATATGCCAGGAAAAAAGAAAGAAAACATGTAAACTATGCTCAAAATAGTCTGCAAATGTAAGGAAACAAGAAAAACTAAAGACAATCATGCACATACCTCTCCTGCTACCATGGCCCAGTGAATACAGTGGTTACCATGGCTGGATCTGGCTATGAGGTGGACTTTAGAGGGCAAGCTTTGTTTCTGATCTCTGCCCAAACAGAGAGCCTTGATCCAGTCTGTTGGTTTGTGTACTTTGGGCAAGCCAACCTCACATTGCAAGAGCCAGCAAGTTAAGTTTGAATTTATCTCATGCCTTCAGGTTTCTCTTAGCATCCCCTGTCTGGCCATCATATCATACAGACCGAGAGAAGTATTATCACTCAATATTCCAAAATATGACTCTTCACTTTTTCCCTAAAATGCAACAAAAGTGCAAGTCAGACAGCTAGCATTACTTGCGCTTCACAATGTTATTTATGTATCTCACTCTTTTTTTTTTTCTTGAACAGAAAATAGTACCTTAAAACATAGTTATTGCTAAAAGGCAGTGCTTCCATTAACCATTTGTGGAGTATATTAATATATATCAAACATAGGCTCTTTTTTATGTTAAACACTTGTATTAACTTGAGTAATCATTGGTACTGAAAGCAATGAGAGCAAGTCTGTTAAAATAGGTAGCTTCTTCATACTCAGAGGTACATTTGAGAATAAGTGGGACCCCAAGACAGCCAAGTAAGAATCTGCTAATATTGATCTGCGTGGGAAAAAAAATCTATTTTGGCTCTTCATACACCCACAACCTCTAACGATCATTGACTCAGTCGCCCAGATAAATTCTTTAGATAAACAACCAAAACCCAAATTAACATACTAACCATTAATAATCCAGTTAACAATTTTTATAACAACAACGAGAAAAAGAAAAAGATATTATTTCTTTTGATGGTTTATTCTTAGTGATGTTTATGTGATGCAAACATTGGATCTAAGTCGCCTGCCAACGACCAGGAAAGCAAGTCAACATTACAACCAGGACTAAACACTGGATATTCTCATACTCATGGCTGGTGCTTAAGCAGCTGCAATTCAAGATCTCTTTATTTTATGGGTCATCAGAAACCTAAGAAATATGTGCCATGGTTACTTCTCACCTCCAGGCACTCGGGTAAGCTCACAGACACACACAGAGACACACACAGCACAATTCAGCGTACAGAGGGACAAGAAAATAACTTTCAGATACTTGGTTATACAATTGCCTGTTATTAAAAAAAATCACAAATTTTCCAAACTTGCCCATTTGGTATGTTGCTTATGGGTTTTTTTAAGCTTAACATTCACTTTCAAACTTCCACTCCTGGGGACTGCAGAAAGCTGTGTAAGCTGTGAGGAAGATGCTCGGAGGTTACTCCCGACGTGGAGCTCCCCTAGCGGCTGCTTCCTCCCGCCTTCCCGCGGGGAAAGAGCCACCTCGGCGGGCACTTGCTCCACTCGTGGCCAGGAGGAGGTGGCTGAAAAGGGATGCAGATCACAGTCCAGGAAGGGGGAAAAAAATTATAATCTTTCCTACCTTGGGCTTTTGGTATGGGCAAATGCTGCATTGTTCAAGGAGAAGTGAAAGGACTTAAAAGTGAAATCAAAGGGTTTCTCTATAGATTTATTATCAGATACTATATATTGCCCTGCTGAGCATATAGGGAAACCCGTGGGAAACACTGCTTTAAAGTTTGGGTTAAGAGCAAATATATACACAAAACATAGATAACAATGGCTTATGAATTATGCTGCCTACGTATATTTTTGCATATACGATGGAAGGCTCTATTGACCATATTCAAGCCAATGATTAGCATTAATCCACAAGCAGATGGATATGAAAACTGCAAAATCAATGCATGTAGGCACAGTTATTCTGGAAAGCAACCATTTTCTGCCTCTTCATATGCACAGATATTTTTTTCCCGTAGCAGAAATGCTTGTAAGACCACTGCCAGACTAAGGGCATATCGAAGCAGATACCAGGCTTCAGCTGCCTGACTCCCTGAATTTTTCTGTCAAACTAAAATGGGTGGAAAAGCTTAATTTTTCTTGTTGGTGCCAGGGTTTGGGGTTTTTTTTGGAAGGACATTCCAAGGAACAAGGCTTGTCCTGCTCATCACTGTAAAGGTGTAGTTGCCAGCTAGCCAGTAATTCTGAACTGAAATTTCTAAGTTCATTTTTAAGATAGGTATTGCAATACCACCAAGATAGACAACAAGGGCTGTGTAAGGATTCCTTTAAATAAAATAGTTTAACATTGCCATGAAGGAGGGTGGCGTATATAAAAGAAATAAACAAAGCTTCAGACAAAACGCCTGCCTGAGTCTCCTTCCATTTACACCAGTTTTACTCTAGCTTAACCTCTGTTTTCACTGAAGTTATTCATGATCTACTTCTCTGTCAGTGATCGCTGTGGTCCCAGATTTCTTGGGAAACACCACAGGTGCAAAGAGGCTACAAGAATGAAGCTTTAACACTCTGAAAATGGATAATTTATTACAAAATCATATATTAAGCATGAGTACAAATGGGGGCTGTTAAGGGGGACAAGTAATTAGGATGCAGTTAAAAGTTACACAAACATTTACTTCTCCGGTTTTCTGAGAGAAACATCCTGTATTTGGGGATTCATCAACCAAAATATATCAGCACAAGAAAACTCGGGGAACTTAACATGGCCAACGAGCAACCTCACCTGTTCAATCTGAACCCTTCCCTGGCTTTATGCAGAACAAACAGATGGCAGCAAGTCCAGATTTTAAAGAAAAAAAATGAAGACAAATAATAACTGAGATTCTTAAACAGCTTGTCCTGGGCCCGGGTGCACCCACTGCTGCTCCTCCTCAGCCTGGCCCCGTGGGCATGCCCCAGGCCAGTGTGGCCCCATGGCCTCATGCCTGGCCCTGCAAGGTGACGGAAGCCTTGGAGCTGCCCCCAGGTTTGACAGAGCCACTGGAAGAGCCCCTACACCAGCGAGGAAAGCCGGGCCGTGGGGCTGTGGTGGGTGCTTGCACAAGAACAAGAAAAAAAGGACTCTGTGGGTTCGGTAGTAGATGATTCTGAGATTGTGGTGCTTGTTGCACCCAGGAGGCCCAGGGGTCCAGATGACCCAAGAAGGTCTCCACCACCCCACCAGAGCTTTGGGGCCCAACAGGGAGCCTGATGGCAGCTCCAAGAGGGACCTGGCTGTGCAGACAGGGGTGGTGGAACAAGTGAGCCTGCACTCAGGGGCCTTCCCCAGCACCCTCACCCTGGGTAGCCTTGATGGGATCCTGGGGGTCACTCCTCAGGGGGGGGCAGCAGGAGTTTGGTTTGTGATGGCATAGGCAGAGGGGTGCAAAGCATCTTGTTTCCCCCACAGAAGACTGGGACAGCCCCAGCCTCCCTCCCCAGGGAGCAAAACAATGGCCTGCAAGTTTGGGGGACAATAGGACGCAACATTGATGTTTATAATCCACAGCCAAGGGATTCATCCCTCTAAAGAAGGCATCGGTGCCCGGCCAGGAGCTGTAGGCGTTGCTTGATTTGGGGGTTTTGCTGTTGTTCGAAGGGGAGAGCAGGCAGGGCCGGCGGTGTGTCGGGCACTGATGCTGCAGCAGCGCTGGGCTAGGGCTGCGGGTGCACACGGCCGGCGGGGACAGGGATAGGGACAGGGATAGGGACAGGGACAGGGACAGGGCACCCGTCGGAGGGAAAAGGAAAAGTGCTGCGGTGCCTTTTCCTTCTGGTGGGGGATTGCGGGCCGGGGGGGCGGGGAGGTGAGGCGCGGGGGGGGGGGGGGTGGGGTCGTATTTTTTCCCAGACGCTGTGGTATTTAAAGAGGAAAGGGAAAAAAAAAAAAAAAAAAGAAAAGAAAAAAGAAAAAAGCTTAACGTGGGTAGGAGAGGCAGGGCGCATCCCGGAGGCCCGGGGAGCGGCGGGGCGGGAGGGAGCGGCGGCCCGGCCCCCCCCCCGGCTGCTCCCGGCTCCCCCCGGCTCCCCCCTTTTCCCCCCGGCTCCCCCCTCTCCCCCCGGCTCCCCCCGCTGCTCCCGGCTCCCCCCGCCCGGCTCCCGGCGGGGCCGCGGCCAGCCCCAGCCTGCGCTGAAACTGAGCAGACCCTCCCCGCACCCCCCAGCTCTGCTTTCTTTCACATCTAATTTGATAGGAGGGTGATTTCAAGCTTCCCACAGTTACAACTTTTCTTGATTTCTCCCTTTGCCCCCTCCCTCCCCGAGCATTTATTACTTGCATTTAATTAATTCCTTCTTTGCGTTTCCTTTCCTGTTAATCTTTGGGTGACTGCTTTGTACATATGGCAATCTGATAATGAGGGAGTTTATCCTTATTCTCCATACTTCTTCATGGCGATGTCCACCCGTCTAGTGCCTGGGATATCGATCATCTTTCCTTGGGGAGGGGGACAAGGTAAGAGGGGTGATAAAAGATTTGCAGTATCCCACACCATTAAGAATAGCTTTTATTCCTTGGCACTGTTTAATCAACTGTTATATCAAGTCATGCTGTTTAAGCAACCACATCAAAAGAACATACCCTCTTTTGTATAAATTATATATTCCTTGTATCTGTCTTCTCACATGCACGCAGACGGGGAGATAAAACTTAAGTTTGTTTTTTAATAGCATGAAGCAGGTATTTAGCTGTTATACAACTTGTTTCTGCAACTAAGTTGGTTGATAAAAACCTAGAAGCCAAGTTGCTGACTTTCTAACTTTTTATCCATTCTCAAGTCAAAACTCCTAAATGTAAAGCTAGGAAAGAGAAATCAATGATTCACCGAAACTCTACGAAGAAACAGAAATAGCAGAAGAAAAGTATAGGTTAAAAAAGAGGGAAGAGCACCAGTTAGAGTCGGCGTGGGAGCTTCTGATCCCTGTTTTCAGCTATTTTCTAAAGTCTACCTAAAAAGGCTACTTTGTCCCTTGAAAAGTCCTGTCCTGCTTGTTACAGTTTACGGATATACAACTGTTTTACCACTTAAGAACTAATTTTAAAGTCCATTTTCACATGGTTTAAGTTGATTACGACTCAGCTCGATGTCACAGACCGGAAAACTCCCATATAATTGCTCGCCCCAAAGAGCGTTTATATATATATATATATATATATATGTATATAAACACCCCAAAAAAACCCAAGAACCAAAACCAACAACCTTAAATAAAGTTGATTTTTTCCTGTTTTTCTGAGAGAGTGGACTTTGAATTGCTTCAGCATATAGTCCTGACATTTTTAAGAACTCCTAAAAAACTCCTCAAAGTTTCTAGATCCTGGGACAAACTGTATTCCCTCAGGAGCAAAAGTAACCGGGCTGTTCAGAGGCAGAGAAGTGTTTGTTCATAGGGGATTCTGCTTTTCTGTCTAACCTGCTCTATCAGCCCCATCTCTGCAATTTTGCTCGTCTCTCAACACCTTTGTCTGATTAGTAGCTTTTGGAGATCGGGATAAAGACATCACTTGCCACGCTGCATGAGATAACAATTAATTTAACATTAAACTTATCCTCTTTCCATTCACTTTGCTTGGATCGATCTCTGTTAATTGTGTTTGCGGATGCTTTCAACACTATGCTTTTCTTAAAAACTTAATGACACCCCGCAAGGAGGTGTAAGAGTCTAAAACGCTCCTCTTCGGCCAAGGCAACAAAGAATACAGCCCCAGCGTGCTCAGGGGACCACCTATTTTTAAACAGTTGACTTTTCATGCACTTCTGAAGATATCACGTTATTTTCAGCTGGGTGATAGTCCTGGGTTTATTAAAAAAAAAAAAAAAAAGTGCCATTGCAATTGTGTGGTACACAAGTCGTACACGCTAATTTCATATACCTGCCGCCTCGCATCAGAGTGACTTGTTTCTGCTTTCAAAGTAGTCATTTATCAGCTAAAAGGGGAGCGTGTTTAAAAATGTATGCCTTCAGGAGGGAGAGCAATCCCCCTTTTCAGGGGGCAGAAACCTATTACAAAACCACTTAGGTGGGTGCGCTCCTAAATGGCATTATTCGCCCCCCACCCCCCATCCCCTCCCGGGCGTTAATATTTCCCCACTACATTTCTATTTGCACGGCTCCCCGATAATTCGGCATTTTATTTAACCGCAACTGCCCTTAGAAACTTGACTTGCACCGAGGCAGCCTGCTGATCTTATTTATTTTTTTTCCCTCTTTCACAGAGGCATCTGTTCCTCTTGCTGACAAATGTACCATTCTGCCAAGAAAGTTTTTGAAAAAAAAAATAAAAAAAAAAAAATCAGCGTGTAATTGATGTTATCCCAAGAAAGCGTGATCTCCACCCCTCTCAGCTCCAAGCCCTTCAGGTAAAAGGAGAAAAAAAAATCTTTCAAGAATTTGTTGCCTTTTTGAGGGTTAAAACATCAGAAGACAAGCTTGTCTCGCCTTGGCCAATCAGCTTGCGGCCCTGGCAGCTATAATATAGAACTAAAGGCAGACTCCTCTCACAAGCGTCTTGCTTTGCTACCATTAAAATCAGACCCTTTTTTTGTCTCTCGATTGCTGTCTCCCGACCAAACTCCGATGTGTTCCGTTATCAGCGACCTAAAGCCTGCCATTCCAGCACCTGTCTTGCTAGGGATCGGTGGATAGTATACGATTCAGAAAGCAGACAAGGACATAGGAGGAGAGAGAGCTCTAGAGACAGCCAGGGATAGGCACAGAGAGCTTTGAAGTAATTGGATTCAATGGACGAAATGCTGCTGTTGACAAGAATTCTTTTGGTGGGCTTCATCTGCGCTCTTTTAGTCTCCTCTGGGCTGACTTGTGGACCAGGCAGGGGCATTGGAAAAAGGAGACACCCCAAAAAGCTGACCCCTTTAGCCTATAAGCAGTTTATTCCCAATGTGGCAGAGAAGACCCTAGGGGCCAGTGGAAGATATGAAGGGAAGATCACAAGAAACTCCGAGAGATTTAAAGAACTAACCCCAAATTACAACCCTGACATTATTTTTAAGGATGAAGAGAACACGGGAGCTGACAGACTGATGACTCAGGTAGAGCCACAGAGATACCTGTATTTGTGTTTGTTAACCTCTCTGAGCAATCCTAAAGGACGCATCTGTCTTAGTATTTTTGAAAGCCCCCCCCCCCTTTCCTTCTCCCCCTCCTCCCCCCGCCCCTCCAAACTCGGCTAGTTTCCCCCATTGAATGTAAATACCATCTATCCAGACAAGTTAGCAGGGGCTGGAGCTGGAACTATCTAGATATTTGGTGGGGGAATCTGTGTGATACTTACAGTCATTACCGTGCCATGGCGTTCCCTTAACTTGCTTAGAGATTGCTGTTTGCATTTGTCCCCAAGGATGCACTTTGATCAAACGAATTGCATACAGCTCAGAGGACCCCAAGTGTATAGTGACCGCCAGGCCACTCACTCATTATTACAAACGTAGTCCTCGGTTGCTACGCCTGGTGACTCGGGTTTTTATATATATTTTATTTTATTTCTTTTTTTTTTTTTTTGCTTCATTTCATTTTAGCCTTCATTATTATTATTATTATTATTATTATTTATCCCTAGCGAGCATATTCTAAATTTAGTAGGCATGCAGTCGTGCACTCACAAAAGGCAGCTGAAGCCTGATCGACCATTCCTCTCCTGATTCCGTATTATATAGCTCGTATTGCAATACCATCATTTGCAATTGTGCCCATCAGAGCGTAAATATATTGATATTTCTTTAAGGATGCTCGCCGCCAGTGCTCTGGTACTTCCATAGGGGAGGGACTTGCAACTTATCGGCATTGCATCACCTTCTGTTTTAGAAAATCTGATGGCACAAGGTTTACAACTGGGTAAATATTGGATCTCGGGTGGAATCAGATTGCGGAACCATTTTATGCAGAGAAAGAGAGAGAGAGAGAGAGAGAGAGAGAGAGAGAACCTCTCCGAGAGTCACCTCATAATTATTATTCATGCTCAACAGAGAGCTCGGTGAAGTCAATTGCTCTGCCAATCCCGGAGTTTCTGAAACTACATGCAATCTAGACACTGGAAATGGGTTTCCTCCAAATATAGGTCAACAGCTCTTTTTTAATATTAATACATTTAAGCCCCACCTTCAGTGCTAGAACAGGACTCGCCTGGAAGGACTAGGCGGGGAGTGGACGCGGGGAAGGGGGGTGGGGGGTGGAATTTCCCAAACTCTCCCCGTTCCTCGGCCTGATTTTCCGCACGTTTGCCGGGTCTCCCGGGGCGAGGGACCGGCGGCCGCCACCATCTCCTCCCGACCACCTTAAATCGCACCGTACCTCGGAGCGCGGCGGCGCGCGCTGCCCGGCTCCGCCGCGCGCTGCCCGCCGCTGCCCCGCACAGGGGTGCGGAGCGGTGCCGGGCCCCTCTGCGCACCCGCGGCCCTCCGCCCTCGCTGCCGCCGGTGCGGGGCTGCGGCGAGCCAGCCGCATCTCTCGCATTTTCAGCTCCACTTACTCCCCTCGCGTATCGATCGCGGCGGCTCGGGTTTCGCCCTTCCCTCCGCAGCCCGGCGGCGGCGGCGGCTCCGCGGGAGACGGGCTCCCGCCGGGGCTCGGCGCATCGCTCCCTGCGCGGCTGCGCCGGTGCGTGTGCGCGGCGGAGCGGGGCGAGGGGGGGAGCTGGGAGACGGCCGGGAGAGGTGGGCTGCGGTCGGGGCTGGCGTGCGGGCTGACCCCGGCCCCGCGGCTCTCCCGGGGCACGGCGCGCCGGCTACGCGGCTGGCCGCTCCCGCTGCATTAACTGGCAGCGTCTGAACTCCTGACCTTCTGTCAACTTCCCTCAGACGAACGAAACGAAAGCAAATACTTTTTTCCGTCCGTCGTCCCCCCCCTTCAGTGCTTATTCCCGTGCCGTGGACACAAAGGGGGGAGGTGGGCTGAGGGCGGCGGGGACCCGGAGGCCGCAACGCCGGGGACCCGGCGACGAAGAGGGGACCGAGGTGGGGGACCGAGCCGGGCGCCGGCAGCCCTGGGCGAGGCGGGGGGGTGGGGGGGGTGGAGGGGCCGCTCTTGCCCACCCGCCCCCGGGCACGGCCGGGGCCGCAGCACCCGGAGGTGCCGTCCTGCCGCCGGCCTCTCCGCCCCGCTTCTCCCTCCTTCCCTCTCCCCCTCGGCCGGCACCCGCCCGGTAAATCCCAGCCTGTAACCGCCTGCTTCGCGAGCCTTTCAACCATGGAGAGATCTTTCCTGAACAGAATCGCTCAACTTGCAGGCTAGTTGCCGAATGCATTAGCCGCTAGTTAATATTAACTCCGGGGTGGGGGGTGGGGGGGGTGGAGGGGAACGCAAACAGTGGTAGGTAAGTCAGGTTCTCAACTTTGCAGGTGACAACAGCAGTTTGCTGAAGGCTCCCCCCTTTCTTCCCCCCCTCCTCCCCACCGCAGCCATTGGCTGGATTCGGGGCAGAGATAAGGAGGCCAGGTCAGTATGATAAAGCTGGAATTTGTATGAAATAAATTAGCGATCTCGCGTAATGCAGGCACACAACCGGTGCGTGATGTGAGGAATTTAGAGATCAACTTGGCATTTAGGAAGCCCACCAGGTTGTTTACACTGACAGGTACCTGTTAAGTGTTTCCTTCAAGCAATTCATTTGTGAAGAGATTAGGAGCTGGCAGGAGAGGGCTTGTTGAACAACTTTGCCTCCACACAAAGCGTTAGTGGAGGCAGCCCTGCTGAGTTTCACGGTGGCTGAACAGAATTGGGCTTGATTTGTGGCACACGACCCAATGAATTAATAAATAGTCTGGGCTTCACGGCTTTTGACTCTGACAATCCAGCTCAGGCAGTATAAAAGGGAGGAAAGTCCTTCAGGAGGTCGTTTCTTCTTCTTTATTTCGCCTGAAGCCGGGAGCTGAGGCTGGCAGGGCCAGAGCAGCGAGAGCACCTCGGCGCTGCCCGCACCCTGCCCGCCCCTCCACGATGCGCGGGATGCGCGGGAGGCAGCGGGCGGGCAGAGCATCGCCGTGTCGCCCAGGGCTCTCCCCTTATCAGTAGCTGAGACGTTTGATCCTTCGCTCCCTTCCCCCTGTCAGTCCGTGGAGGAGCGTATCCATCCTCTCAGGTGTGCGAGGGAGAGGGAAGCAAAACAAAACAAATCAAACTCAACTTCCTTGTGCTGCTGCGCTTTGCTGCCGGGAAGGGTGCCGAAACCCAGACAGCCGGCTCTTTCTATAAAACTACAGGCCAGAGAGTCCAAAGTGAGCTCCCGATTGCCTCTTATATCTCTCGGAGACCTGTGTATTGCTGGAATTGCTTTTTATGGCTTTTGATAGACACACGGAAACTTTCTTGTTGTGCAACCTCGTCACGTCCCGAAAAGTAGCGTCGTCGGGGTAATGGGGGGGCTTAGCCTTTCGGGGAGCTGTGAAGGGGGCTTTTGAGGTCTGTTACTGGGCGTGCTGGGAGCACGCTGGGGACAATGGTCCTGCTGAAGGCCAAGCATCCCAGTCAGGCCAGCAAAAGTGAGGGAAGAGCAGTTTACCGCATCCTGCCGTGGCTTTAACCCGCATCGATGTTTGCACCAAGCGAGCCACATCGTGTATATCCACGAGTTATTTTCCACTCCAAAAAATGTGGGTGTGGGGGGGAAGTTGGCGACGTGTGTTTTTCTAACTCTGTACCTTTAGTCAAGCGCTTTTCAATGCTGTCGGTGCTGATTTCCGATTTCTGGGGGGCTGCGAGTCCTCTTCCCCTACCTCCGGCGTGTCTATTCCCTCCTCCCCCTTGGCTAAAATAGGAATCATCTCTCCCCCGAAACTTTCAGGGTTTCACGCCGAGCTCACGTCCTCCTCGCTGCAGCCCCCCTTCCCCTCCATCCCCCTCCCCTCCCCACCCCCCCACCCCACCCCCACCCCTCCGCTCGGGCCGGTGCTGCAGGGCCCGCTCCGGTCCCGGGCAAGGCCGGTGGCTCCGGGGGGGTGATGGCCAACCCCGTAGTGCTTCTGCACGGAGTTGCAAACGTTTCACTCCACACAAAGGGTCTCCTAGCTTGCATAGCATCCCTGCTTCGCTTAACTTCGCTCCTTGGCCCTCCCTTGCTTTTCATCTTCCCACTAAGAGCTATATTATTGTATGGATTTGCTCGGCTTTGTAGGCGAGCGCCGATGTATGTTTGAAGCGGAGTGAATGCTCCCAGCCCATGCTGCTTTGAGGGCTCTAATGAGTGATGGGCGAAGGGAGAGAAAAAAAACCCCACCCCTCCCTCCAGCACATAAAGGCTGTTAACATGTATTGAGACCCCTTTCAACACAGAATTAAGCTGAAAAGACCCGGAGAGACATTCCGGGGGGGAATCCGTGACTCCGAGATACATGGCGAGTGTTTGTTCTCGGCAGAAACTTTGCTCTCGGGAAGGGGACAGGGCACTTAGCGGCAGGAATTTGCTCCGTGCAGGTGGCTTTGAACCGACGCCCTCACAGCCAAGCGCCGGGGGTGCGGCGGGGGGGTCCCCCTGTCCCTGCAGCAGGTGTCGGGGGAGGGGGCGGCTCCGTCCCGGTGGGTCTTCGTAGTGCTTCACCCCTTCTTCCTCCCGTGGCCCCAGGTTTCACTCCCCTCCTCCTCCTCACCTGCCTCCCCGTCCCTCCCTGGCAGCGGGGGCGAAGACGCTCGGCCCATCCCGCGGCGCCTTTGGGGGGGAGGGGGGGCGGGATGCGGCCCATTTGCAGGGGAGGGAGGGCAGGATGAGGCCCTGGGGGGGTGGGGGGTGGGAATGTAGGTGGTGAAGGGGGGGTTGCCCCTGGCTGCAGCACCCCCCGCAATGCGCCCTTCCCCGTGTGCCCGTGTCCCCGCAGCGCTGCAAGGACAAGCTGAACGCCCTGGCGATCTCGGTGATGAACCAGTGGCCCGGGGTGAAACTGCGCGTGACCGAGGGCTGGGACGAGGATGGCCACCACTCCGAGGAGTCCCTGCACTACGAGGGCCGCGCCGTGGACATCACCACTTCGGACCGGGACCGCAGCAAGTACGGCATGCTGGCCCGCCTGGCCGTCGAGGCTGGGTTCGACTGGGTCTACTATGAGTCCAAGGCGCACATCCACTGCTCCGTCAAAGCAGGTAAGGCAGGCAGCCTGCCCAGGGACACGCCAGGGGGGACACCCCCGAGCCACGGCTCAGCCCCCCAGAGCCTCGTCCGGCCTGCCCGATGCCGCCCGGGCTCCCTCCTCCCCGTCCCCGCAGGGTCCCCATCAGCCCTGCCCGCCCCGTCTGGGCTCCTCCGAGGGTGCGGTGATCCCAGCGGCGCAGGGGCGGGGGAAAGGAAGGAGGGCGAGGGGGGCAAAAAGGGTGAGGAGGGGTTGCGGGGGCAAGCCCAGCCAGCTGCAGCACTTTGTGACAGCATTTTAATATGGGTGATCCTTGCCCAGCCTGTCCAGGAGCGCTGCGCCGCAGCCACACACCCTCGTCCTCCCCTCGTGGGACCCGATGCTTTCCCCATCCCAAAAGCACGCTCAACACAAGCACTGGGGGCCGGCCCCAGCCGCCCCGCTGGCTGCACGCCTTACTCGCGATCGCTAATCTCCGAGTGGGAGCCAGCCAGGAAAATAAATACGGAACGTGGTCCCCTGCCTTCTTCAGCGGTAGCCGCTCGGAAATTCCCAGATAGGGATACACATACATAATAATTTTTTCCCCTCCCCTCCCCTGTGCTTACAACGCCACACGCTGTCTCAACCCGGGAACAGCTCGCAAGAAATCCCCGACTCGCCGAGTGCATTTTCTTGACACTTGACACTTTTTGGGGGGAGCAAAACGGTTGGCAAGTGCCACCCCCCCCCACCACCCCGCCTCCTTCCACCCGGCTGCACGGCAGCTCCAGCGCTTTTGAATAGCATCCTCTAGCCCAGCAGCCCACTGGAAGTGTCAAGAAACACTTGGTTGCAAAAAAAAAATAGTGGGCTTTCTTTAAATATAGCCGTATGCTTCAAAACCAGCAGCCCCATGGCAGGGAAGTCAACCTGGCCTCGCCATGCAAGAGGGGTTCACCCCCCCCAGCTCCAGCCTGAAGCTGCCCAGGGGCTGAACCAGGATAGCATCTCTCCCGGCCCATGTGGGCTTTGTCCTGAGAGCCTGCTACCGCTTTTGTTCAGCAAGCCAGCTCTTTCTAGCCAAAAGGAGGCCCTGCAAAGCTGCCAGCCGTGCGGTGATATGAAACATCCCTTTCAATAGCGAAGATGGGCTTTACAGCGCGAGGTGTCTGATTGCGGCATGTGATGACCTTCGCCCAAGCGCACCCCCTAATCCACCCCCACGGGTATTTCATAGGAGAGGAGTAACCCCAAGCTGCTCATTGAGATTCGGCACACACAGACTGGGGGGCAATATTTAGAGGGTGTCAGGCAGGGTCGTGTGACTGTACCACGCGAGCTGCAAGGGAGCAGGCTTGAATTCCACCCGCTCAGCCTGATTTCAAACTATCCAAACTTCATTTCATGACAGAGCATCTTATGAGAAGATTAAACCCCATAATACCAGGCAGGAAGATTCTTTATCTACATCTCTGTTTGCAAAAAGTATGATCCCAGAGACTGGAATGCAAAGAAGAGTTCCAAGGCCTGAATTATTGTCACCAGGACAGAGGAGGGAGAGGCAGGGGTGGTAAAAGGGACATTGATAATGCGCTGCAGCAAGTATTTAGAGCAAGCTTCTACATTTAAAATTCAAATACAGATCTTGAGTGCCTTGGAAAAGTGGCTCTGCTGTGCAAATATTGCTTGGAAGGTCCTGGGTTTTTTGGAGAGTATGTGTGTGAATTGGCACATAGGGTTTCTGCACCTGAACAAATAGGGAGGGGGAGAAAAGGGGGGGAAGAAGCTGGGAAAAAAATGGAAGTGTCCTCTCTTCCAAGAGTGTCTGCATTTATTACATGAATCAGAATGACAATGCTGATCCTTTATTGGATTTTAATTAGAGAACCCAAACAAGCACTGCTCAAAGAAGCAGATTTTCACACCTCTGCCAATTCACTGGTATGTTTGTAGAGCTGCTACACTACTAGATCTATTCATCAAGCCCTGAATATGCAAACAAAGCTCTAGCCAGACCTTTACCACCAGCTTGTAGGAAGGTGTAGTTTGCTAGCGGAGGGCTCCACATAAAGCACATAGCTTGTTTGTTGCCATGTCCTCCCTGAAGAGGCCTTGGAGATCTTGCTGCTTCATTTCTGAAGGAGAAGTGATAAAGTCATTAGCAAATCAATAACGGTCTAATTTTCGCCCTTCCTGTCCTTCCTGGGAAAGTCATTAGGAGACACTCCAAGGATTTATTTAAATCGTAAGAGCTTCAGTACCAGCCACAGAGGCAAAATATAAAATCTGACTGCCTTTAGGAGATAAATCACCGGGACTCTCAACTGGTGTAGGGAGTAACTGGGAGAAACCAGGGGAAGGCAAGGGACAGCTGAGGAATGTCAACAGCTGTAGCAAAGACACTTGCTACTGTGACGTACTGTGGGCTACTACCCAATATATAGAAACCCAGAGATTTTAGGAACACCGCAGAGTCCCTCAGTTAAGTCAGAGACCAGCCTAGAAGAGGGCAGAGGTCCTCTCCCACCACCCTGCGTGTGGCTAGAGCCTCCAGAAAGGGATTTCAAGAGAGATTTAAAGTCCCATCGCTTTTTCTGCCTCCTTTAAACCTACAATTTTTCTTCTTGGTAGCATTGGAAAGCAGCAGCGGTTGGCAACAGCATTTAGTATCTAAACTCTGAGTAACTCCAAGAGCTGGAGAAGGTGAAGGAGAGATATGCTTGGGTCTGGCACAGGCGTGGGGCTGCCTGGGGACCACATGCCCTGGGACTGGGAACAGGATCCTCCTTCCAGTGGGGTGGGAGAACTGAAGGAGACGTTTTTTGTTTGCAAAGAGAAGTGAACTGGAGTGGTGGGGATATCAGACAGGGGTATTATGAGGGGTGGCGTGTGCCCCAGCAGGTGCTGTGCCAAGCAGGAGGGCAGAGAAGGGTGGGGACAGCACGGGGTGATGGAGGGGGCTCGGGAAATCTGGGCTTTTGCTTTCCAATGGCATGATGGGCAAATTCATGTGCTCCTTGGGGCAAAGCCTCCTCCTGCTCTGTGCTGTTTGCTGCCCTAGATGGGCTCCTTGAGTAAAAGCTGAGTGGGGACCACTTGCCTAGAAGAGAAACCTTATGCCAGCAAGACCGCTTTAAAAGCCTGTGAGTTATTTGGCATGAAGTGCCAGTGCAGGGCAAACGGTAGCCAAGTAGGAAGCTCTTCCAGAAGAGATTCCTTCTGGTACAGCTTTCTCAGTGGAAATATTTTGGCCCGTTTCCTTGATAAGACAATCTACCCTTGTAACTCCTAACCCAGAGGGAGATGCACTGGCTCAAATCTGTTGGGAAGAGGACTCTCACTTGACCTGCTGAGTGCAAACAGGGAGTGTTTGTAGATGAGGATGGAAGAATTTTGGAGAGGAGTGAGGCTGCATCCTGCACCTGTGCCTCTGAAGGGAGTCGGGAGTAGCTGGGGAAGTGGCATGTCCCCTTGTGCCGCCATGTCCCAGCCTGGTGGGTGCCCCCTCTAACCCTGCTGTGCCTCTCTCCTTGCACAGAAAACTCGGTGGCGGCCAAATCGGGGGGCTGCTTCCCTGGCTCGGCCACGGTGCACCTGGAGCAAGGCGGCACCAAGCTGGTGAAGGACCTGAGCCCCGGGGACCGGGTGCTGGTGGCCGACGCAGAGGGCCGACTGCTCTACAGCGACTTCCTCGCTTTCCTCGACCGGGAGGATGGCTCCCACAAGCTCTTCTATGTCATCGAGACACGGCAGCCCCGAGCCCGGCTGCTGCTGACAGCTGCCCACCTCCTCTTCGTGGCCCCACAACACAACCAGTCGCAGGCGGGGACCCCCAGCAGCCGGGCGCTCTTCGCCAGCCGCGTACGGCCGGGCCAGCGGGTCTACGTGTTGGGCGAGGGCGGGCAGCAGCTCCTGCCAGCAGCCGTGCACAGCGTCTCACTGCGGGAGGAGGCTTCAGGGGCGTACGCCCCGCTCACTGCCCAGGGCACCATCCTCATCAACCGGGTGCTGGCCTCTTGCTACGCCGTCATCGAGGAGCACAGCTGGGCGCACTGGGCGTTCGCTCCCTTCCGCCTGCTCCAGGGGATGCTGGCCACCCTCTGCCCCTCTGGCGGGGGGGCCCCCATGGCTTCCCCCACCACCCCTGGCATCCACTGGTACTCTCGCCTCCTCTACCGCATTGGCAGCTGGGTGCTGGATAGTGACTCTCTGCACCCACTGGGCATGGTGGTGCCGTCCAGCTGAGAGCATCCTGCGCCACCCCAGCCCCCTGCCAGCCTCCAAGGGAGAGACAGAGACACAGAGAGAGAGAGAGAGAGAGAGGAGAGAGAGAGAGAGAGAGAGGAGAAAAAAAGGAAAAAAAAAAGGAAAAGAAAAACCTAAAAGAAAAAAAAGGAAAAAAAATACATATTTTTAAAAGAGAGCACGGATTAAGACTTAAAAATAATAATAATAAAATAATAATAATTAAGTAGGACAGTCCAAAGTAGACTTTAAGGGAAACAAAGACCCCGGGAAGTTCTGTTCTGTTTAGTTTATAAATATATATATATTTTTATTTGTTCTTTTGTTTTGTTTTGTTTGTTGGTTTTTTTTTTCCTCCTCTCCTGGATATTTATTTCTTTGGTATTTTGAATAGATGTTTTAAATGATATGAACCGGACCTTCAAGAGCCTTAAATAGTTTCTTTGATAATTTATTATCATGTGAACTGTACTCACAGGGGAAAAAAATTATTTCGTGAGGCCAAGCAAAACTGCGCAGAGTCTATTTTTCTACATGTCATGAGTGTCCTGACTTTCAGACAGCAAAATTCTGTACTTTCCCATCTCTCCATTACATTGCTCCTTCATTTCTGCAAGTCTAAAAACCAAGCAAACAAACAAACACACACAAAAAAGACAAACTTCATGGGGGTCCGTAAATTATATTTTTATACACAGAATTGTAAATTAGATTTTTTTGAGAGATCAATACTTAACTGAATCACATTTCGTTTTTTGAAATAGTGTAAAATATGAGAATATATTATTTTAATTTAAATAGTTTCAAATGTAACGTCATTTCCTGTATTGTTTTCCATGTTTGCTTTGTAAAAACACCATTTGGCCACGTTCATGGAAGTCAAGACTGTTACACAAACTTTATTTGCAAAAACCATAAGAAACTTTGTTATTTTTAACTTCAAAAAAAAGTTTATTAGAAAATAATATTTTTTAAAAAGCGCACATGGCGGCAATTCTGTGATGATGGAGACAGTAGTTTGTACAGAGGGGAGAAAAGGATGTTTTGCATTAATAAATTGAGAAATAACTGCTGTAAATTTACTAAAATGTATTTTTGAATATTTTGTAATAGTTTTAATAGTTTTATAGAAATAAAATGTGCCATGCACAGTCTGGTTAGTATATAATAACTAAGAGTTCCTGGTGCATCCCATTTTTTTTTTCCTTTTTGCTTATTGGTTTAGGAAACATGATGCCTAAAGGAGTGCCCGTTATTTTATTTAGATGTGTTGCTTATGACTTTTAATTTTGGTACGTTAATTAAGGAAACGAATCCATCACATCCGCGCTTAACCTGGAATCTCTTGTACTAACAGTAGAACCTCACTTATTCGCACGAGCGACCGGGATACGTGGTTTCCCTTCACCGGAGCCCTGGCTCCCCGTCCATGCTCAGGCAATGCTCCCCTCTTCCAGTTCCAGCCCTGGTTCCGTGTCCACCTCCTGGTCTGGTCTGGAGACCACACAGAGCTCTCAAAATTGATTTCTAAGGACATTAAATCAAGTTTGGCCTTTGAAGCACATTGATCTGAAGGCAGGCGGCTGCCTTCACCTTGCGGTGGCACCAGGGTCTTAATCAGCTTTCGTTTGAGTGCCTGGAAGATGGAAATCTGGGGGAAGGACACTGCTTTGGTGAATTACCAGGGATTCATGCGGCTGATGCTGGAAGAAGGAGATGGCCACCAGATTTCACTGGTCACCTTGCCTGAGTAACTTGGTGGCTTGGGGTCACCAAGGAAAGAACAAAACACTCTTGGCAAAACAAAAAAATAAAAGAGGGGTAAAAATTTGTTCATTTATTCTGAGAGATGTTCCTTAGTTGTAACGCATCAGAGTCCATCCTGAGCCATCGATGAGTGAACATATTGGAGATGTGTTTTAGGAGCTGAGTGGTGGGGCCAGTGCTGCATCCCCTGCCTGGTCCCAGCCCAAGCCCCGCTGAGAGGCTCGTCCTCAGCAGGTGCTGATGAGTGAGGTTCTGCTGCGCCGTGTGCTCCTCCCCAGAGGGTTTCCAGGGTCCCTTTAAAAATTTTGCAAAACATTATGTGTGCGTGTGTGTGCACGTCTGCGACAGGACCGTGCCGGAAGGGAGCTTTCCTTGAATGTCTTCTCACCTTTTCTTCGGTTTCCATTACTCGCCAGTCAAGGACGTTCATCCATCGGGCAGCCTTTTGCTCCAGAGATGCAGCCACGTCCTCCACCGCTGGGATGGATGGTAGCTTCAGGTGGCCTCCAGGGACGTCCCTGCTTGGGGCCACCTCCAGAGAGCACAGACCATGCTCTTCCACACTGAAAGCCTGGGAGCTTCCAGAGCAGTGCCGGGAGCTGGTGGCCAAGCTCTGGGCACGATCACTCCCATGTCATGCCCTAACAGATGGATGTGGTCTCTCCTTCCCGGCAGCTTCTAGTCCAGGGCCACTTCCACCCTCTGAAGCTTGGACATGGCTGGTGTGGTGAGACTTCAGTGCGACCGCCGGCATGCTACAGTGCCTGTGTGGACTGCTGGGATAGGAACCAAGCCACCCTAATGCCCACGCAATGCTGGGCATCGTGGGGGACTGTGGAATGCCCCGGTGGGGGCCGGGGACCTGCTGCCCGCCCTGGCTCAGACTCTGCCGCCTCTGTGTCTTTGGGGTCTGCTGGTGCATCAGGGGCTGCAAATGCAGCTGGTTTGGGGCATGTAAAAATGTGATCGTGGAACAAATGAGTCTGTGCTGTAAGAGTCTGGCCTTCGCACAGCGGTGTCGGGGCATCTGAGCTCTCTTACCCCCATCTCTGAACAGTGGCTGGCATTTTGTAAAGCCTTTATGCTCAAAAAATGACCCTGTTGGAGCCTACCTTCTCCAGAGGTCAGATGGTGGAGGTGTTCAGGGATGTCAGTGATCAAACTTAAAGCCGTTGGCTTGGGGGCTTCAGTCTGAATTGTAACTACGATGAAAAAGACCCGCTAGACCAGAGCCCACGCTTGTGTCAGGGGAGGGCACATGCCCTGTGGGGACCATTTCAGACACTGCTGAGTTTAAACTTCACCGAAAGGCTGAGATGAGCTCAGAGCTTTGTGGTGTGAGAGAAGCTAAGATGCTGTCTTATACTAGGATCAACCTGTTTCACCAAGCAAAGAAATGCTGTGCCGTGTTCTCCATCGCACATATTTTGAGTGACTATATGCCTCCCCCTTACCGTATATTTATTACATCTCTTCCTTCAGCGCCTCACGTCCAGATCACCCCTCCGTGGTATGCATTAGAAGTGCTTAATTAGATGGACCGATCCAACCTATAGCGACAGCTCTCGTATGAAGGATGTACTGTCATAACATTGTGCAAAATGTCTAGGAGATGTCACTGTCCATTTTCAGGGTCCGAGTATGGCAATAGTTTGTATAAAATGTACACATAGTGGTGGCTACAGAATAGTTTATGACTAAATACATATCTATTACTGTTAAAATAATGTATAAGAATGTACTTGAAGTTATTATCCTTGTGCTCTGTTGTCTGAATAATTAAAGAAATTACAGAGACTTGCTGAAATGTCTGTTATATGATGGCATTCGTATCACACACTCCCAGCTCTGCATTTTTTTCCCCTGGTGACATTGAAACGGGGTGTGGGGAGCCCAGTGCTTGGTCCTGTGGGATTTGGCAAGGGACCCTTCAAACATGGCAGGAACTGTGCCCGTGCCACTTCATGTGATGGTGGCAACCTCTCTCTTCTCCCACCTAAAGCCACGTAGACAGTCTATCATTTACCTGCGAAATACCGCAGGGCTCTGCAAAGCCAACTCATTTGGCAGGGTTTTGTGGGGAGACAGAGATACCCTGAAGGTCAGCCCATCAGCAGCTGCCTGTCCTCCCCACCCCCCCATGTCAGCCAACATGACAAGTGACTCTAATGAGACTGGGGCCAGTTCATGTTTACCTGACTGGTCTTTCGACCAGTGCCACAGTGCTCAGACAACAGGTAAACCAATCGAAGGGAAGTAAAAGATGATCACATCCACCGTGCAATTAAAATCCAAGCCAAGCGCTGGAGTAAACCAGGTCTTTCACAGCCAGATAGCCGTGCCACAGCCAGCAGCAATTTGTGCCCTCACATATGAAAGTTTACTTAGCTATATCTTTAGAGAGAGAGAGATGCACATATATATATGTATACATGTATAATATTATCCCTATATTAAGAGCCCAGCATTTCCAACTGGGCTATAAATATGTTTACATTGGTCCTCCTGAGCATTTCACATGACCCCAAGGTTGAGCAGGCAATGTAAATCGGCCCAGTTGGGTGATAATCGGGCAGCAGTTTTGCAGCTCCGGTACGACATCTATTTCAATTACAGGGGGAAGGAAATCAGAAAGAGCATTTTATTTTACTCATTACTGCAAGCCATAAGGGACCACTGGATTTCCTAAGCTTTTGAAATTCTCTCTTCAGCAGTTTCTGCCTAAAAACTAGTGCAAACTTGACTGACAAAAAAGGTCAATTTTCCATGTACAGAACGTGTCAGAGCTTTCGATGGAGCAATGTTACTGCCATCCTTGGCCTACACAGGCTGAAAGGGGAAAAAATCATCTTTAATAAGTGCATCTTTACAAACAATGGGATTTTCTCAGATTCTGATGGGAGCAGGATGAGACCCGCAGGCACTGTTTACGCCAAGATTGCTAAATATATTTTTTAATACTTTGCATTTGGGGTGTTTAGGCTTACGTATTTAAAAAATGTTGGTTTTCAAGACTGAAAAGAAGCGAGAAAATCCAGGAAATATGAGTTTAATAATCCTGTCCTGGTTCCAGTGAAATGAAGAGTAGCAACCAGAGCTGATCCGAGAGCACAGGGTGTTGTGCTGTTATTTTAAATCCCGGTGCAGAACCCTATATAACTTCTTTTCCTCCCATTTTTAAGCAAGAGCAAGCCAGCTCTTTGGACAAATATTGCTGCAAATCAGGAGTGAAACCACGAGGTCAGGAAATGTGTTTGGGGTAAAAATATTTGTTCTGATGTCCTGTGACCTAAATGTGAAATAAATATTAGATCTGCTCAGTTTGGTGTAAACAAATGTCCATTCGTATTACTGAGGAGGAGAGGTGACAAGGGATGCTCTGTGTGGCGTGACCGCAAAGGGTCCCTTGGCCACCAAACACGCATCTGGCTGCTGCCCAAGGGCAGGAGGGCTTGGACTGGGCAGGGGAGCAGGGATGCTGTGGGAGCACCGTGTGCTTTGTGCAGCTCTGCCCAGCTTGCTTGGCTCCAGGGACAGCACGGGGACCCCTTCATCACCCCATCGCTGCGGCAATGCTTGTCTGGGCCAGCTCTCTGGGACATCACGATGTCTCCCTTGTAAAGGGGATATGCTCACAGGAAAATATACTTGGGAATGCTGTATCATTCCAAACCTTGAACCTTTTGATAGCATTCGCTGCAAGGGAATGGATGATAAATCTGTAAGCAATTACAGCAACATCCTTTTGGTATCATCACACACAAGCACTATGTCACAGACCTGTCATAGGGTTTTGCTGGTTTACAAGCAGGGTACAGCTCAGGCTTTGCTTGGCTTGGAGCACTAAAGTATTTTATGAGCTTTTTTTTGAACATTTTAGGCTGGAAGGGGGCTCTGGTGGTCCTGGGTCCAACCCTGGCCCATATGGGGCCAGCTGAGAGCAGGCTGCTGGAGGCCATCTTCTGTCAGGTCCCACGTGTCACCAAGGATGGAGAGCCAGCATCCCTCTGGGTAACTGACATCATTATATAAGCTAACATTTTGCCTGAATACTGCAGTATAGCGTTCCATCTGCCAAGAGTCTTCCTTTATACACACTTTGCATTTCTTCTGGGGGAAAAGAGACCGAAGAGTTAAAACAAGATTAGGTTTAAGAAATCCCAGGTTCAAAATCTGGGATGTTCTTAGTTTTGCTGAGCTCTGCTCCTGCTCCTGCAGCCCACACCGAGCAGATATAGATGAAACATTACTCGCCCAGCCAGCCTCTTCTCCGTAAGTCAGTCCCGTCCTGTTTGCTACAGCAGTAAGCACTGTTTTTAATTACTAGACTGTGATCGATGCAAATAAGTATTAGTCTCAGGATTGCTCATGAACAATTCTCTTGGAATAGTCACCAGTTTGGTGTAAGCTTTGTTGACTTTGCCAAACGATGCCCTTTCTGCTCTGCAAAGGTTTTCTAGAAACAGGAGCATAATAAAACATGCAGTATCAAACAAGTCTGTTCTGGCACAGTCTTTGTATGAATAACCATTCTGTGCTAACACTGGTGGAAGCTACGGGGTTCACAGGCATCAGAAAGTCCAACTGCCATTCAAATATTCGCAAATAATGAATCATGTGATCCCACAAATAACAACAAACCAACTTGGTTGCTTTCATTGAGGAAAATGATTATGAATCACTGTGTACTGTGGGCTCAATCCAACAACCACCAGCGTCAAAAGGAGTCTTTCCACAACTTCAAACAGGCAGGCAGGCAGTTGAGCTGTGTTTGCTCAGCTTTACTCGGTGTGTCCCTTGCTTTCATATTGCATGATTCAATAATAGAATTTATCAGGCAAGCAGGAATTTCCTAGAACAGCCAAGAGTGGGCAAATGTCATCTCCTGACTGCATATGTGCAGCTCCCACTGATGTCAGTAGGGTTATGTATGGGCAAAATGAGGTCAGGCTGTGTTGTCCTACTTTATGTGCCCTGTGGTATTACACTCAATTAAGTTTTGTCTCCCAGGACGCAGCCTCCCTCCCACTTAAGTCACCAGGAACTTTGTCACTACACAACAGTGCAGGAGAAGGCGTGAAATACTAGTCTTTGATCTAGAGTGCAGCAAGGCTTAACTCATGTATTTAGGAGCATGCAGCTGCACTTTGAAAAGGGGAAAAAATAGTAGAAAAAAAAATCCATTAAATCCCAAGGTGGGGCATCTTCAGGAGAAGGTAAGAGCTTTGCAAGCTCCTGCACAGCCTTGCAGAGCATGGTGGCCTCAGCAAGACCTTCTTCCCAAGGCAGCAGGGCATCTTCCTTGCCCCTCTGCCAACAACGTCCCACAGTCCCTCGCAGAAAGATCCTGAATATCACGGGCAACACTTTTTAGGCAGTGCAGGAGAATCAGCCACATCTTCTGTGTGGGTGACCACATGCTAGACTGCTTTGAAAATATTAACCACTGGTTATGAAGAGAAACTATAAATAGCTGTAGGAATGCCAGCTGAAGGAGAAAGCAGTCAAAAAAACTCCCTCATTACAGACAAACAAGTTGCCAGAACCGTGCTGTGCTTTGGGCGAACCGGGTTTGGTCCTTGCCCTTTGATGGGGTTTCTTCTGATTTGGAGCAAGTAGCTTGTTGTCTCTCTGCCTTCATCAGAGATGTGCAGAAAAACACCTCTGAGGATAATTTTCCGTGGTCTATGTGGTCTCCATGATGAGAAGCACAGTGATTCAGATAACATCGACTGCCTGTGTGTCACTGAGGGATCTCCTCTGTGTGTATGTGGTGAAACCCAAGGACGAACCAGAACCTTTACATGGCAGCCTATTTGAAAGCCCTCTTATTTATATATTGGTTAACAAATTGCATTTAATTTTTAAATCTCTCACAACTGCCATTATTAAGTATTTTTATACATAAAATAAGCATGTTTCCTATGGGATTTTTCAGTCCTTTCTAAAAACCTTTGGAAAAGAGGACGGCTGGCTTTTTACACGATATTAAAATTTGCAGTGCACACGTAGGTCACAAGAAGGACCCACGAGTCAGTAGTGTCCATGTGTCCCAGTGCTCTCAGTGGGGCCCAGTGGGCCGTTTGGCTCCCCCTGAAGTAGGTACCCACTGGCTGGCTGAAGGGTCTGGGTTGCCAAGATGTCCATGGGCTAATGAGGGAGCTGAGACACCAAAAGCTCACACAGACACCTGCAATTATGTGTCTGAATGCAGGTGTCCTAACGTAGAGCTGAATCCTGACCAAAACGTCACTTCAGCCCTCTGTTTTTTGCAGAGGCTCCCAATGAGGTGCTAGGTTACGTTTGGGGCATTCTTGATTCATCCAGTGGTCCTGGTATAGGGCACTTACAGACTTTCCATAACTCTGCTGTGTCAAAACCCTGGGCATTGACATATTTGCTCCCCCTCTGTGTCCACACCGGAGTAAGCCCAGTGTAGTCCAAAGCTAGAGATTCCTCTGGGGCTGGTCCTCCACTGTGGGAACAGCTCAGGACTTCAGAGCGGCCACAAACCTCATCACCTCTCTTTCCAAGAGTGAGGCACACTTGTTCAGCCTTGCCTGCGTTGGTATAAACACCATGCACGTACAGTGTAGTTAATTAAAACTATTCCCACTCAATTTTCCCCTAGGGGAAGGAAAGGAGAAGAGATAGATGCTCATGGGAGAAGTGCTCGTCACATTGCTTAACGTGATCTGGAGGGGGACACGCAGTGCTGTGGGGATAAAAAGCTGTGGAGGGCTGAGGGAACACTATGGAACGAATGGCGATCTGTCCCTGGAAAGAAATTTCCCTTGATCTGTGCACGGCTGAAGGAAGGAAGTGCTGTGCTCCTAGGAGAAAAAACAAGAAACAAGAGAATGAAACACCATCCACCCTCCAAGGCAAGGAGGCATGGATAGAGGCTCGCCCTGACACTCACCCCATGCTGACTTCTTGCTTGGGACCTTTTGGGATCTTGGGAACCTCCTGTGTTCCAAAGCCCAGTTTTTGGGCAGCAGTTCTGGGAGAAGTCACAGGCGGCTGGGTGTGGGCATGACACAGCTGGGTCTGCTCGCGGAAGCTCTGTCTCAGTGACTCAGCCCTGACGCCAGGAGCCATCCTGGGCATCAGACACAGGAGAAGAACAGCCTACAGCTCTCCTGTGTCCTGCTCCCAAGTTACTCATGGAGACACCAGGGAGTCGCTTGGGCTTTTATTTTGTGGTGTGTGGATGCAAAAGAGCTCATTTATGGAAAGAGTGCCCTGGTCTCTGCAACTGACGCTGTGACTTGCAGGGCTGTTTTCCATCTCTGGGAGAGGCTTGGTTCCCAAGCACAAGGGCAGGTGTCCTCTGCACCAAGCACAGGACATGGGACAAGCCTTTCTGAAGCATCTTCATTTCAAATCGGCTCTAGTGTCTTGCTTTTGTCTGTGCTGATTAGCTTGGCACTGAGCTGGTGGTGCCATGGTGGGAGGGATGCAGTTGGTACCCACCGATGCATAAGGTTATGCCACCTCATTGGGTCCCCTGGCGCCTTCCAGCCAGTGTTGGACAATACTGAGTGCAGAAGAAAAGGTGAAGCTTGGTTGGATCTTGCCAATGGGCCCTGCAGATGCTGCAGTGGTTTGCAGCAAAAGCTGAAGTATGCACAGCCAGAAGGACCTAAGCACCATCAAGGGATTTCTACCTCTCTGGATAAAGATCCTGGAGGTGCAAGGGGTTTTTGCTTTTCCTAAAACAGGAATAAACCAACTGCACTCAGCAATGGGCAGGATGCTGGCGCTTAGCAGGGCAAGGGGGTTGTTTCCACACAGCCCCTGCCCCATCAGGGACTGAGGAGACAGGTGGCTGGGCAGCAGCAATGCCATTTCAGAGGGAGCTGTGGCATGGGTTCCTCACCTGGGGCTCAGCTGCCTGTGACCCCACAACAGAAGGAGCCAGCAGGGTAAAGCCCAAGTGAGTCCAGATGTCCAAAATGAAAGAAAAGTCAGATTTCATGCTATAAGTTCTGAAGGAGGCAAATTGTCACTTTACAAATGTAAAAGAAGTCAAGTTTGGGCTCCCCTTGAAGTTGTTTTCTGCAGCAAATGTTTCTCCTGATCCTGAGGTGTTCAGTTTTAGGGCTTTTTTCTCTCATCGAGGAAATGTCTGCACTTTGGTTATCGATCGAAGCTGAGAATGAAACACACCAAAATATTATTTCACCTTTGGGTGTAACAGAATAAGCAGCAAAAATAGAGTATCTCCTTGCAGATTTATACATCAGAGCTGTTCTTTCCCTGTTCATAGGGATCCTGACAGGACAGAACTATTTATTGAGAGTTAAATAATGACATCTGTTATCATGAATATCAAATCCAGTGGAAGCTGTTTCATATTAAAAAAGAAACTCGGGGCCAAATTTCCTCTTGATGAATATAGACGCAGCTTTATAAACTTCTTTAAAGTTTTACTCTTTACACCAGAATAAAATTCACCCCAAGGAGTTGAATATGAAGAAGTACTATACACATGTGCAAAACCAGTTTGCTTTTAAAAAATGCCTCATTGAAAAAAAAGCAGAAACAAAACCCCAGACCTTACAGGATTTGTTCCTTTAGGTGGAATCAAAGTGACCTCTAGTGATTCCCTGTTAATCGTGCAGCTTGGCAGCCGCCGGCACAGAGCTGCTCTCTCAACTGGTATAAATGCAATCGATATCTGATTAAAGCTAAATTATAGCAATTAATGACTGTTACGATGACCATTCCTACAATTCAAGTATAAAGTATTTTCCCAAACTCTACCATTTATTTTCATGCCAGTGGCACACTGTTAGAAGAAGAGGATTGTTTTTATTAGCCCATTAAAAAAATAAGCAACACAATGAATTTATTAGTAACTTATCATCCATGTGTCTTCTGGCACTGCTGACGTGCTGTTCTTTGGGAATAGGCAGGATAGGAAGTGCGCTAGATTTGTGATTTGACTCGTTTGTTCCTACTTTTTGGAACAGTCACAGGCTGATCACAAAATTATTACCAGTTGTGGAGCAGGCGTGGAGTGCCTCTGCGGGGCTAAGCCATACCCATCCCTGGGTTCAACCAGGCTGGACAACAGAAGGGAGGTTTTTACCTCTCTCTGCAAGGTCATCTTTTCCCTTGTAAATGATCAAGTTTAAAAAACCAAAACAGCAAAGAGGGAGGAGGTTACAATTCATCGGCAGCGAGGGAAACTAAAAATATGTATCAGCCAAATTATGTTGGTTTACCATGAAAATCAATAGGGAAGAGGGTTAGGAATGGGATGCACTCTCATTCAGAGGCAATGTAGGAGAAGCTCAGTCAAGAGCGAGACAGTTGCATGCTCTGGCCTAATATTCTCTAGGGATATTTAAAGTTGAGAAAGGCAGCAAAAATTGTCAATTCCTTTGGCACAGGAGGTAGGGACAGGCACAAAGGAGTTGCTGAGCTCTGCTGAGACTCAGAATGCAGGTATTTTAAAAAAACATTATCTTCCATAGGTTAGATGCGTCAGTCTCTGAACCAGAGCTGGGGGAGAAAACAGAACACTAGTCCTGCCAGAAAAAAAATAAATAAACCACCTAACTGCTTTGGTTTCGTGCATGTTTCAAAGGCGTTCATCTCTGACCTCTGGCTCTTTCCTGCCCTGTCTCCATGTTCATTAAAGACCGTGGGGTTTGGCACCTACAGGAAGAAGGACAAGAACACTGCTTCCCTCTTGCTCTCTTTCCCTGTTGCCGACTCTCCATGATGGTCATGCCGAGAGCAAACTTCTGTTTGAATCCTTTCCAGGGCTGCTTTAGCATTCCCTGTAATTTTCATGGAGGCTCTGCCGCAGCCACTGTAATGAAACGTGCTCCCTTGTTGTGGTCAGTGCTACTTTCATCACCCACTTGCAATAAAGCTCCTTTTTTTTTTTTCCGCCCCCCACCCCCCCGGATTTGTCAGCACCTTCCACTCCCACTAGCAAGTATTATTTAGGACATTCCCAAGAAACGCTTCAGAAGGATTTCTCATGGAAATGAGAAGTTTTGCAGCTGATGTCACTTGATTGGATGGCTCTGTCCACCTCACCAGCCCTGTGAGAGATGCTATGGGACCTTTCTGCTGCTCTGGGGGCTCCATGGTGTAAATCAGAGCCATATTCCTAATAACTGCTGCTCTCCACCCCCAAAATGCCCAGGCTGGACCTGGATGCTGGGCTGTTATTATCAACCTGTGGTTTCACCTGTCGCTGCTCAGAGCCTCCTTCATCCTGGGGCATGAAGCAACTTGAATGAGTAAAATTATGCATATGTTTGTCCAAGGCTTAGAAATTAGCCAAAGAAGATGGATTTGTCATCAAATGATGAACCCAGGTAGCAGAGAGACCAACCCAGGCTCTCTGCTCTGCCTGGGTAAGCCTTATCCAGAGCCACAGCTGGGGCGACCAAGTAACAGGTCCTACCAACGTTTCTGTATTAACTCATACGTACTTGACCTGTGTTTGTGTTTAAGGCTTAGAGACTGGAGGAAAATATTTTTATTTGTGGTGAGAAGCAAAGCCAATAAAAACAGGCAGGTAAGAAGCAGCAGGGTGCTCAGCACAGGATGGTCTGGTGCTAACTCTGAATTATCTTTTAGACCTAGATATCTTTGTTGGTGTTAAACCAAACAAGCATCTTTCTGTATTTTGGTTCATTTCTTTCTCACAGAAACTTGCACATTTTATTAAGATCCTTATAAATTTTGTTTTCATTTTGGATAAAATGATATAATTTTAATGAAAGGCAGCAGCTAGAAAAAAGCTTTTTGTCTTGAAAGAGTTGCTTTCTGGTAGAGAACCATTTCCCTATTTCTAAAGGCAGGGCTGTGATAATCTGAAATACTTGCACAGCCTTTGAGTCCCAAACCTGAAAGCTGTAAAAATATGATTTATCTTATACATGCATGCTGTGGGTTTATTTTTCCAGCTAAGGAATGACAATACAGAAGCTGGTTTCACTTTTGTGGTCTAATAGGTCAGTGCAGATTTACCATTTTAAACATGTGCAGCCATAAGTACACAACAAAACAAATTGTTGCCGCTGCTGCGATCCAAACCCCAAATTAAAAACAAATACAAATTAGAAATCCCCTTTAGAAATCTCATCTGTCTAAAGCTGCTGAAATATCATCTTGATGACAGAACTTCTCAGATAACAACAGTGCATAATAGTTGGACTTTTTTAGAGTAGTTTTACTAAACCTCTTCTTTGTTTGTTTTGAATATCCTAATACTTAGGGGCATTTTAAAATTTCTGACTCCGTGGGCCATGTGATTGCATGCACATTTCAGATTCTGCTGGGTTTTTTCAAGGTAGCTTCCAGCCTTCATTGTTTGCAGCAAAGATGTTAAGAAGGTGAACCTGAAATCTTGAAGACCTGGAGGCAAAGAAAAAGAAAATAAAATAAAACTTGAGATAAAAATGATCTTGTATTTATGTCATGGTAAAGTTTGCACAGTTGAATTTGGCATTAGGAGACAAGTCAAAAGTAGCTCAGTGGAACATTTAAATTCTTTGATGCTGAAAGGTACAGAGAATTAAGAACCAGCCAGCTGGATGCCAGCCCACCCAGCTCAGCCTGTCTACAAGACAACAGGTCATCCTGGTCCTCCATGGACACTCATTTGAAGTAGGTGAAACATGGTGGTGTTGCGTATTTTATAAAAGGTTCACCACTGTCTGAAGGAAGGTTGTCCTAAGGAAAGTAGGTTTGACAGCCTGTTCCTTAGAAAAGGCCTCATCAGGTTTATTGGGAAGGAAAACAATGGTGGAGAGCAGAAGAAGACTCCCCAAACAGCCTGCAAAAATAAGTGGTGCAGACCCCTCACACTATGTGGAGTTTTTTTTTTCCTGCCCCAGCACCCAAGTGGATTTAGAAATGCCAGAGAAGGAAGCGAGTGAGAGGAAGGGCTAACACTGGGGCTGGGGACATCCCCTCTGCTCCCACCTCCCCAGCGCCTCCTGACTTGGGGTTCCAAACGGAGCCAACCTCCCCGACGTCCCTTGTACCAGAGAGGAACAAGTCATCAAACGAGAACAACACAAGGCTTTCTGGCGCCAGTGGGGTTGCACAAGTGGCCAAGCACATTTTGGGGCCAAAAGCAAAAACCAAGAGTTTGCTAACAAAACCTTGTGTTATCTGAACCAACAATGTCCTGACGCACTGCCCAAATGCATCGTGAAGCCCTTCAGAGGTATTGAAGGTAACAGCTATTCTCCCTGCATCTGCCTGGCCTTTCTCTGTGTTTTAGATGATTTTGTGATACCACTAAAGTGTTGAAAATGCTTTTCTAGTCCTTTTCAGGCACTCTTAAGCAAAGCAGAACCAGAGACTGACAGAACTGCAGGCCGATCACACTCCTGCAGACAAGCTGGCAAGCCAATGACCAGCAAAGAAACCAATCTTGAAGATTTACAAGGAAAATTTCCAAAAGTCAGGTTTTGTAGCTCAGCTTTGCACAGGCAAAAGCTAAAGGTCTTTGAAACATCCAGATAAAGATGAAGCTGTGCAAGGATAACTTTGTTCACCCTGCGGGAGTCAAAAATAACTGAGGTGTGACTTAAAAAGTACCTTGCCCTGGTTTGGAGGAGGATGCTGATATTGAACATGGGAGGAACAGAAAAATGGCTCATGGTAACAAGGCTGTATGCAAAATGACTGCATCCACAATGGAAATTAAACTTGTTCTTTTACGCCTTTAAAACAAGAAGCCTTGCTGCTCTCCATCCAAGAGCAGGAGGGAACCAACATGTGAGATGACGTGTCCAGGAAAGATGGTGTTAAACACACCCACCAAAATAGCTGTGTTGGCAGGTGACAAGGCAACTGCAAAAGCAGAAACTCTAATTTGTGGTAGGGAGGAGGGGGCCTGAGCAAGCACAGGGCAAATATCTGAACCCCAGCATTGCACAAGAAAACACAACAGGTTTTAGATGAAAGAAGGATCAAAGATAGAGAGCCAAACAGAAAATAGGATATATAGTACCGGATTGATTGGATTGGTTAATGTAGGACAGTTCTTTAATAAAGTCAGCAATTTTATTTTTAGGCAGAACAATTGATCTAAGAAGAATTTGCAGTGATGTTACATTAGCAGACGCTGCCTAAGCCCAAGAAGATGGAAACAAGTGTGTGAGCTGAAAGGCTTGGCAACGAGGGGCTGTGAAAGGCTCACTGTGAAAATGGAAGGAAAAGACAAATGGACCTCTTCAAGGACTGATCGTTTCACTCATCTATTCTAATACCCCTGGCAAAAATTTTGGAGTATGCTGTGGTGGGTGACAAGACGAAAGCGGCCATGGTCAATAAAGGTGACCAAAATGCTGGTCAGGAAGCACGAGATGACCTTGACTAGATAACAGAAATGATGTGAAAATAAATAATAGAAAGTGCTCCTTGTGCACATAAGAAGTAAAACCAGTTAATTCGTATCAGAAACTGGAGGTAAGAGAGGAGAAATGGGTCCTACAGGCATTAGCCACCTCCATGTAACCATCATGAAGGTGGCACACCCTTGCAGAAAGTTAGTATGATGCTAGGAGCTATCAGGAGAGGTATTTCCACCAGAATTAGGGGAAAAGCTTTGGGAAGGAGCACATATGTGTAGGAAGGAAGGGGGTTTGAAGCTGAAGTTTTTGCTTAGGATTAGAGTGAGTCTGGATGATGACAGAGATGTAGGAAGAAACCCAGGGGTTGTGAACTCTGAACGATGAAGGCTCAGAGATGGGTCCTCTGCTGAAATGTTGCCCATCCTTCAAGTACATTAACATATGGTCAGCCATAACAGTTATGGAAAAATAAGCACTCAGCTGTAGAGGAATTACAGAGGAATGAAGGCAGGTTAATTAACATTGATAACATACAGCTGGGGGCTGGCTTCAGGGGCGGTGGGTTGGCTGACATGGACAATGTGCAGCTGTGGCTGGTTCCTGCTGAGTAGTTAAATAGCTCTAAGGGGGAAGGAAGAGGAGTTCTGGAAGAAGGAGATGGAGGAGAGAGAGTGCCCTGGATGTAGGAGAGGCCAGCTGGAAGAGGAGCCCAGAGGAAGAAGAACATGGATGCAGCAGAGGCAAGAAGCAGGGTGGACTGGCCTGAAGAGGATGAAGAAACAGCACAAACAGTAGATGAACTTTTGAAACCTTGTGGGGCATTGGTGGCTGTGCTGGGGCAAGGTGGGGGAACCACTTATTGAAGTTAACCTGGTATGGGATGGTGAAAGCCTTGTAGCAGCCGGCTAGTTTTGATAGTGCTGCAACACTCAGCAATACGTCATGTCTCTCCAGGAACTTCATCAGGTTCCACAGATAGCTCTACAGCTAATTGCACCTTATTTAGAGCAGTGTTTAGTACTGCTATGTCAGAACAGTTTTTTGGGACTGTCACACCTAACCTACAGGTGTAGGAACAGTGGTTAAGAGATGGATAGATCCATAGGTCACACTGAAGGTATCTGTTTGGATTTAAGCACGAGTAAATCGGGCATGTCAAACCCAGAGGTTAGGTGTTTGGCAGGAAAGCGCTCCGGGCTCAGCTGCAGGGCAGGTGTGCAGAGCCACAGCCCTGGATGGGATGCCTGGATGGGCATGTCCAGGTGAGATGCCCTGGAGGGCTCGCTTATGGCTGTTACTATTTTTGGTGGCTGCAATGAAAGGGCTGGTGTGATGTGGGTTAGGAAGTGATGACCTCTCAGCGTGGGCAAAGGCCAACTCTGCTCCTGTTGAGGAGCATCACCCCACCACAAAAGGGTGCACAGTGCAGTGCCCAATGGAGGGCCCAGTTTTGGGCTGTTCCTGCATGGAGAAAGAGAGTGCACTGGTCAGAGCAGAGCCCAGCTTCACTCCAGTGTGATGAAGGGACCTTTGTCTGTCTAAACCTTCAAGTGCAAAACTCCCACCCCAGATATCTGCCCCCAGCCCTGAGCAGGTGTCTGAGCTCAGCAGCATCCCTGCCTGCCCCACGTCCTGCCCATGCCACAGCCTGCTGTGGGACCCACCGAGCCTGGGAATGCTCTGAAGCAGCTGACTGAGAGCTGAGACTGCAAACCCATAATTATTTAAGATGAATTTGCATGTCATGCTGGCACTTCATTTTCTGTTAGATTTGCTGGGTTAGTGCTTTGCTTGGAGGGCAGGGTGCTTCCAGGGCAAGTGCAGGCTCTGTGTTGGCTTTTCCCTGGCTCTGCATCCTTCCAAGGACTGATGTGACAGGTCCAGTGATGTTAATGGGCACCCCAGCCCCTGCCTACGAGGAACAGGGATCTTCCATGCTGACCACACAACAGGCATCCATCCTTGTCAGGGATGCGGGTGGCTGCCCACTGAGGGTGCCCTCTCCAGCCCCCCCAGCCCTGGAGCCCACGCTGCTTACATCTGCTCTGCTCTCTAACTCTCATTTTTCTCAAAGTGAGTTTCCCTCTGTTCAACAGCCTGCTTTTCTTTCATATATCCACAGTTGTTACTGAATCAAAACCTTCCCTTTTTCAGCTTCACTCCAGGTAAAGAAAATGACAATTAACCTGATTTGGTTGTGAGTTAATTTATTTAATCTCCAGGTGCCCTTAGTCTTGAAATTAATACCCTTAAAACACTGCTAAATAGCATTCAAATTCCTTCCTTTAATTATGTGTATAATGAAGCTCATTTAGAAAGCAGCCAGCAGGATGGAAACCACATTGCAGGCTTTACACCTCTTTCCCCACTACCATCCAAATCCCTTTTCCAGGTTAGGCTGACACTCAGGGCTTTGCTGCTCTGCCCTGGATGCAGCAGCTGTGCCAGCAGCCCAGGGATGCTCTGCCACCCTGCCCAGCCTCCCAGCACCGCCTGCTGACGCCAGCCCTAGAAACAGCCTCACACAGCAGCAGGGCTGGGGAATTTTAAGCTTTGCCAAATATCGAGAAGTGGCCTTGACAAACTGTTTGTGGTGTGTTATGTTTTCCCTGCCATCCACCAGGTGGTAAAGATGTTTCACTGTCAGCAATCGCTTCTCACTGCTCCCACCTCCCCCTGCATCAGCCTTCCCCTATGCTGCACGTCAGCCAGGCTCCCACATCCCTCAAACACTGTAATCTAGCAACAAAATAGAGTTAAACCATTGTTTTCCACCTGATCTCCTCTATAAGTTTGGAGAAAAGGAGGTTCAGGGGAGACCTCATTGCTCTCTGCAGCTCCCTGTCAGGAGGCTGCAGGCGGGTGGGGGTTCACCTCTCCCAAGTAACAAGTGACAGGACAAGAGAAGGAGGCCTCACGTCCCACCAGGGGAGGTTTAGGTTGGATATTAGGAAAAATTTCTTCACCAAAAGGGTTGTCAAACATTGGAACAGGCTGCCCAGGAAAATGGTTCAGTGACCATCCCTGGAGGTATTTAAAAGGTGTGTGAATGCAGCGCTGAGGGATGTGGTTTAGTGGTGGGCTTGGTAGTATGAGGTTAGTGGCTGGACTTGATGATCTTTAAGGTCTTTTGCAACATAAATGAATCCACAATTCTGTGATTTCCTACCTGGAGGAGGGCTGTGAGCTGGACAATGTTTCCACAGAGTCCTCCAGCAAAGCGCTTGCTTCCATCAGCAAGGATGACACTAGAACCTGAGTAATGTTCTCCCCTGAGGCTAAAACCCAGTGAAAGGTCTGAAGATACACAAATCTTGTGGTGGCCTCCTCTGGCCACAGCAATGATGGTGACAGGGAGGGCCAAACACCCGCAGTGGGCTGCAGCCCGCAGTGGTGGGCGGCAGGGCAGCACGGGGGGCGAGGCTGACCCTGGATGCCCTCATGCTGGGGGGTTTGAGCCCCTCTGCCATTGTGGGGTGGCATGCATGGGGTACCTGGGCTCACACACCCTGATGCAATACTTAACTTTGCACTCGTTTTTTTGGCAAGTTGAATATTTTCCTCCAAGGTTATTTGGGATGAGCATCTCAAGGCTGGCTGCCTCTCCTGTGCAGGTCACCAGGTGCGAGCCCACTGCCCCTTCCAGTGCCAGCAGTCAAGTCACTGGCTTCTCTGGGTGTTTTGTTTGGTCGCAGCTGCCCAGCTCCTGGCATGGAGCATGAGCGCATCTGGCTCAGGGCCACCCTACAGCATGGAGATGTGTCCTGCAAGGAGCATCCTCCCCACCACCCCATGCTGCAGCGTGCTGCCTTTCCAGAGCTGGTTGCTTCCTTGTCTGTTCTTTACGCTTCTGTCTAAAGACTTTGCTGGGGATGCCAGGGGAAAAAAGCCTCCAAAAAACAAAACAACACCCAACCCTCTTGTAATTAGTTCCTGTAAATGGTTTCGAGCCTGGCTACACCTCTGGCTCAGTCTGACCTAAGGTTTTTTTCGCACCCTTTCCAAAATCACGTGTTAAAACTGGTTCTCTGAGAATATTCTGGGGTATTTGGTATAAACAACACTGGTTTAAAATGGCAACAAGGGGTTCTTTGGGTATTTTTTGCGTTTCCCTGGGGCGTTTCTAATAATGGCACAAGGATCATATTCCTGTGGGAAACGTGGTCTTGCTCTCCCTGCGTGCTGCCAGCCCCCGGGGAGCTCGGCAGCGCCTGGCTGGGCAGCCCATCCACCCTCCCCCTGGGCACACCAGCCCCTGCCCAGACCCCTCCCCCAGCACCTCTGGGCTTGGCGTGGCAGGCAGAACTCCGGCACAACCAACACCACGTTCAGCATTGCTCCTCCCCAGTGGCCTGGCAGCGCTTCTGCCCACCCCATTGCTCTGTGTGGGTCCATGTCCCTCCATCATGAAGTCTTACTGTAGAGACAGGCGGTGGCAGGGGGAGGTAAGCACTTCAAATGGGTCTCTGATCCACCAAATGGATTAGAGACTGGCCTCAGGCTCTCCTTTGGAAGGAGGGACCCCTTCCCAGGGAGGAAGCCTTCCCCCATCCCACCACCTGTACTAGAAGAAGCAGCACGAGCAGGGCAGAAGGCTCAGGAGGGGAGCGGGATGTGCTGGGGGAAGAATTTCTCCCCGTGCCTATGGGAATCGCATCATGGATTGCTGGCCTGGGGATGGGCCAAGGTGTGGCTGAAGGACATATTCCAGACTTAATTATTTAACTTCATGAGGTTAAAGAAGAAGAAAAGCCCTTGTACTATCATGCCCAGCATGAGTCCTTGCAACCAGTGCCAAAAATCACCTTTCTTAATACCTTCTGGAGAGCTGGCAGCAGTTGTTTGCTCTGTCTCCCACAATGGCACATCCTCCCTTAAGATGCACTCACCAACACAAGGCAACCTTAAAAAAATCTGAGGACTTTTGTGAAGCTTGGCTTTCATGTTTTTTGTCATAGGTAACTTCACATCTTCACTTGGGAAGCAAACCCATGTATATCTTATAACTTTAGTTAGCACCTTCATGGAGAACGTTCCCATCCCTTCTGTTGCCTGCTCTGCACTTTTAAAAACCCAGGGGATTTGAATAGAGTGCGTCAGCACTTTTTAATTTGCTTTCAAGTTTTTGATGTTTCAAAATGCTCACCTTCAAGACCTTGACCCCATGGACAGGAGTATGTAAGGAGGTGGGTCCTGATGACATTGTTCCTGGAGATGGGGATTTAAGGACATGTTGGAGTATGGTGAGAATGGGACCCGTGTTTCCCCACCAGCTGAGCCTCTCTGATGCACCACGGCCCAAACCCTGTCTGGAGCTGTGTGGTGGGAGCTCCTGTCACCTCGACCCCTTCCTCTGCTTTGCAAAGAGGTTTTTAGAAAGGACAGAAGCAGCTGGGTACAAAGGAAAAAAACTGCAGGGGAATAAACCCTGAACCACTTGCTTTTTCTAGGTGAGAGGAAACCAATTTCTTTCTGGTTGTCTCTGCACTGAAGATTGGGTTACTCAGACCATTCTCCAGCACTGAAGGTTTCTCCTTACCTTCCCTCAGGTCTCTCCATGATCCCTGGGGTAAGCATCGCCTTCACCTACCTGACCCCTTACCCTGCTGCCCAGCCCCTTGGCTGGAGATCCTGGGTCTGATTCATCTCTCCCACTGTAAAGGACCAGCTGTATCAGCTGGATGTTCACAAGTCCATGGGGCCTGATGGGATTCATCCCAGACTTCTGAAGGAGCTAGCAGCCTTTACGGCAGGACCCCTCTCCATCATGTACCAAAGGTCTTGGCAGCCTGGGGAGGTCCCTGCTGACTGGAAGCCAGCCAGCGTTGTTCCAATCTGCAGAAAGGGTGTGAAGGAAGACCCAGGGAAGTACAGACCCATTAGCCTAACCTCAGTTCCTGGAAAAATTATGGAGAAGATTATACTGAATACTATTGAAAGGCATTGAAAAAATAATGCAATAGTCAGGCACAGTCAACATGGGTTCACAAAGGGAAAGTCCTGTCCTCCATGTTCATGTTTTAGCAGACAGGTGAAGCTGGCATTGCTGCTGGGCAGCCGCTGGTGACCGGGAGCATGTGCTTGCTTGGTGGATGGGAGGACGGAGTCTGTTCCCGGCTGAGTCTTTCCACTTGGTGGGTTGGCAGGTTTTGCAGGTGGGATTTTGGCGTTCTTTTAGGGTATTTTTAGGCTTTTGAGGGTATTTGTTTATATTGTTTTGATAAAACAAGCATTTATGTGCTCAATAAACCACCTATTTTGTTTAACTGTTCCCGCAGGAGGAGAGGGAAAAGTGAGGATGCAGCAGTTCCCAGATACGTTTCTTCACCCTTTTCCTTCCCAGCAAAGAAAACCAAGTGGCTCCTTTCTTACCAAAATGGAGAGACACCGCCAGCGCGGCAGGAGGAGGATGCTCGGAGGATGCTGTGGCTGCTCTCCCCCGGCTCAGTGGAGATGCACTCGCCATTGAAGATCACCGGTGTCAGCCAGGGTCTGTCACTGGGGTGGCATGAGGCTTGGTGGTCTCTAGCACACTGCCTTGTCACCGCTGCCCAACCCATCTCCTTCTGAGACCAAACTGGGGGGAAGAAGCTGAGGTGGCAGCAGCTTACATCACGAGGAGGCCAAACCAGTGACGCTGCATGCGTGGTACATGGCCTGTTGGAACGCATGAGTCCTCAGCCATTTCATGGCTGAAATCCTCACCTCAAAATGCAGTTTCATCAGAAACAACCACTTAAATGAGGAGTAATGAAACTGAGAGACCGATACAGAGCCTCACTGGGTTGGTCCTTCGCTGCTGAGGCTCCACCAAGCCCTGTTTGCACCATGGTGGCTCACGGCAGCCATCTGGTGACCAGTCATCATCTTCTAAAGAAACTAGATGGGTGATGGTGACAGTGTTGTCAGGCTCCAGCCACTACAACCTCTCACCCTCCTGAGCTGACCTGAGGTGGTACCTGCTTTTGCTTGAGCAGTACGCTGCACAACCCTGGACAGGCTCTTGTGCAATAATAATTAACTCTGTCATCTGCTTCGATGTATCCAAAGCATTTGCATTCTCACCAATACAGTAACATAACCAATAAAAGCAGAGAAACATAGTGGCATTCAAGCCATCGTCATCATGCTTATTTTTGTGTCTCGCCTAATGTTTCTTGTATGTTCCAAATATTTAGGGTTTGTGATTTAAAAAAAGAAAAAGGATTTGGCTTCAGCATTATCTATGAAGACACAGGTTTCACACTGGAGCGCTGCAAGTTCTTCCTTCCCCAATTTAAGTCAAGGCATTCCCTCTCTCCAGCCTGCAAACAAATTCACTCATCATATTTGTTCCTTGTAATTGATTAGAAAACAAGAAAAAAAACCCCAACCAGGTGCTTTTAGATCCTAATGCGCATCTCTACAGTAAGAAACATAAGGGCTCTTGCTTTGAAATAAAAAAGGCTAAAAGACACTCGCCAGTTTTAATCAATAATACAGGGAATACTTTGGCTCTGGGCTCATCGCTGCAAGGTGTGTCAGAGTTTTGAACTTCCCTGGGACCAGAAAGACAGGAGAGATGCGCTGAGTCACGGAAGGACATCACCTTGTGCAAGTTAAAACCCTAGTGCAAGATGCTTGCGAGGGGTTTAGGCAACCAAAATGTAGGCATAGAAACTGTTGGAAAGGCTCCTGCTTTCTCCCGGGACAGCCCCTTCATCAGCAGCATTCACAGTGTGAGGACCCATTTCACCTCTCTGAGAGGGGGTAATTATTTCTTGTCAGTTAGACTCAATCACTGAACTCTAAACAGCTGGTGATGGAGAACCATTTAGCCTCATTTACCACCGTGATAGCCTTTTAGCTCTTCCACGTTTCACAAGGTCTCTGCCATTTCACCCATAAATTCTCCTTTTAAAAAAAAAATCATAAAAATTTATGAGGGGGGGGGAGGCATAAAATGGAAGCAGCTAAGAGAAAAGGTACTAAAATTTTCAAATGAAGCTGAGGTTATGTACCCCCAGCTGTTTGAAGTGCAGTGATTGAGGGTCTCGCTGATGAGGGATGATTACACTCCTCCTGCTCCTCATCCCCCCATTAAAGGCGACGCACATCTTCCTGCTGGATACGGCTGATTAACAGTAACGCAGGCAAGACCTGGGAGCAAATGCATCTTCCCTGTTTTGATGAGATCCGTGATTTTTCCTGACCTTAGTGAACAAAACCAAGCCCTTTCCAATAAGCTAGCACCTTTAAACACTCTGAAAGGTTTATAGCAGTAGGAACTGTAGGCATCACTTTGCAGAGAGGCCAGTTTGTGGCAGTCTTTAAGACGGACAATATACAGAGAAATTATTTCCTCATTCAGTTAAATGGGGTTTGGCTCCCAGGACTGATTTTGTCACACAAAAATCCAGGCTAGAAATAGAAAAGGACATATTTACAATGCAGGAATTCACAAACAGTACCCTGGGCTCCAGTGACCAAATCCCAGTTATTCCCTGGGACGCAGATTTTTGCATCCAGCTATTGTTTGCAGAAGTGCCCGTTTCAGTAATGAGGTTAGTAACAATAAAAAAAGCCAAATTATATGAAGTGACAAACTGACATGTACCAGGGGCACTGAATATCTTACATCTATTCCAGAGCAAACTCACAGCAGCCCCTCTGTTCTATTAAAGATCTATCTAAGCACAAAGTAGTAAGGATTCAGATGACAGGTCTTCAGTATTATTGCCAATTGTATCTGCTATCAACTTTTCTTAAAGTGTAATTTTCTGAAATGTAACATTTTTTTTATGATTAGACCATGCTAGTGAACTAGATTTTGCCTGCATGCAAAATACTCTATGCCAGCCACCACCACTAACCTAAATATTACCCAGAGAGCATCCTACGCTCACGAGTACCTGCCCCAGGACCATTTTGCTCTGTGCAGCACTACATAGGCATTTCGTACCTGAGAAAGTGTCCCAAGTACCTGTGATGTTATCTTGGAAAAGGCCATGGAAGGCACAGAGCTTGTGTTGTGCACCTGACTCATGCATAGATGCATGAAGGAAAATGCCTCCAAACCCCCTCTCCCTCTGTTCTTACTAGCTTTGCTGCAAGGAAAGGTTGCGTGATGCTGTACAGGAATATCTAAATTTTGGAAGACACAGCCTCATTTGTTTGTGATCCAAGAAAACAGGATTGGAAAAAGGCTACTGGGCTATTTAGTCCATCCTCTCGTTGTCTTAAAATCCTTCTTATGGAAGTAGAAGGCTCTCATCAGTAATTTAATGAAAAGTGATTGTTAATTAGCTAACAATCCGTGGACTACAGGACTAGAATCAGAAGAAATGGAAATGTCCAGCTCCCAAGTCCACTCCAAACCATCCCCAACACTGACCACATCTTCACAGAATGATTTTCCCAGGTCAGCATGTTTAATTTTTCACCAGTAGAAAGGGTACCTTCCCCTGGGATCTTTTCAGAACAGCACGGATGGGTGAAAATATTTAATGTATATACAGCAGTTACCAGAACTGACATTTGAAATCAAGGAGCAGTGGCACCGTGTGACCAGTCAATTCGCATCGAACCCAACTAAGGATGTTTTCTGTAGCTTAAGCCCTGGTCTTTGAGGGGCTGGATGTGTAGAGTGAAAACAGGGAATATCTTCAATAGCTGAACCATTCAAAAAAGCTCCCTGAAATATTCAGAAGGGGGTTTCTACTTAGGGGAGTAGGGAGGTCATTGATTGGGTTGCATTTTGAAATCCAGCATTAAATCTTCATACTATACATATACAAGCCAATAGTTCCAATGTGGGAAGTGCCTGACCCATCCATCCTAGAAAAGCTATCATCTTCTTTCTCATAGTTCACCACATCCATAGATCAGTTATCTGCAATTAACTCGCTGTTCTTTCTTTTCCCAGTAGCCCTTATAGCAAAAATCCTTATTTATTAATACCAGAGTCTGTGCTCTTGGACTTTGCAGGATTGAATTTAATCTCACCTCTATTATTTTAATTCTCTAGCTCATCCAGTTCCTCTAAGATACTACGAACCTCTTCCTTATCTGAGCCCTCCCCCATGGGCCTCCCAACATGCTTGGTGAGCACATTCCAACTCCTCCTGCCCAGACCTTTACAAATTAAGGTCAATCAAGACCAATTTTTGAAGCACTCCACTAGGCATCTCAGTATTTGATTTTAAAGGTTTATTTGTACCTCCATTGGTCACTCCCTCTCCATCCCTTCAATAACTAGTTTGTAGCCCCACTGATTTCCTCCATCACTTCGCAGCTGTCAGCCTTCAAATTCTCAAAGCACACCCCTGCGTGAATCCCGAGATCTTACAAAATCACCAGTTCATCAGCAGGACATTTTTAACTTCTCAAAACCACTACCACTCGTATGCATGATCCCACCCTGCACCCTCGAAAAGAGAGCTTGTTTTAACCCTGTGCAATTGTTAACCCATTCCATGTCCTGCAAGCATAAACCGATGAGTTGATGCTCAAAGGTACACCAGCTTCGCTAAAACACAGATTTGTGCCCCAGATTGCAACAGATTGCAGATCAACAGAGGCAGGGAAAGGCGGCACAAAGCAGCAAGGAGTTAGAACTCATCACATTTGAGTTTCAGAGGTTTTTGGTGAGGTTTACTTTTGCTTGGAGCTTTCTGTAGAGCAGGAGATGTGGAAGAGGTGATGCTGCAGTTGGATGGATATTTACAGTGTGCTCCTATTGTTAATCCAAAACAAAATCACAAGTTGAAAACGAAGTTGGAACATTGTAAGCAAAGACTATTATTGTTACATTGCTCACTATAAAAATCACTGCAGAGGCTTTTTTTTTTTTTTTACCTCATTGAGCTTTCTAAGGTCACTGTGTTGCTGGTCACTAATATGTCCTCTACTGGGGTGCAAGCAGAAACACACAGTGTGGCGTATCGTTAGTCTGTCCCCAGGTAACACTGTTCTCTTGAGATCTGCCCCCAGTAATGATGTGGCACGCTAGTAACGCTTCACTGAAAATGTGTATGCTGGATCACAGGTAGCCACTTCTAGTGATACCAGGATGATAATGGCATTTTTTACATTTAACTTTGTGAGTAATTTTAACAACCTATTAAAAAAACCCTACAAAGTGCAAGGTGGCCGATTCTGACCTCTTTTCTTGATACACAATACACCAGTGGAATTAGCCTCCATTTATGTTGATATAATTGTGTTCAGAACATAATTGATGGTAACCATACCGAGCTTGCTGAGAGCTCCTCTTTACGTCCTAAATTAAGACAGGCAGTTTCTGAAAATAGAGATCTCAGCAGTACTGACATGGCCAATAAAAGAAGCAGAAAAGCTTTTACACTCACACGCTTTCCTCCTATACCTATGTTATGAGACCCTTGTCAGCCTCCAGACCCTTTGAGTTAGCAACAAAAGCACAAGCCTCTTTTACCATCACCTATGCTCAGTCACTCGTTCTTCCACCTGGGGCACCTTTGCACACCTCTGAAAGAACCCCATGCTACCATGCCGGTGTAAAAGTAGGGGCCCAGAGATGCTACCGTAATAAAAACGGTAAAATAAAACAGCACATGAAGCTTCTTCTGATGGATTTGCAGTTCAAGTTGTACATCAAGAGACAACAGAGGAAATATGATAAAGATCAAGTTTTATTGACATATTTTAGGTACAATAAATATATTTACATGTTGACATTTTAAGCATGGAGTTACATGTAAAAAAAATTGTACATGAGATCATCTTTGTGTTTCCATTTTTACATTCACTTAAATCGGTACGACAAAGATCTCTTATGGAAGTGGAGGACTTGGTAATAGTTCAGTATTACATTCCAGAAACTAGTAGTAAACACCTTGTGCAGATGATGCTGTAGAAAACATGAGGCAGACGAACTCCCAGTGGAGTCAGTATGATACAGTCGGCTGTTGAATTTATATCCTGAACTGCTAATAAACAAACTCTGTAATCCAGATTAGAGCAATACATTTGAAGTGATTCTCAAAACACCCAAATATATACAGTGTTTAAGACTTTACAGGTTAGGAAGGATCACATTCAGTAATAGTAATAGGAGGTAGAATCATGTCGACTGTTCATATTTCTACGTAGCGATAAAAAAAAAGTGCTATTACTATCACTGAATTCAAGAACAGAACTCCTGAAAAAGTGAAAAGGACAGAAGAGTTGTTAATCCTGTTTCACCTGGCTTGCCACAAATGCTGGAGCATGTAAACAAAAATGGTTTAATCCTCCAACACAGGTAAAACTGCAAAGCAAAACTGTTAAGTACGCTTCTCCAGTGCTTTGGGATGGGCAGCATCTCCTAAGGTGTGATACCTGCAAAAGCAACCTCATGTACCAAAGTCGGCAAAGAAAAGTACAGGACGATGCTCTCGGGGTGGGGGGGGCTATGTTTCAGGGATCCTCAGCAGAGCTGTAAGAACAGAAAGTAGAGCGAAAGACTGAATGCAAGGCACTCAGGCAGGAAAAGTCCAGAGAGGTGAAGAGAGGGAAAACAGCAGGAACGTAACAAGGATACAAATATCCTTGTGGGAATGGAAAAACGGAGGCAAATGAGATGGAAATGAGGTACAGCACAGGGTAGAGACAAAGGGGACCACTGGAAAAAAAGAAAGTTGACTTATCGTAAGGGCGCTTTGTATCAATAAAAATCGTATGCAATGGTATGGAAGATCAGCTGTGAACAAATGAGTGTTAGCATCTTGTCTTTGCTGTATCTGTAAGTGAAAATGTGTATTAATTAGAAGGTAAACTGCTGAAAGATGTTTCACCATCTAAAAAAGAAATCCTGCGAAAAAATGGCTTTGTTATTATATAAATAGAAATAAAAGTGTAAGGTCCCAGAGTCAGCCTGACAGACACAAGGAAAAAAATCCAGTGCGTATTAAAAACCGTTAGATATACACGAAGAAAATCCTGAACCACTGAACGAACATAACGTTAACACACCAGTCTTAAGTAGTGAACTTTCAAGTGACTACACATGACATCGCAATACAGCTACACTGAACTGTACACAGGCTCTTTTACAAAAATATTCTTAATCTAGAATACCGTTTAAAGTTATTTAGATGGCAAAAATCGCTTAACCCAAGTGCTGTTACATTAAATAAAAGCAGTGTAACCTGTTGAAAAACAGCGTGTGTATATAATGCCCATTTCCAGTTAGTTAGAAAAATCAGTGCATTCCACCAAGAAATGAGAAAGCAACACTAAAAGACCCAGTGAGATTAATTCCCCCTTGAGGTTTTTTCTTTAGTGCAATAAGGACCACACTTTCCACCAAAGTAAGCACAGAAGTAGAAAACAGAGGTGTTTTTTTAAATAAAAAAAACCCCAACCCTGCAAAAAGCAGCGTTATGAAGAACAAAATGATCCTTCCCAACCATATTATACCAGAAGTTGGTATACGTAAGGATCCAATATGAATCAGTGTTTTTGTACACAAGACCCTGTGCTCATGTGGGTAATAGGTAATCTCCATCATTAAAAATCAGGTTACAAAAAAACCTTACGTAAAATCCTTAGGATTTGATACTGATTGAAGACAAAATACTTCCAAGTATTATGCTTCTGAATCAATCAGAGGTTAAGGCATGATTTAAGGTAACATTGAAACAAAAGCCCCATGTTACCCTAAATAACTTCTAAAATATAAGCTAACTTTCTGCAGTCTGTTCAGGATTTGTTTCCTTCACATTTAGTTTCTCACCCAACATGCTGCTAAAAAGAAAAAAACAAAAGCACAAAAAATAATTTCAAAAAAAGATTTGTTGTTTCTCTGAACAAAAATGCCTTTTTGACAGTGAACAGGTGAAGCCAGATTTCTACCTGCGAGTATTACCACTCACGTAACAAACACAGTACTACGCGGAGGACAAGAACAACACAATACTACACCAGAGAACAAATCCAAGATATAGCCCGAGTTAGACAAAAAAACAGGCCAAAACAACCCCAAGAAACGAAACCCTGCACCCTCCCGCCCGCCCTCGCACCCCAGCCGTAAGGGCAACGCACCCACACACACATACAGACACGCAGTTACTGTGTGTAACGATAGGAAGCACCTACAGCTTCCAGGAAAACCGCACAATTTTAAACTAAACAGATAAAAAATTACTATGTTTAAAAAAAATATTAAAAAATTCAACATCAAGTTGTTTTCTTATTTCAAGTACCTAGATCACGTTAAGAAAAAAACAACAAAGACCCTGAAGGCTGTTCTGGAATAACCTACAGTTCTATGAAAAAAAATCTCTCATCTACACCCTTGCAGTGGAAAGCTGACATCAAAGAACTAAAATGCTCAGTCTGCTATGCATTTTACTGGCTACAAGGCCTTTTTTTTTTTTTTTTTTTTCTTCCTCAGAAATTCGGAAACCTGAAGTGAATCTTCAGATTTAAATTGGGGAATAAACTAGGTATCTGCAAATACTTTACAGAGGGTGTGCCAGTATTTACTCTTCTTTCCCAAAGTCATACTGGAGATGTATGCGGGCCAAGAACAACATCCCTGTCTAAATTTATCCTCTAGCACTACTTAAGAGATAAACACTTGCATGCAAGTTCCTCCAGCTATGAAGGTGCTATGGACCTGTCCTCCTCCTGCCTAGCATCACATATACCAAGTTTTTTCAACACTGCACATAGTTCCATAGAATCACAGAATGGTTTGGGCGGGAAGGGACCTTAAAGATCATCTAGTTTCAACCCCCCAGCCACAGGCAGGGACACCTGCCGCTAAGACCAGGTTGCTCCAAGCCCCATCTAACCATCACACAGTATACGTGCCACATCAGTTGCTAACATTGTGATGAACCAACGTGTTACATGACCAACTTGAATTACGTGTAAAACCAAAATATCCCAAACTTTTGAGAACAATATTACACGACAGACCTGATTTGTACTTGGTACAGCACAACAGAACAAACCTAGAAACCCCATGCCCTGGTCTGACAGCGCACTGTATTTCCCCTCAAAAGTTAAAGGACTGAGATTTATTTTTTTTTTTAAATTAAAAAAAAGTAGAACATTCCACTAAAATACCACAGATCATATGGCCAATCCAATCTTTTAGTCAAGGCAAAATATGATTAGTTGCTACAAGAGGAAAACAAAATAATTTGAAAAAAAAAGTTGGCTCCATATAATCACCTACTAGAGTTGCCCATTAAAATCATTATAAAATTATGCTAATAGAAACTGTGAACAAATAATACACAGATCAGGATATATGTATTGACTTACTAGCATCTTTATAAAAATTTGAAGATATACACAAAAACACCACAACATTTATGGAACTGTATCCATTAAACTTAGATAAGACAACACAAAAAACTAACAAATAGCTAAGATGTGGTTGACTGTAAGCACTTTAAGTAACATTTTAATTTTAAAAGGTCAATATTTACATACTACATTAAATGCCTTTTTTTTTTCCATTTTGCATCATATTTTGAATGCATGATAAAGAAAGAACAAGATAATGGTTGCAACAGATCTTCCAAGAAAGTGAACTGAAGATGCTCAGATTTAACTATGTGCTGAAAGAGAACATGGCAAGAACACGTCCATCTAGTTTTACTTCTGCTTTCTTTGGGTTTTTTTTGGGAGGAGACAACAAATGGATCTAAAAGAGCTGTTATCATCCAAACTGATCATTGCCAAGAGATCCACTTTTAAGTCAGGATTTGAGAACTAACAAAACAGGAACATTTTAACAAATGACTCACCTAATTGCTACTTTTGCTACTGAGTTTAAGATATTAGAGAGTTATGGTGACAACACAGGGTGTGAGTATGTATGTATGTATGTATATAATAAAATGCATACAGACATACATACATATAGTATATTTACATATAATAAGGTACAGCAGGTACCCAAGTATTGACTGCGATAAGCAGCTAAAATCATAACCAGCGATCCGCCCGTACCCTGTCTATGCACAAGCAATAACCAACTGCAACTGCCTTTAAAGAGGGTGCATGTAGTCATTAAACAGGCATTGCTTATGTTGCCTCCTGCATTTAAAATAGATCTGAGGCAATTTCACATCTTTATTCTAAAGCCACACATTTGTCTCAATTTAAAAAAAAAAACAAAAAACAAAAAACAAAAAACCAACAAACCAACAAAAAACAAAAACAACAAACCCAACTGAATAAAAATTCTTAAAACTTAAAATTGGCTGAACCTCAGCCTCTTTGGGATGGATTCAAAACCCAAAGCTGGAGCATTTCTACAAACTACTTTGACTTTTGAATCAAACCCATATTCTTAGGCTCCAAGAAACCCTCTAACCCCAATAACGTTTGCTTCTGACAGGACAGCTGATCAACTGCAGATGTTCCTACTGCTGAACTCAGCTGCTGGCCTGTCTGGCATTCGCATCTAACCCAGATTTCCCGACACGCACCATTACCGCTCCACTCCAACACGTCTTCCCATCCTTCTCATCACAGAGAAGCTGCTCCCTAACAGTGGCATGAATAACTGTTTAATGACTTGTTTCCAAGATGAGAATTTACTTCTTTAGAATAAAAACTACGTAACCTGAGGCGGCAGCGCAGGGGTCCTAGCGCTCGCGGTGGGAGGGGGCACATCACCTCGCACATCTTCAGGGTCGGCTCCCGCTGGGCACCTCCTACCTACAGCTCATTCTCTGTCCTGGGCTTGGCTCTACCCTGAAGCACTAACAGCACTTTCTGTATAGTAATTGTACTGAATATTATTTAATATGCATAAATGAGGAACTATACAGATGGCTGTAAAACTAACTTCCATGCAAAATTCTCATGATGTTCCTGTGTCTCGTCACTATGTTGTACACAGGCTTAAGAGTATTCTTTCAGTATTTCTCCCGGTGCAGTATTACCAAAGTACCACAGTATTCTGTATAATTTCAATGAACAAAGAACAGTTTTACCTAGATGACTTTTGACAGGATCTATTATTCAATCATTATTTTTAGTAGCTTCTACTTAATTGAAAATCTGGACCAAAATTGTAAGAAAGCCAATTAGGTCTTTATGATTTGGCTACCATCAAATCTTAATAATAATTTAAAAGATCTATGGTAATATAAACTTGCTTTCCATGCTTGGCATGCCTATTTTGGACCCCATTCGCAGCTGTTTCATTACAGAGCAATAATATTCTTCCGCGGTCACTCAGGTAAGAAACCTGTAAGGTTTCTGTCAGCCCACCCCAACTGCTCGATTAGTAGGTGGAGTTCTTAAAAGTATTCCTAAAATAAAGGACCAAGCAAAAGCTCACAGTCTAAAAACTATGGAAACGTTCATAAAAAGTGGAATCCAATATAAAGATGACATTTTAGTTAAGTTTATTCAGAAGTAACTGAAAAAATTGTTCCTTTGGCAACACCATCTAGATGGTTCTAACCAAAAGGAAATATCACACATTTTACTTTGAATAAAATATAAGCTCCTTAATGTTTGCATGTAATTTTTGGAAACTGCCACATCCACCAGCAGATTCACAATGTCCTTATAGTCCTGTATTTATGGGGAACACCACATCAACCCAAGTCCTTTCAGTTACTCGTTTCTTATGGTTCAGCGTTAAGTCACAAAATAAATCTCAAAGGAAAAAAACTAATCAAAATAAAGCATAAGGCAATCATGAAATGCTAGCCCAAAAGAGCTATTAGGAATGCATCGCTCTTCCATGTAACATTTCTCAAGTGAGCCACCAAAAGTTTCTTTTTCCTTGTGTCTGGAAAAAGGGTCATTTAAAATAACCTAGGTACAACTTGCAGTTCACTACCCCACGATGCTACTGAAGGGCAAAGATCCTTGTTTCTAACAACCACGGGAAAATACAGCCGTGTTATTCCTACACAGGGTTTTATGGAATAAGTGGACTTGGAAGGAGAAGATGGAAATCTGGGTTGGAATAGAAAAATGCAAAGACAGACTGAACTTATTTACAACGATCAAAACTACAATTTTCCAGTGTCACCTCCACAGCTTCTCAGCATACTGCTATTCAGTGAAGTAGACCACGTTTAAATCTATGCAAGAATACCTTCTGTGCTCTCAGATACGCAACGTAACTAATGTGTTTTGTTTAGAAAAGTGAGTTTTCATTCAAATACCTCGCACTGAAGATAAGAGCAACCATTATCAAATATTCTTTGCTATGAAGAAAGTTTTTCAATCTTTCGATGTAAACGTTCTCGCTCAAGTCACTGTAGTCACACAGTAGGATCTTGAAGAACAGTGTCTACATGCATTGAAAGCATTTTGAAGAAAACATCTGTAGTTCCACGTGGTTACAACAGAATGTGAACAAACCAAACAGAAATTCCACTTTTGCAGATCCTCTCAAGTTCAGCTCTTCTGGAGAACATCTTGCTGCTTTCTGTAGTTCAACATAGCAATTAAAGACTAAGCTGAAAGGTTTCACAACCCGATGGTTTTGCCACTGTGCCTCATGTAGCTCCACAGTATGCTTCTGTTAGTGTCAGGGTTTCTCTCAGCAGACATCACTCAACTATCAGTGCCACGTTTATGTGGGACAGATCTATCATGTGCCTGTTGAAAGTTAAAAGAGATTTAAACCTGGTACTCAAACTGATTCTAGGGGTGGAGAACAGACAAGGAGGTTCTATGAAGGTCACTAATAAACAGATGCTTGATTGGATTAAGAGAGACAGTGAGCAGAGGAGACTGATTTAATCTTGTGAAGGGAGGGAAGGAACCGAGGCAGCAGCAGCAGTGCTTACTTATTTACCTGTGGAATTTCTGTTGAAATGCTAAAGCATGTGCTGGCTCCTTAAATTTTGCTATGGCTTTCCGTTGTTGAGGAAGCATCTGTAAACTCTGTAGAGACAAAAAGCCAAAACATATTTTTAAAATTCACTTAAGAGGTCCACTTACAAAACCTCATTTTGCACCAAACGGATTGAAATTCTGCCATATCTCTTTTCTTTTATTGGTGTCAAGGGAATGGAAAAAGCCCTCTGAGACTGCAGTCAGGGACCCAGCTGAAGCTGTCTGAGCTGGTGGCATTAAGCAACTGTACCAATGGAAAAGCCAGACCATTGCTCGTTAAGCAAAGGCAACAGCTCTTCAATTCAGTCCATACAGATGAACCAAACCCTGCAGCCAAACTCCCATGAACCGAATAAGAAACATTCCACTGGGCAGAGCTCAACTTCACACAGAAACAACTGGAGTCATTCACCTGATGTACGTTTTAGGATCAGGGCTGTCCATAGGTTAAACAGGATAGAAACAGGGAAAAGCAGCAGAAGGTTTTGATCTCTACACACTGTATATCCTCACACTGTTTTAACAAAAACAAGTGGCTAGCTCTTGACACCAACCACCACACAACCCCGATGAGATGGCTTAGGTCACGACTTCCAAGCCCTCCTAGTAATGGGAAACCATGCAACACACGTCTACCCAAACAAGTCCATCTGATATGTGCTGCCCCGTACCATGAGAGCAGCATTTCACAACACTGTAGCTATCAAAAAAAAACCCCTATGTAGTATCGAGGTCTCCAAAACCATAGCATGCCTCAGCCAGGGCTTTGGAGAACACGTGTCCTTGCTCCCTGCCTCAGCAGGACATTCAGACAATGCCAAGATGATTCGAGAGAGCAATCCTGTGGCCTTGGTAATGAGAAATTATCAGACTTATTTATTTATTAATGTATTAACTTATTATTCAAGTTGATACTTCAAGTTAGCACTTTAATTATAACAGTGTACTTTTCAAAAAGAGCAATTCGAGAAGATGAGGTTTTACACGTTTCAGTAGGTACACCCCCAACGCCACGGTGATTCCAGTACCTCACAGGGAGTTTTGGATGGGCTCCGCTCAGCACATCCAAGACAGAATTGTCCTGATTCACCTCCCAGTTTCCAATTGTTCTTATAGCTTTGGATACAGAATTAGAGAATTACTAACCTTCTTTTCGGCGTGCAAGTTTCTAATAAAGCCAATCCTGGTTTGTACTGAGTTTTTTATATATATATACACACACACATGTTTATGTATGTATATAGGCACGTTAAGACTTTTCTGGACTTTATTATAACCTACCGATGGGTAGGTATTAGCCTGATTATCTGATCCTACGTGTAGCCTGGAGCTCAGCAGCATCCCCCTGCATCTGGATGATTCCAGCACTCTGATGGTCACACTCCAGGATTTTAAACTTCACCTGCAAAAATTCTGTATCATCACCTAGACTATTAAAAAAGTACCACATGTCTTTAGACTAAACTGTTCCTAGGGAACACTCGTTGATACATTTTAAGGGTGACATACTTTTGAGATCTCTCAGTGAAAGAATTTTTAACCCAACTAATGTGTTCCCTGTTCATTCAATCGAATGCAGCATTTTTAAGCAAGATGTCAAATGCCTAGATGAAATTTGCTATTAAAATTGCCTACTTACATCTTTTTTGAACAGGTAAGCCTCACGTTGATAAGATGCCTATTTAACAAGAGCCAAGGCACCTGATAGACATAATTCTCTGTATCTAAGCCTGACAATTCAGCTCTAGGCTCTTTCTGTAACTTATCTGTGATTTTAAAGTAATTAATTTTGGCAGTAGCTACCTTGTACCTTCTCGTAATTGACAGGAAACTTCCCTCTCAGCAGGAAAATCACAGAAGTTTAATACTTCCGTCACTCCTGTGGTTTCAAAGTGAAAGCTGAGGAAAAGTTAAAGGATTCAGCAAAACCGATAAGCATCAGCAGGTTAATTTGCACTGTATAGTTTTTTGAAAGCTGCTACAATGGAAAGGTTTAGCTAAGTCACTGTAACTTCTCAGTTTCTGAGCTGGCAGGGATGGGTTTTAGCTTTAAAAAATGAAAACACTTGGCAGATGATTTTTGGTTTTTTAATCAGAAAGCTCTGGACAAGGTTAGGCACATTTTACCAACGAGAATACAGTCATGCTGCAGAAAGCGTCAGTGAAAGACCCTGGACAAAGCTCAGTTCTCCTGGAAGTTATCTACTGGAGTAGGTGAAGGAGGTGTTGAAGTTTGTGTTCTCCTCCTTTACTGATGCCACTTTATTATTATTTATAGAACTGTATGTAATACACATCCTTTTGACATCACTTTTCTGGCTAGAAGAGAACTAAGGATTAAGTAAGTCCTATCACTAAGGATTAAGTTTTGAAGACTAAGAATTAATCACAGCCATTAAAAAAGATTTATAAACAAGAGACTTGTAAGAGTTGAAAAAAATTCTCAGAATTACAAATAAGAAGGGAAAAAAAGAAAAAAAAAGAGAAGTAAATCTGTTCCTTTCAAAAGAACTTGATACTTTTAATATGAGAAAAAGCTGTTTAAATCACTGAAAGGATGAGTATTTCAGAGAACAGTCAAACAAGAGAGGCTGGAAAAGAACTGAGAGATGCATCCCTTCAGCTGTACCCTGCATGTTCTACCATCGATCTGCTTGTCTTCCCCCCCGAGCTGTCCTGCTGACAACAGACCCTCGCAAAGTCAGGTCTCACACAACTACCACAGGTTACTTCTCCCAATGCCTTACACTCCAGACCCGTTTGTGATCAAATGAAGACGACAAGCTGCACTCAGTGACCTTTTCCACAAGAATGGATCTATTATTGCATTAATATTCTTGAGATGCACAGCAGCAAGATTCGATTTTGCAGTTTATACACCCGTAATGATGAATTATTAAGAAGCTGCTGAGTAATTAGTATACAAAAAACTGACTAAAGAAAGACATTCTGCTGTAGTGCAGACTTACTAACAAAATTAGGTGAAGTATCTAAATACTATTGTAGACAACTTATTTAAAATTTCATATGAATTAATAAAGTTTATTGACGGACTAGTTTGGGTATTATGTCACAGTCTGTTCTTAGGTTGCATTACTGTCTTATTTTCCAAAGGAAAAAAACCCCAAACCATCCAACACTGCAATCAAACCACTAAATACATTTTAATACTCAATTGCTTTGGCAACAAGGCATCAATTCTTGGATAGATCTACTGAAAAGCATCTTTATCAGATTTCATTTCACTTGTCAATACAGACAACTGAAAACAAAAAGGCAACCCATCTGATCCTTTGCTGAACTGCCTAACCACCCCCCATCACACAGCCCAGGGTCTTCTCAACTACTGCAGTTACACGTACCTAGGTTTAACAAAAGAGGGAACTAATGCAACACAAATAATACCTCTCCAGTTGGAAACTGTCCGAAAAAATTTAATTAAAATAGTTTTAATACAAATTCTCAGCCTCCACTGTGTTCAAACTATGTGTTGAAAATGATGCAGAAATCACTTCACTCTTTTTTAGGTATATACACCTTATTTAGGTATAAAAAAAAGTTCAGGTTTTGTTTTAACAAGAAAAGGCAACAATTGCCAAGTTACTTTGACGATATGACCACCATGGCCTGAAATACCACAAATGTATCTTTGCTGACAAAGATTTTTAATATCTCAACAGAAATCGTGACCTACATTGAGTTTTCAAACAAATCTTCATTTACTGTGACTTGCAAGTATGAACATTACTCATCCAGCTAACAAAGATCTCTTGAAAATTTATGTTCTGATTTTGGGACAGTATCTCCTTACTTGCATTACTATTCAGATCCTGAGTTTTATGTTTAACAACACTGACAGTCAGGCACAGGACAAGCAGGTACGATTCTGCCAGAGTGTAGGTCTGAGCTGCTGCTATTCCACCCCGAGCAGATAGGTTATCGGCTGAGCATACAAACTAGCGTTCCACTTCCGTGGAAACCTGAAGTAAAATAACTGCATACTCATCCTATTGGATTATTTCTGTCTCCTTGAATGCAGGATGATATGCAGTTTAGAGCTGATCCTGCATTTGAATCATGTTAACAGCAATAGTCTAAAGAAAACACATTTTTTTTGTGTAACCTGTGGAATTTTATTAGCTCAAAGTGCTGCTGAAGGCATTATCTTCAAAGATTTACTTCACCAGCTTCTACTTTTGTTGGTTCCAAACACAAAATTAATTTTGTGTATCTTCATCATGTTACCTTGATAGTTTAACACACTTCATTTTTTAAAATTTTTTAAAATACTTTGGCAGTCTTTTTTTTTTCCCCACTGGTAACATTCAGTGCTTCTAGCATCCCTAACATTCTCAAATAGTTTTAGTGCTTGTACATTCGCTACAAGGTGATCCTGAAATAACCTCCCAGAAAGCTGTTACTTTTAATCATAATCTTTCACCAATCAGACTATCCACTGTATCAGCCAGCTTACTTGTAAAGAACGCTCTACTAAATTTTCAAAATTATTGGTACCACTGTCTAATGTGTTTCATTAATGTAAAAATCCATACAGGTACAAGCATTCACCTTTCATTTTTAAAGTAAAACCTGAATTACTGCATTAGCGATCGTAGAGTTTGCCCAAGAATAGAAGCTTACCCATCACGTTTTCAGTATTATTTTTGCTTCCCCACAATATATCTAACTTGTATTTCCAGCACAATATTGTACATCAGGATAGATCACTCACCAATTACTGTCATGGGCAAAACAGACTCGACTTGTGAAAATTAATTTATTGCCAATCAAATCAGAGTAGGATGAGGAATAAACCTGAGTCTTAAGAACACCTTCTCCCCAGGCTCCACTTTACTGCTGCATTCTACCTCCTCCTGCAAGCACCACAAGGGGCAGGGAATGGGGCTGGGGTCAGTTCATCACACACTGTCTCTGCCTCCTTCCCCCCCACACCACCCACCCACCCCAGCATGGGGACCCTCCCACAGGAGACAGTCTTCCACGAACCTCTCCAACGTGAGCCCTTCCCACGGGCTGCAGTTCTTCACACACTGCTCCAGTGTGGGTCTCCCACGGGGTCACAAGCCCTGCCAGCAGCCCTGCTCCAATGTGGGCTCCTCTCCCCACGGGGCCACAGGTCCTGCCAGGAGCCTGCCCCAGCATGAGACTCACACAGGGTCACATTCTCCCTCGGGCATCCCCCTGCTCCAGCATGGGGTCCTCCAGGGGCTGCAGGTGGGAGTCTGCACCATCACTAACCTCCATGGGCTGAGAGGGACAGCCAGCTTCACCACGGTCTTCCTCACAGGCTGCCAGGGAACCTCTGCTCCGGCGCCTGGAGTCCCCCCACCTCCTCCTGCACTGACCTGGGGGGCTGCAGGGCTGCTGCTCTCACATAAGACTCAGCTCCTCTCTCCAGCTGCTGTTGCACTGGGGTTTTTTCCCTTCCTAAATACATTATCCCAGAGGAGCTGCCAGCATCGCTGATGGGCTTGGCCAGCAGCGGGTCTGGGTTGGAGCCAGCTGGCATCAGCTCTGTCAGACACAGGGGAAGCTTCTAGTGGCCTCGCACAGAAGCCACCCCTGTAGCCCCCCCACTGCCAAAACCTTGCCATGCAAACCCAATACACATTTCTGAAAAAGTAATTCAGCGTGTTGGTTTTAGACCCAAGGCAGTATCATGAAGAAGCTAACAGCATCAGACAGGTCTTCATACAGTACCAGAGACAACCGTTCTCTCATTTTCAAAGAGCACGTAACACTAAAGTAATCCTTAGTTTTATGGTCTCTGTTATAATGATAAAAATAGGAGTTTATCTTTCCCAAAGTATTGCACCTCATTAGGAATTTGATCTGAATTTAGTATTATTCTGTAACCTACTGATTTTAAAAGGGCAGTTGGGTGAAGCAGGGAACAAACGGCCATGCAGCACTGCCTCTGGAGACGGGCATCATTTGACTTCCCATTTAATGGGAGGACACTCACGTTTCCTCCACAAGAGATCTCCCTGCTGCCACACTGCGCTCCACTAGACTCTCCTTCTATCATTAATTCCTGAACTGAAATATCACAATCTTCCCCAAACGTCACCGCTCTGAGTGAACAACTTCATTCACATCTTCTCTTTAAGTTGACCTAGTCAGATGTTCACCAGAGGATGAAAACCCCTTCCCAGATCCACTCAGGTGTAAAGGATTGACAATACATACAACAACTTCCAAGGGATTTCAAATGACTAGTTTACTTTATGGATTCAGGCATACAGATCTACCATACAGCGCTTCCCGAGACCAACCTGAGATCAGTGGTATTCTGGGCATGTTCCCATTTGACTCTGGAGAACAGAGATTACATTCTGACATATCCTCAGCATTAAAAATAAAAAACTGGTTTAGGCTGAGCAGGAGTATTTCATATGGAAAGAATTTAGACAGCATAGAGCTCAAACTGATCTTGATTATCTCCTCTTTCTGCTTCCTTAGGCACTGCCATGGGAAGATGCAGATCTTGTGTTGAATGGAAAAATACAAAAAACCGACTATTTCATGATCACTCATGCTTTTGATTGAGAGGTTGCCTACAAACTGTTTTTAAACATACCATTTAATTCAACAACTTAAGAAATCAGCAGCTCTGGCTTTTTCTGCAACTGAAGCACTGACAGCAACTAAAGCATGAATATCACAAATGGACCATTCCCTCTGCAGACCTCTTTAGGCCTGCAGACCTACGCTGCCCTCAAATTTCTCCTTTACACACGCTCTGCAATTAAATCTACACTTTAACAATATCAGCCGAAATTACATTAAAATAGCCTGTATGATAATAGCAGCATAATAACCTCTAGTTTTGCTTTACTGCAAAATAAAGAGCCTTGAGACAAGCAGCAGGACATCCACAAGTAGAAAACGAGGATCGCTTGCAGAAAGCAAACATCTTTGACACAAAAACTCTTAGAGGTTACACAGAGAAGATGTTAAAAGGGAGATAACAGAGCACTGAGAGATGGAAAGCAAGCAGGTAGGAGTGAGACTGGAGCAAGCACTCATTTCAATTAGAGAGACATATAGGAAATATAAGTTTTCTCCTTTACTTAATTTCTTCCACCGAAGTAAATGGACTACCTGATAGACCACACATTCAATTCATCACTGGGGTTAGGATTAGGAGTGGCAGTCCACACGAAGCTGTGAAAAACATGTCTATACACAAAGAAAGTATAAACTTTCCTAACTAACAGTCTCCAGCGCGTGATCCAACCTGCTCTGCAACAAGTCAAATAGCAGCATGGCAGGCACTTCCTAAACAGAAAGATCACATTCCATTTATTCTTCCCTCCCATCAATAAATGCAGACATATTTTTATTATCCTTGCAGTCTCCTGACACCTGAAGCACCTTTTCCTGGGAGCAACCCTTCCTAGCCATTACCAACAGGCATAGAGGCTGGGATAGAACGTATTTATTTTATCCTCAGCTGTTGCAACTAATCTCTTCCACCTTCTGTCCCTTTTTTCTGCTACCTTTTGACTTTCTAGTATCTGCCTGTAAAAGTGCTCAGCTTTCCATCTCCGTGTGCAAGATGAGATGAGAAGAAAGGATCTTCTCCCATCACTGAGCTGGGCATCTGCAGCTCACATACTGCTCCACAGCAGGGCTGAACTGGACAGGCACATGATGGAGCTGCTCTTCTCTTCCCCTAGCCCCAGGGATGGAGCAGGACTGCCCATGTCATGTCTCCTCCCACAGCTTCTACAACAGCTGAAAATGTTTTTGCAGGTAGGAAGACCACACAGGTCACCCTGCCAGCCCTGCACGCCTTGTGTGCCTTGTCATGTGGAGAACCACCCCGCTGATCTGCAAGAGGACTCATGTTCTGGGCGTGCTCCTCCATGTGTGCTTCTCATTTCCACCAGTATGTCTTTAAACTAAATTCAGCAATTTTTAAGTGTCAATGCAGATGGTTGCTTTTACCCTAACTGAGCACTAGGTAGCACTGTCACTCTAAGAAAGTGAAGAGCAGCACATCAACATGGCAATTGTTTTTCCCTTCTGAGACCAAAAAACAAATTACTACATTATCAGAGTAAAACCCATATTTGTAAAACTACTCAAAATATACCTACAATCAATACATTCTCATCATCTCTGATATACAACACTGGGAATTTTTCCAAGTATTTATTTTTCCTTTTAACATCAGAATTTATGATCTTAAATCTTCAGAAAGCAATACTGAGATTTTGGCACGGATGTTTTATGTTTGCAATCATTTGATGTAAGAAAAAATAATTAAAGATGATGACAGACTACCTCCACAGAATATCAAATTACCTGGAGATCTAGCAAATGATTCCCTCTACCTGCCACCATCCTAAAAAAAAAAAATAATATCTGAAGGTGGCACAACTAGCTGAACACAAGCCTCTCTGGACAGTGTAAACGTTAAACCTGGATTCAAGAGCACCACAAAAATGCACAGCGTATTTCATGACCTTTGCAATTTATTAGTAATCTACTTTAGCAAGTGGTTCTGGATGGATGTGTACTCAATGTCACTGCTCCAGCAGCCCCCATGAGGCTCTATTTTGGAGGTGTGCTCAGAAATCTTCTGTACATTCCAACACGTCAGAATACATAATTTTATTTATAGCATGTAATTATTTTAGATTCAGCACTCAGATCTTACTGCAGGTGTATTATTTGTATCTGAAAGCTTATCCTGTCCAGAAAGAGTCTGACAGCAAGCCCTATGTTGAAAGGAAACACTTCTCCAGCTAAATTAATCATGTTCGAGTTGTAAAATGCAGCTATGACTCAGGGGCTGTTCCTGGAGCCCCAAAGATTTTCTCCTATTCAGTATCTTCAGAATCTTAATGGTCTTTTTTTCTCCTATGTTAGTAACAGAGAAGTTTTAATGAAGCAACGATGAGAATTAGAGAGCCTTCAGTGACTAAGCAATCCAGGGTATTTCAAAGCTCATATATGGGAAAAGATAATTTTCTCCATTTCTAAGGTATAATAAGGGAAAAAATGCTGAATTTCCAGCTTAAACTGAGAAAGTCTCCTTCAGCTTCTCTTATATGTCCTTAGCTATTCCCAACCCCTGACCACCCCCTCAATGCAAGCTGACGGCACTGAACACTACACATTGAGGAAAGTCTCTGCAAAGTATTTGTACCTCAATAATGATACTGACATCAAAAAGCTAAAAATAAAAATCCAACCCATTTGTACCCAGAAAAACAGAGCAATCTCTTCCTCCCCATTCACTCCATTGATAAATTATACACTTTTTCCATAAATACAATAAAACTTTCTGTTATGGCAGTGAAGATCCTCTTCCTGAGAAAACACATGCAGGACAAGCACACTGCAACAAAATTGGGATACTGCTATGCATCTGAAAACAGGAGCTGGTGTGGGATCAACTGCTCTACAGATGCACCAGTAGGGAAGGTATGGATTAAGCAGAACTCCTGTACCAGGTGGGACAAGTGCTCGTGATCTGTTCTTGTCAAGGAGCAGAGGTCATTCCCCTTCTCCGGGAGCTATGCCTCAGCAAAGCCATTCCCACATTCACGTCTTGACTGCAGCAGGAATTGATACACCAGGCAACATTCAGATTTATGAGCTCTGTTTGCACATTGCCTTGAAGCAAGATGCTTCGCTTACCATTACAGGCGTATGTCCAACAGTTTGGACCTTTAACCAGGTATTTGGTCTTGGATAATCAGTACATGTCATTTTAAGACACTGCCCAGGTATGCAGATAACAGATAATCTGACTCGGATTTGAAATTTCTTTTACATTTGCAAAAAAGAAGCATGAAAATAAACACACACCCCCCAAGATAAATAAAAATCAAGAAACTGGTATCTCAAGAGTTCAGTTCGTCAAGGAAAATTTTGCTGAATATAGTCAATAGCTAGAGACAGGATATTCTACCTCTTAAAGATGGAGTCAGCTACAACTGGCTCCCCTTTCCCTCCTCATACTACCTCCTGAACTTTATCTCAACCAGCTGAAAACCTGGGCACCTCGCTTAATTTCAAAAAAAGTGGCTGAATTTCTCACCTTGCTGTTTCCTCACTACAGTCATCTCCCCAAACTCCTATTTCTGTTCATCAAGCTGCACCACTTAATCTTAGATCAGAGCTCGGCACTGCTCAAGATCTCTTTGCTCTGGGCATGGCCATGGCCATGGCCATGACCTGCCCTTGCTTCTCACACATTCTGTCCTCATGCATGAAACCCTCAAAAAGCCTGCGTTGGCATTCACTACCTGGCTCTCTTCAGTGGCTCATTTCTATACTCCTCATTGCAAGTCACTGACATGAAATGCATTTTAAAGGAAGAATGAGGATATAACCAAGTAGAGCATCCCTTCACTATCAAAGCCCCCTGACCATTTCAAGTTGGCGAGGGATTTTGTACAGCACCGAGCACAATCACTAGTAGAAGCATTAATTTACAGCCACAACAAAATCCACTCATTCACTTCAGGCTACTGATCTCTGAAAATCTAGCACTATCTATATAAAAGTGATTGCTGTGAACAGGGACAACACAAATTTTCAGACATTTGATTTTCAGTTCTTGTCTTACAAGGCACTTATAATTGCTGCTGCCTCTTCCTCATTTGGTGCGTTAATACTTCTGTGGTAACACTTCTCATGGTACCAAAAAAACCCCACCCCCAAGGGCTAAATATCGCATATGGTGGTACCGGTCTCATATTCTTCCTACAAAAGGATCGCTTCACCCCTGCGTATCTCACCATCCACACTTGTGAAACATCATTCAGCCACAAACAAGCCAGGATATCTCTAGCCTTCGGTAAGTCAGACTTGAAATTCAAATACAGAATCAACACAAAAGCCTTCTGCACGATTAGCTAAATTCAAGCATCTCTTTCAAGTACTACTTCTAGTTCTTTGAGAAGGTGAAAACAGATGATTTTGAAACCATAATTTCCAAAGGTACAGCTGATGCTGCTGCAAGAACACAAGTTCTATAGGGCACAGGGATACATCAAATCCCACTAGAAAATTAGTTATTTTTTTCTCCTGTAAGTACATCCTTCTAAACTGGTCTGTGACATTGAATTGAGAGAACAGAACTTAGAGTCTGCTATGAAACAGCAAGTACTGAATAAATTTTTTAGCACATTCTCAATAACTTCTGTCAATTGTGAGTATTTCCTAGCAGGGCCTCTATTAATCTCCTTCTAATATTCTCATGCAAGATTTAGCAAGTAAACACTGAATAAACGTGCTTTGGGACCGTATGAATAATTTCCTAGAGTACTACAGAACACGAAGGGACAAAGTATTTTGTGAAGTATTTTTTGCTTTCACAAACAAATTAAACCTCTCTGAATTGATGACATAAATAATTCAGCATTATTCTATCGCCTAAATTGGGAAGAAGTGAGGCAGAGTGTACAGTGGCCTGTTTTGCAAAGAGAGATGATCCCACTAACAGGAGTCCCACAGAACAGCTCCAATTCATGCACTGCATTTGTCTGAAAATGCTGATCCTGTCAAAAGGAGCACTGAAAACTGCAAAAAAAAAAAATCAAGCAAAAAAGTGCTCCTCATCTGTACCTATCATTATTCATTGACTGATATTTTCAAATGTATTAACAATAAATCAGACAGGGCCTCCTAAGCCCTTCAGTGCTTTGAAGACCTCCTGTTTTCCTAAAATCGGTTTAACTGACGCATCACTGCCAGGAGGCAGCTTACGAACAGAAGCATTACAGCAGATACATCAGTGTGCACATGTGTGTGTCTCAACCTTGCTCACAGGCCTCTCTTAAAGAGAAACTTTAAAAAAATAAAGGGCAAATAAAATCCTTGAGACTGTGTTTTCATGTGAAAAAGTAGGCGGTGCTACATGGTATAAAATCTCCACCGGGTAGTGGTTATTAAGTGCTCTTACCCCAGGACTGCAATGACAGGAAAAGGTAAATGTCAAAAAAGGGGGTGGGTAAAAAGCCAACAATAAAAACAATGACAGCAATCAAAAATACATTTTCTTTGATATGATCATTTGGCTTTAACAACCTCACCAAACGGGCAGGCTTGTACTGTCTAAAAAAAATAAAGGAGACAGCACAGGAACTCCAAAATGAAGGAGACTTTTGCAGCAGGAATGTGATGGTTAGCAAAATCCTACCGTACCTCCCATGCCGCAGCATCATCACTTGCTTGTCTTTGCTACCAGGTGTAGCATGTGTGGGTGGGGGTGCCTTCAAACATAAATTACCAATAAACACACATTGTATTTAGTGTCAGAGAATTAATTGAGCTTTCCAGAATGAAAGCCTTTTGGCACAAAAATGATAAACCGAGGTTGACCTACCTGAATGGGTCCCACTGACATCAGCAGGTTTTTCAGTTGGACATCAGTAGTTGATGAAGAAAGCCCTTCAACTGACACAATACAGGGCTGAGGTTTGCACTCCACCACTCGCAGGTTCTGTTTATTTGGCATCAAGCGTCCTCGGCCCATCTGGCCTGCTACTCCTCTGCCTCTGCCGTGCATAATGACCTGCCAACAACAAAAGTAACAGTATTTTGATTTACCTACCTAGTGCTTCTGCTCACCACATTTGACAGACAATATAAAAGTTGGCCATTTACTTAAAGACCGGATTAAAATACAAGTTGATTTAAAACAGCTTGTTGCTGTTTGCTGATTTGAAAGGCCACTTATTAACATATTCATCCACTGCCTACATGAACCCCTTAGAAGGCCAGCAAGTTAACATATATTGAATTATATATATTCATATATTGAATTATATATATTGTGTTGAGGCTGAAAGCCTGGGCTTCAGCACAGATCAACCAAGTCGTGGAGGGTCTCAGACCAAAACATATAACCTAGATTTCAACACTGATCACATCAGCAGCATGTGTTCAGCTCCCATACTTCAAGTCTGGCCAGAAATACCAACCAGTGATTCCTCTCCTTTTTCTCCTCTCAACCCACAAGTAAATTTACGCATCCACCAGATCAGCAAACTGCTTCAAGCACCTCCAGCCTCTATTACAACCAACGCCTCGTCTGTTATCAGGACTGAGTACTCATATATGCTAAATAACTTTTAAAACAACTTTTTTCAAAGCTCCTTTTCCCCTCAAGTCCTACAGGATCTGGCACCACAGTATCCTCTGGAAATGGGTGGGATTAATTCTTATGAATTAAAGGTAGAACAGTTGGAGGGAGAAAAACCAACAATGAAACAGTAACAAACATTAAACAGAGTTAACACTTAACATGGAGTTAACACTTAACACAGTTTCTTCATTCTTGGAAAGCCTATGGAGGGTAATGACTTTTCACACCTCTGCATCAGCACAGAAACTTTATCCTTACATGAAGCAGGAAGATTATGGCTTTGATTCAAGACCAAGAAATAACTTTAAAGCCAAAATACTAGCTATTTTCAGGGAGTGTGCCAGTTTGCAAATGCAGAGAAGGCACACGCCACTGCCACCTGAACCCACTCCCTGCTTCTTCCCAGTGCATCAGTGCAAGAATCAAGTTACGAGATCTCCAGCTGGAGTGACAAAAACTTTGAGGATCAACCGAAGAGCATCCCAAAATAGTCATTGTGTGCTCCTATGTATGCAGGAAACAGCTGAAATAAAAGCTTAAGCACAACTTCAGAAAAACTTGATTTTAAAGCCAGAAAACACACTGGATACTGTCTCCTACAGTAGATATCTTGGGACATGGGTACTTCCCTCCAGGGAGTACTGTGCTGGCCAGAAAGCAGATGAAACAACCTGCAGGCATCACCAGCAGAGGTACAAACATGTCCCTCTAGATTAAAAGCTTTATATGCAATTATCCATCTCCTGGGTCATGCAGCCCTGTGCTAGCAACTGACAAACAGAATTAATAGAGCAACACAGCTAGACAATAAAACTTCTAGCAGCAATACACATCTAAAAATCACCTTTTTAGGTTGATGGATTCCCTGGATGTTTTTGACTCCTTGAGGAGCTGGTGAATGGATCTGTGCCTGATGCTGCTGTTGGTGCTGCTGCTGTTGCATTCCCTTTGTCAATGTGACCTTCCGCACTGGCTGCTGTTTCGGCTCCGGGGGTTGTTGAGGCCGCTGGGGTTGGCCCTCTGGGTGAAAAAAGCCAGCATCCTCTCCCCCCTGCTGAAATCAACAACACAACAGGCGGCTCAATGTCCAGGCACTGCAAACCCTCGCCCCGAACAGCCTCCTGCCACATCCAGCTCGCTCAGCGCACAGGGAACACCCAGCAGTTTTCCTGCTAAAGCAGATCCACAGCCGTGGCAGGTGTGGGCAAAGACTCAGACTGGAAATTGTGCTTCAGCCTAAAATAAATCCATGGTATATGAAGAACAGTTTGCTTTGTTCAGACTTTATTATACTCACAATGCTCAATAATGTCTTTTCATATATAAAGCAACAAGGTGTTTTCACTTCTCTTTCCAAATCGTTCTTCCTCCCAGGGTTACAAGTGAACTATGGTGTGCATATTTTCTGTATTGTTTTACCACTTCTTTTTTAATTATGTTTAAAGAAAGACATACACATTGCACAAAAAGCAGCAAAGAACCTTGAAGGCTCGAAGAACCAGGCAAATACTCTGCTCATCTTTAGAACTCCAACCTCTCTTTAGTTAAAATCTGGTATTTATTTCGAAGCATATACTTGTTCTACCACGTTCTGTACCAGCAGCCTTTTGAACAGTCTCCTTCCTCAAACACTGTCTGTACTTGGAAAGGTTCTTCCCCAAGGTTGTTTTTTGTGGTTTTTTTTTTTTTTATAAAGCTCTTGTTACACATCTTTATAATGACAAGCACAACAAAACACTACCTCAGTGCCACTCTTATCCAGTGTTGCTCTTTCTACTGTATCTCAGTGCAGCCAAGCACAGTAAAAGCGTAAGCTGAGAGCACTAAGAGGCAAGTGATTCCCTTCCACTGCCTCTAGCCAAACAGTTCGGGTTTTTTCCACAGACACACAGGTGATCCTTGAATTTGCATCCCACTGTCCAGATCAGATCAATCACTGAAAAACATCTCATGGAGCAAGAGACTGGCAAAAGATCTGGTACTTTTGCATCTATAAAGTGCATCATATTATTGCATGGTTTCAACAGCAGTATCTATACCCTGACTGGGCTCCAACTTTAGTACTCAAATACTAGCAAACATATCTGCAGGGAGAAGGCTTCGTCTAAGTCCCTAACCAACCTCAGGTAACCCTGCAAAAGGCATGTCTGAAGGGGTAAAAAAAAAAAAAAAATTATGAAAGTGCTTTTATTTACATATTTTCCCTGCCCTTAAATATACACAAGTCAAAACCCCTTTTGCATCTGTAACGTGTGTCACGAACCAGAGGTTTTCACATATACCGGCACGCTTCCTGCAGACACGGAGACAAAATACAAGGCTGCAGAAGAAACAGGCTTGTGGTGTAAGAGTAAGAATATCTTGACTGAGAACATAAATCATTACCTCTCGAACAGGATTAAACAAAAGCAAAAGAACCACCTACTGAGGGCTGGTTACTACGTCTCTCTGCCATCATTTGAAGATAAATAGTCCAGTACAGGTGATACATAGCATAGCCTCGTATTTGCAAGCTCACTAGTTCACAATTCACACCTATAAAGTCCTCTGTATTATCAAGTATATTCAGGCAACAACTTCTCAAGAACTCAACCACTTAAATCCCAGACAAATCAGCTTCATCACACCATCTACACTTCAACAGCACAATCTAGCACAGGGAAAAATAGACACTCTTTTGTCCACAGTGTCCATAGCAATAAAGCGACAGAAAACTGCATCTAGTTTTTCCGCATCTAATCACATAAGTTTTTTCCTCTGTTAAACTGAATGGTTTCGTGGCTTCGCAGAAAAATTTGTATCTAAACCTTTGAGAGCAACAACTAGTGAGAAACTACACAGCTTTCCCTTCAGAGTCTCTCTCTCTTCAATTACTGCTCAAAAATAAAAAAGCAACAGCTCTGCTCCTCTCCTGAAAAACCCAAATGTTGCACACAAACAAAACCATACCAGAAAAAGAGCACTGAATCCTCCTCATTTTAGTATTAGCTCCAATATCAGCATCACCATAAGCCCTATGCCCTGATGAGATAATTTCTTTCATTCAATCCTACAGCAGCTGATAGATGATGAAACTAAAAAGGAACAAAAAAATTCTAGGAGGAATTTAAACGCAATAATTGGGAGTTAAAATCTAATCTCTGCTAACTGCCTGCTGTGAAAAACCACCAGAAATGTTTGCAACCATTTGTTTCCAAACCAAAAAGTGATCCCAGCACATAGGAAGAGCATCTGAGACTGAAGCCCTCGGGTACAAAACACATCAAACACGCTCATTACTGAAACTTTAAAAGCAAACAATTGTTTCCTATAAAAGGTTAGGATGGCCATCAACCATCCAATATTTAACTACCAAACCCAATTATCACCAAATAAAACTGTACAGACTACTGTAGAAACTAACCACACAACTATTACAGAGTCAAAGACATAAGCACACAAGATTGTTTCACACTGATGAAAAATTTGATAGGGTTTGTTCCCTCCTAGGGCCTCAAAAGCCACCTTGGAGCTTCGCTGCTAGCATGATGCTCCTCTAGAAACATCTCTGGACCTGTTAATGAATTAATGAATTTCAGAAACAAGAAAATTATACAAAACAAGTCAGTCCATAGGGTAAGAAAAGGGGATGGAGTAAGGTCTGCTTGTTCCTGCAACAAGGAAGAAAGGGCAACTGGATCAAACCCTTTCTTTATACCACTGCTCCTCCGAACATCTACTGCTTCTGGAGATGACCTGAAGAGGGGAAGCAGAGATGAACCTGCAACACCATTTCGTCAGAGATCTGTGAGTGAGCAACTTGTGACCAAGGACTAACAGTGCTCCCTGCAAGTCAGCAATACGTTGTTTCCCATTACAGACAGCCCTGGATTCAAATGATGACAAAATCTGGTAGTTTTCTTAAGAAAATGAAAACTAAATGTGACTCCTAGGCCACTAGGTGCCTAACAAACAAAGTAACACAGCCTCAGATAGCACCGATTCCTTTTCCATCGGTTAAAGACATGACAGCGCAACGACAAGCACTGTCTGAGCCAAAACAAACAAACCCATGTAATAGTATCTAGTGGCAAACTGGACGCACCACCATCATCATCCTTCAAACCTCTATGCAAGACAATTAGTGGCCTCTTCAGGCATATTAGTGCCTAAATCAAGCAAAACACCCACACAGAAGCTTTTAACATCAGGACTTAAAGCTACAAAATCTCAGAATGTTACAGGACACACACTTATACGAGAACATAAACATTTTGGAAGAAAAGAGGTATGACCGTAAAAGATGGCTGTACATACACTGCCTCCTGATTTTCACTCATGAGATATACAGTAAGCTGGCACCCAGAGGGTAGAACCAAACCGGACAGCAAAGCTACAGGCATGCAGGTGAGTGAATGGAAGCTGTATCGCAAGCTACACAAAGTGACAGCTAAATCACAGAAGCTAAATTGTTAGCATCTATTCTACTTAAAACATCTCAGGTCTAGCTCATTTGAAATCAACTTTTGCTTTTCCTAAAGACAACTTCTGTATTGCTAATTTTTCATTAGCTTACATCACTGCCCTCCCCCAATTTAAACATGTAGCAACAGAAGGCGTTACTAAAATTGTCAGCCTTCTCCTGTCAAAACACATTTTTATCTTTTCTTTTCTACGGCATTTGGAGATGTACAGGGCAACAGTGAATTTTTCAGAGATGCATCTATTTGTCAGCATGGCCTGCCTCACACAAGTTGGCGCACAAAGTGCTGAAACCGTGTACAATACTCCTCAGTCCACCACAGAGATGTGAGATTGATCAATATCAGCTCTATTTTATACCGCGTATTTCCTCTAAAGTCCTCTGCAAAGATGTGAACTTCCATTCTCTGTCTGCAATCCAATAAGCATATAGCTAACATATAGCCAGCAAAGAGTTCTCTTCAATGCAACTTCACAATTATTCAGTTAATTCTGGAGTAATGAAAATACCTTTTTTAAGTGACAGGAGATATGTTCAGGGGAAAGTATAAAACTACCTTTCATATTTCAAGTACTGCAAGATTGTTAGTGGTGACACAACATTTAAGTTAATTTCATATACTCTGTGTAATTAAACAAAATTCAAAAGACCAAGGCAAGAGGATTGGTTTTCATGGTGAATGGTTTTCAAACGTCTACCGTGGAAGAGTCTGCACAGTTTGATCTGAACCTGGACTAACAAGAAAAAGAAATTACACCATTCAATGGCCATGAATTTTAGAACCAATTCCCTGATACTTATCAAAGTTGGTTTTCAACAGTAAGACTTTCTCACTACACATACACATGTGTGTCATTGTTGTGTTTTGAGAAACAGACTATTCTGTCAAACACGAGATCACAAATTCTAAAAGCAGAATTTTATGAGGGACTGCTTGAATTTAGCAAGCTGAAGCTCTCTACTCTATCATAATCATTATGACAGTTTTACAATGAAGATGAAGTTTATTTGCCACCAACATTAGCAGGACAAATTTATTTATAACAAATGCCTTAAAATGTACTGATAAAAATGCCTATTGATACTGTCAGCGCTGCTTGCAATTTGACAGATCAAATCTTATTTTCATTCTTAAACCCCATGAAGGAATGGTATCACCAACTTGCATTCTGTAGTGAGCAAATTGATTAATCCCCCTCTATAGAAATCTCAACTCTTGATTACACCTATCAGACGTTAAGCAGCATTATTCTAGAGTGACAACACTTGACAAATTCCCAAACCATTTTTCTCAGCCTTTGTGGCCCTGCTAGCTTGTATTAACCCTGATGAAAAATTAATTTTCCTTATCTTCTGCTAAACCCCAAAATCCAAATCCGCCAAACTGGCAACTCTTTCTGTAAAGGTATTATGAAAACCTCTAAAAGATTAATTGCATGTCTTCAGGTGACATTAAATTAATTTCTGTACTCGTGACAGACATTTGATACTCCGTACTGAGAGGACAGATAACATTGTCAGGATACACAGAAGGACAGTGGTGCAGTGTCCCAGGGCAGCCTCTTATGAATTCTCCTTTCGATAAGGCCATACTTCACTGTCATTGGCACTGTTAGTGATCTTGCAGCCCATAGACCTCACTGCACAGGTTTCTATTAACTACGACAATGCTGTGTCTATCCATGTAATCTTTATAAAGCTAATTCAAAATCACCCAATAGTAAGGGATGTGCATGCTGGATAAAGCACTTAAAGGAAATAAACCTCTGGTTCATTTGTGTAAAAAATAACAGAGAAGCAAAATGTTTTCGTCTTTTCCTAGATGCACTCTAACTCAAACTCTCTACAGCAGGATGAAAGCTTAAATCTTGCTGGGAAATCCCAATCCAAAAATGTCTTGTAATTGATTTCCCTTAAGAAAGGAGAAACTCCTCGTCAATACTTCTAGAAATGAGTACTCCTACAGTATTACAGTAGTTAAGAGGGGAAAAAAAACCAAACCCAAACCATCCTTTAGGTTATTAAATTCATCTTCACTTCAAGGACAACAGAAATTACTACTCATCAGTTGCACAGGTTTTTGTATGTACACTTGTACTTTAACCGATACTGTGCCTGAAGACAGACATCTACAGACAGCTGTGATCCCCACATAACAAAGAAAAAAACCAAAACAGTAAAGCAAAAACCACAGAGCGAAAAAGATTATCATATAATACACACAAGTATTTTCTCGCTACAATTCTCAGCAACGTGTATTAAAGGCAAACCCCTAAAAATTAGCTGTTTCCCTTTGACTGGTGCTCCAAATGCTTTACCACTTTGATATGGTCAGTTGACAGACGGGGGACCTGGGAATAGGAAGCCTCATCACTTGCCAAATATCCCACAACCAAGTGACACGACCAAGCACTGTTTCTGAACAGTTAAAGATCTGTTTTCAATCTGTCAAATGCCAATGAGAAACACAAACACCCGGAGACCTTTCTTTAAAGGCCTTCTAAAACCTTTAAAAGTCTTTTTTTAAAGTTCAAGAATAGCAGTACTTAAAAGCCTCTGCTCTCCAGCCAAGCTAGAATACACAACTCTAGTAACAGACAACTCATGATTAACAACTGGTTTAAGACATACTAATGGTCTAGTTTTGACTGCAGGTACACACAGAAATAAGCTGCATCAGACTACAGAAGTGGTAGAACCACCAAAGCATTCCCCATTCATCCAGAAAAAAGACACTTCTGGTGCTGGCCAATGAATTATGGGTTGTTTTTCCCAGCCTAAAACTTTTGCATGGGCCAACCAAGGGCACCCAAACTAAGCAATAAGTAAGTACAACGCAGAAACAGTTCCCTTCCTGTGATAAAGACACTGCTAAACAGCTTCAACCAAGCGTTGTTGTGATGACTATCTTCTCTGCCTAATGATGCATGAAAAGTCAGAACAGCAAGAAGAAAATGCCTTGAGAAAAAGCAGCTAATTCCATTTAATCTCATGTACTAACAGAAGTCTTACCTGAAGTATCTCCTCCTCTGCCTGAGAGGAGAGCTAAGGCATGGAGAAGGACTGGCCAAAGAGACATTAGAGGATCCCAGCCATACCCACGCTACACTGAAGTTTCATCAGAAGTGACAGAAACACAACTGATCAGATGTCGAATGACAACTGGGTTTTTCCAGTACAACCACCCCACCAGTTCATTATGAAAAAAGTATAAATTATGTGTCAAAGCTACAGCAAAATCAAGGTTCTGGACTGGATATGCATAATACTCTCAGAAGTGCCTTCATTCTTACATTGCTGTCTGCAAAATACATCATGTACATGTCAATAAACATGTTTGTGAGCAAAGGTTCCCGGTTCCCTTTTCAGTTGCCAGTCTGAGATAATTTTTGTACAGGGAATTTTAGTGAAGACTAGACATGCAGAAAAATCGCCAAGAGGAAAAAGCTCCTGTTGGAAAATATCAGCAATTCACAATTTCTGACAGCCCACAGCTCCTGAAGGAGCACTTCCCAGCTGGACACCACCTATGGCACAGAAAGCCAGTACTGGGTATCAGAAACCGGTGTAACTGGAGCTTCCCTTCTTGCATCATGTCTAGTTTTTCATGTTCCTTGAAGCTTAAAACTAATGGCATGTCAGATCCCTCTGGTACATTGTCCTAAACTCTTTGTACAGCCTTGACACTGACAACCCACATTACCCCTCTTCCCAACCACTTAGATTGTCAGGATGCTCCCAGCCACACCTCTGTACTACAGGTCTACTCCAAATGGTCAAGCCTGAAATACCATTTAACAAAGACATCGATGACTTCTCGAAATAGTAAATTCAAATTGGACAAACAGGCATGCTCCCCCCCCCCCCCCCCCCCAAGTTAAGAGAGATTTTATTCAATTAGTTTTCACTAATTTGTAAACCTCCTCTCTGTAATGCACTTCAGTGGTTGCCTTTAGTTATTTCCTATCAGGAAACTGGGCTACTAGATACTCCATAACACCAACATCATAGCAATATGAATTTTGCACTGTAACACAATGGCAGAAAAACTCTCCTTTGAGACTTAACAAGAGCGACAAGCAATATCAAAAGCCTTGCTTTCAGGGTGTTCAGGAGGAAGCAGCACTCTCCAACGCACAATTTAAAAGTCTCCTGAGGAAAAGGAGAAACTTGTTCTGCAGTTTACAATGGGAAATACTTTATTGCAATTTAGTTCCAAGTTATCCACGGCAAAGTTTAATTCAATTTACGTAGATATCTCTTCCCCCTTTCAAGGATTTTATTACAAACCCACAAAAAGTACTATCTGCACCTGGTCTGGTCATCACCTCAAGTCCCTGTAATTGCTAAGTGGTTCCACACATGCCCTTGTATTTGATTTTCCCAGTAACCATATATGCCCCAAACAGTACAGCACAGCCTGCCTCAGCACCCCCAAGCCATGAAATATTCATCTCTATAGGGACCATCCTCACCGAAGGTCTGGAAGAACGGGGTTTATTGCTCATTCTCAAATGTTTCAGGAAAATACCATGCCTTTTTCATACCCAGAATACCACAGGGCTCCCTGACTTGTTTTTTTGGTTGTTGGGGTTTTTTTTAGGTGGAACTAAGAAATTAATATCCATTTGTGAAATATTTCCAGAGTGAAATCTTGCAGGTTGTGGCAGGCAGAGTCCTTTTTCAACAGCATTTACATTAGTACTGCTTTTACATTCGAAGGTCTTACCCATTTTGATACTAAATGACAAACATGCTACCTGGGTGTTCGGATACCATGGTTTCTGCAGCATCTTCAGTCCACTGCTGATGGAATATGGACATTAACCATGCCTCCTTCAAATAGTGGGATACAAACAAGCCACAATGCCATTCTCCTGCTTCTTAAAAAGTAATAGAACTGTACATGGCAAGAGCTCCTGCGTTGTTTCTCACAGCTGGTAGCATTGCAGAGCTGGGTAAAGGGCTCCCTCAAGAACTTGTCAGGCAAATGCCAAAAATCTTAGTGTTTGTAACTGCTGACATAGTTAGATGAAAGGCGCTATAGATCTTTCAAGTCAAATATTTTTAATTAAACTTGAACATACACATGCAAGTAGAAACAAGTACAAACATTAAGCGAAGTTGGTTGATAAGGTCATCAACCTTACATTATCAAACAAGAATCATCTCAATCAGTATCTTTCCATATTTAGAACTCCATATTAATCTCTTACACTTCTCGGTTACTCTAAATACGAATAAAATCGCCTATCTTCCATTCCAATTCTCTTTTTACAATGCAAGGACATTCTCTGTGACAGGTTTTTCAAACAGAGGAACTTGCCAGGTCTTTCTTCAAGCTTTTCAGATGAAACATTTCAGTTTCAGGAATCATGATTGCTAATAAGATACTGCTTCTAATGCAACAGGGAACACTGAGATTTTTATGTATTTGTATACATATATATAATGTATTTATGAAAAGAGCTCCTTGTGCAGCTTTCCACAGAGACAAAGATTGGTGTGTTCTTGGTGCAGCGTAAGAACGAGCATTTTCAGGCTGTTGGGACAGACACACATCTCTTTGAGCATGGCAGGCTGTTTTCTGGCTAGAGAGAAATCACCCAACAATATAAGATGACTGAATGATACAGAAATTTTAAGATACTACCAATTCCCACAGAACCCCCAACTAAATGTAAAACACGTTCAGCACATATTTCATACGATCTTAAAAGATATGTAAGGTTGTAGCTGGTACAAACCTGTTCTTCCAGGACTAAAACCACTTCTAGTATGTTGACTTAAGAAATTCAATTGCACTTGCTACTAGAACTATTTATGGACAGACTGATCACAGAGAGTCCAAAGACGACCACCACAAACAGGTGTTAGAAGGTGTTACAAAACATGCCCCATTAGGAGGGAGTGAAGGACATTAGCACTCAAACAGTTAAGAGACCTTTAAAAAAGCAAGACAGCCACAAAGTAGGATATAAATTTTTCCACCTCTCAAAGTATAATACAAATAGTCATAGATTAAAAATTGCAGCAAGGAAATGTGGTTTAGTCACTAGGAAAATTCTCCTAAACGTACATGTTAGACACTAAAACAGATGGCCAAAGAAATCTCCAATAATAGGATCTCAGAAGAAGGGTAGACAAATCTGTCAGGAATTCTATGAGTTCATCCACCCTTCAGGACAGAATAAATTATTTCTACAGTCCTTTCACTCCTATTTTCTATAATTTTATGATCATATTTTTAAGGGATATATTAGGGTGCTTCTTCCCTATATTTTACAATCTCATCGGGTTTATTCTTACGAGTATCTTCAGGATTGACTTCAGGCTCCTCACCAAGTCAGGCAAATCTCTGATGTTTTCTTAGTAAAATATACTAATATGAATACTTGGCAAATTATCTGGAAAGGACAACTCTGAAGACATGTCACAAACCATAAAACACATTGGATCCATCAAAAGATATTTGGGTCTCCATGAAAAAAACAACCAACAACTAAAACCAACATAAAAACAAAAATTGAAGTTCATTTGTTAAACACTGCCCTGTTTTGCAGGAACATGATATTTAAAGGAGTAATTAAAATGGAAAACTATTCATTGTTACTGCCATTCCTGCATAAATTACAGGAGTATTAGAAAGGGATGGGGGGGGGGGGGGGGGGGGGGGCGCGCGCCAGACATGGGGTGGGGTTTGTTTAAAAAAAGCCTCAACAGATAAAATAATTAATGACAGTACCTAATGTGTCATAGGCAGACTTAGTCCGACACACAGGAATTGCTGAATCACTTTCTACTTCCCTCCTCTTTAAGTATCAGAAGCCATAAATTAAGGCATCTTAGGCATTAGGCAAACTAGACAAAATATGTACTGGAATTTAATTCGTAATTCTTACAATTCCATAAAAATACTTCAAAAACAAAATCCTCGCAAAAGAGAGTTTTGTGGAAACTGATGAAAGGCCATTTTATCTCCTTAAGTAACAATGGATACTACTACTACCCAGAGGTCAGAGATTCTCAGTAGTACGGCAGTGCACAGCAACACAAATAAATAGTCAGCAGCTTAGCCTGGGAAAGCTACTGCTCTCAGGAGAAGAAGCCATTCTCTTCTAACAGTATTTCTTCAATCTCACCAATACACAAAGCACATCTTAAGTGTTAAAACAAAAAACATCACTAGCAACACATCACCATCTAATCCTGGTTCTACGGATGGTCCTACTAAATATCTAACAGTCCTTGCTACCAACTCCTGGTTTTGGTCAATGTGGTCTAGACAGAGTTAGGACAGGTTCTAGCTTCATCAACTGCCTCAACCAACAGCTCTACTATCACGCTGTACCACAGCTGGCAGGCTGAGAGACAAGGGACTTCCCAAGCCTTTACCAACATGAAGCAAGACGGCTTCAGCAAAGGAACCTGCATTCTGCCTAATCACAAGCCACCTCACTCATACATGGGTATTCAAAACATCTCTGCACAAAAAAAGCTCTAGGAAGGAAAAAGGGTGCAAGTGATTAGACTGAGAGAAATGGCAGGGCTGCTTAACTGCAGGATCAAGTCAGTGCATACAGATAAGAGATACCAGCCATCCCTTTGGAAAAAGGCAGGGAATTAGAGGAAGCACTATTAAGGAAAATGGCTAGGAAAAATGAGACTTGGTTGCCTTATATTTAGTATTGAGGCAAAAGTTGCAAAAATAGCTGAAGCATGTGGCAGGACTAAATACTAGAAGTGGAAACTAGATGCGATCTGTGATCTTTAGAGTATTCAGAGTCCAAACAGCTTTTAATTCTTTAAAATCCTGTCAAAACAGACAAGATTGGCCCCCCTTTCACTCAATTTTTTTTTTCGTGTGGTCAAAGAAACAGTCATAGATCCAGCTTTGTCACTGGCTGATCAAAAATTTCTTGACTAGTGTTAAACAGCTAATTGCAATGCTCACTTTTTTCTTCTATAGCTGGAAGGAAAACTTACAACGTCTATGGCAATATGAAAAAAAAAAATAACAAAGGCTACATGTAAAGAACCTGCTTTACCTTGCTAAAACCTCAGTATCTGAAAGTTAAGGACACAGCAAATCTGCTTCTGCATACAATGGAAGAGGGGTTACACATGCATTTAATGAAGCTAATTGCTCTTGCTTACCATGAGACTTATCTGAAACAAATCATTTATGGTTTTCTGAAATAGAGCATTACAATAAAAACTATTCCATTGTGAATGCTACTGTGGGCACTGATAGCTGTTTGTTATGAAGAGCTGTACACAGTGGTGACTTGCATTGTTTTGTTTCACCACATAATAAAAGAAGCTGTGCATGACTGCTTTATTCAATTATTCATGAATAACAAACCTGTCATACCTCTTGCAGGCCACTGGGATTCCTGCAGACATACTTATATACAAATATTTTCATCCCAACAGAACCCATTTCTTTCAGCTTCCTGTATTTTCTTCTGTATTTAAGTTACCATGTCTGAGGAATTAGCAATCCTCCAGGTCAGGTTGTTGTCAGCCCTATGTAGTCAAAGCAGCCCTTTACGTTAATATTTTGAAAGACCACACAGTCATTATGCAGTTCACAATTTTCAGTGTATTTAAGTTTTATGAGCTGCAGAAAAACATTTATAAAAAGTAGTTAAGATTTTAGCATTTCAACTTCCCCCCCCCCTTCTATGGAGTAAAACCTAGCCTCCAAGGCCTTGTTCAGTCCCTGTTCACTTCGTTACAGATTACAGAAGTTCTGCAAGTTTCCCTAATTAATGCTCCAAATAATTTGAGAAGCATTCTTCCAAAAAAACGTACCTCCAATGTAGCACATCTTTAAACCACATCACATCCTTCTTTCCTCCTCTGCACAAACCCGAGGACAGACTTTACACTGATAACACAACCTTGCTATGCCCCCTCATCTTGGTTTCTTTAGAGCCCTAACAAATTAACTTGTCTTTTCATTAAGACACAAGAAATTTGCTTGAGATACTTTCTAACCAAAGCCCCAGATCTTAAATATGCACACTGCCATCAAGACCAGCATTGTGAGTCCTCTACAACATCAGTGCTCAGGGGACACGCTGCAAATAATAGACCCCTTATCAAAAGATAAGGAAATCTCATTTAGATGCAGAAGTGACATGGTAACATTTTAAACCCAGCCTCTAACAGAAAACATCCCTCTCCAATATACTGCTTAAATCAGTTTCACAACACACTTCCCAAGAAAATAAAAGCAAACTTCCCTTGAGTAAGGAAACCACACCAACACCAGCACTGGAAAAACTGGATCAGGTGGCTTCAACTACCAAATAAGCAAAACATAGCTCTTAACCGAACCTTGAAAACAGCCAGCCAAATCCTCTTCTCTGACCAGTTATCAGACCTACCAACCTTAAGCAAAGGGAGCTCAGTTGAGGAGTCTTTCAGACCCGAGTTATGACTTCAAAGAAAGGAGTATTATTTCAAAGTGGTTTCAGTGATAGCTGCCTGGCAGTAAAGCATTACAGGAAATATTAACTCCTGAATAACCGCTAATAACTTACAGGTCTGAAAATATAAAATATGGACTATTAGGTCTGCTAAACCTGCTGCTTCCCTCATCAGCTCCAGCCCATTTTTTATTTTGGGATTACACAGAATGAAACACACAAAACCAAACCATGACAACACACACACATGAGATGAGCCTTGGAAACTTACCCCTCCTGACAACTTAATCACCCTGACTTTGCTGCCGACATGGGGCCCATCTCCACTACCACTGTTTGTCCGCTGCATGACAGTCCTTTTCACGCCAGGTTTCAGTTCCTGGGGCCTTGCTTGTACCGAAGCCACTCGAGCAGTCTGTGTCATGGGCAGCGACGCTGCAGCAGGTTTTGTCTGCAATACTTTCTGCGGAGCCTGAGGCTGACTCGGAGGGACTGTTCTAGTCTGCCTCAGCTGCTTCACTGGCTTCATCTGCTGTCCTTGATACTGCACGTTTGCCCCAACCTGTGGGAAATCTGTGGGTTTGGGTTGGAAATTTGGAACTACTGTATCTTGCTTTTTAACAAGGAGTCGGTTTTTCACATTTTGCCTGGTTTGTAAGCCGGAGTGGGGTATGTAAGGGCTGCCGTTGGCAGGAAAGTCAGAGGAGTCATCCTCCTGCTGCATGTAGGACTGTTGCGTAGAAGGTTGCTGCTGCTGCTGCTGCGCAAGTCTTTCGAGCAGTTCTCTCTTTCTAGCACCAGCCTGCTGCTGCCGTCTCAGCTCCTTTTGTTTCAGAATTTCTTCTCTTAGGCGCTTCTGCTCTTCTATCTTCAAACGATACAATCTAGTTTCTTCATCTTCATCTGGATACTACAAAGGAAAACACAAATGAATTTATAGAATTCTCAACAACTACCCAGCTTGGTCAAAACAACACTAAATTGTTGTTTCAGATGTTGTGAAGCTATAACTCTCTGAAAAGCTTTTTAAATTATCCCTGATACCAAACTAAGGCTATTAGTGGAGCAGATCTGCTGGTAAGGTTTATTTGCTATTCATTACAGACAAACAGCTCCTATCTGGTTTAGGACTTAAGATATACCACTTCCTAGACAGAAAAGCTTTAATACCAGTTGTGAAATCTGATCAGAATACTAAAAATTAAAAAAAGCAATTTTACAAATTGGAACTCATTTAGAAGTTTCTAAAACCAATTAAACTATTAATATAATTCAAGATATCAAAATATGTTTCAAATGGAAGGTAACAATATGGAGGCAACCCACTGTCACACAGGTTTTATCTTGCTTTTTTCTGACAAAGTAACAAAAGGTAGGGTGGTAAATGACCTGAAAGGCCCTGATTAGAACTATTGATTTTTCTCACAGAATTTTCAGCCTGATCTCAAACTCATTTGTCACACAATAATTGGTTATAATGAACAGCACAAGTCAATCTCTCTGACCTTGAACTCATGCACTCTCTTCAGAATCAAAATGTTGTCAAATGCAGTGTTGGAATATTAATGGTATATAGAGAATGCCTTTAATATTCCAGCCCTGGGCCCTTCTGAAAGTATTACACACCATCAAATAACCTTTCTAAAGATTCTTCAACTTTGGCAGAATGGGTTCTTATGAAAAGCTGTATAAAAATAGACAAGAGTCAAGGAAATGCAGATTCTCATCATCCTGGAGAAGAAATCAAATTGTTCTTGCATTACATTCAGATGTGTTTTCTGAAATTACAAAGCATAACTTTTCACTATATTATTTTTCTCTTTTCAACCATTTCAAATATTAAGTTAGCAACCTGTAGAGACTGTGTACAAATGGTAACGAGCACAACATTCTACTCAAAATATATTAATCACCCCTAACAAAAGCAGGCTGTCAAAGTAACAATACTTTGCATGTTGGTAAATTACATCATAAAGAATGGTAAAATAGTTCTCAAAAACTGGGAATACATGATGCACAGTTACTTACCTTGCAGCAGCTGGGAGCAAACTCTTGCAAACACAAATGCCATTTTTTGCACATACACAAACCAAATGTGCAACATTTTTGTTGTTGGTTTTATGGTTGCTTTTTTTTTTTTTAATTCAAGTGTTTCTATTCCTGCTACACCTCAGAATCCTCCCCAACCCAAGGCAAAAAAAAAAAAAAGCATAGAACAGATTCAACCATAAAGTTGGTTCACAGATAAAAGCCCAGTAGATTCATATCTGTACTCACAGAATTCAGATGCACAAATTCTGAAAGCTTGTTTCCTTCTGATTCAACTGTTTCTTCTGTGAGCATGTACTGATAGGGCTATTCCCACAGTTACTAAAAAAAACTTGCGTCTCTCACAGTAGAAGCCCAGCCTAAACAATGGCTAAAATAAGACTTCAACAAAACTGGATTTTTAAAAATTGTATTAATTTATTTTGATGGGCTCCAGTTCAGGGATAAGGTCCAACACTGTCCTTTTTATGAAAAAGCTTCATATACTAAAAGGTTCTGATCTTCCTCTATACTTTTCAGACTAAAATGGTGGTAATTGATGACTAATCACTGCAACAATTAAGATTACAGGTCTTTCTCAATAGATGGTAACATCAACGTACTTCCACAGGAGGAAATTCAAATATTTCACATTATATTGAAAACTGGAGATGCTGGATTGTAGTAAAAACAAACAAAAAAAGAAGAATGTAACCCTTATGAAACACAGTAAAAGGATAAGACCCTTCAATATAATTTTCATAGGATGAGAAAACAAAGATAAATCCAGACAGGAGAAGGATGTGCTGTTATGCAGATCCTGATGCAATGATCAAGTCAATACTTCAGAAATCAGTAGTGATCCTATAAAGTCAATCCCTTTTCTTAAAGGGTAAGCTTCGAAATAAAAGGCCAACAGCTCTGAGATTATGACAACTGCAGCTCAGTCTGTTAATGGGCTATAGGCAGACCTAAATCCTTCATCTTCATAAACAAGTTGCTACTACTACTAAGTTCTCCATAAAACACCTCTGCAGCTACAGGAAGACCAAATAATATAAAGGCTCTGTGATGATTAACAAAATATTTGCATTAGGAGTCAGGTTTAACTGAAATTAGTTGTGCAATGACCCCACAGTACAGATACAGAATGGCAGCAAACTCCTTACTAGGATGAAAACAGGGGCAGTTACATTCTCTGCTGCTCAGCTTTAAGAGCACTTGATATGTACACCATACTGTAGAGTGTGTGTGAGGGGGTGTCTATAACATATATATATATATATATATACATGACCTACAGTATATAAAAATGATCCATACTATGTAATAAGGAGCTTCATCATGCACAACAGACAAGACCATACATCAGGTCAAGATGGAGACAGCACACAATGCCTACTGCTAATGATTTCCATCCCATTAGTTTAATCAGCCCAGTACAGGTTTCTCCAACAACTGCTTAAAAAAAAAAAAAAAAAAAAAAAAAAAAAAAAAAAAAGCAGCACGCATTTTGCCCAAAAAAGCAACTGGGAGAAAGCAGACATCCTTCGAAGTTGTCATAAAGTTTACAGCTTGTGTTTGGAAGTTTGCTGCCAAAAGCAGTATTATCTGTAGGTGAAAAAGCAGAAAAACTAAAGAGCAGCCTTTTTCTTAGATAAACTATTGCTTCACACTTTTTTCTGTAGAAAATTCCGTAACATGAAGACATGGTATATTGTATAAGGCTCTTCCTTTCACAGGATGCTAGAGTACAACAGGCCAGAGACGTAAACCAGTTCCTATGGTTTTGTAGAGGTGGGGTCTTTTTTGTTGAGTTTTGGGTTTGTTCTGGTTTGGGTTTTTTTCTTTCTTTTTTTTTTTTTAAGTGAAGATTCTCATCCATCTTTGAACAGTTCTTGAACACAAGGTATTTCACTATGTTTTGAAAGGAAGACTAAGCCTTAGCTACAGGTTCCTCTTTAGCCTTAAGGTCCAAAGCAGCTTTGCTGTAAAGTGCCAAAAGAAAATGTTACAGGCTGCTTTTCTGAGTCTAGCTGAAGAGCAACAGTCAGAGAAGCAGCAGTTCGACATCACTCCCCAGAACTTAGAACGGCACTGCTAAGACTGCAAAGACATGCTCTAAAATGGGATTAAACTTTCTACTGAAATTTAAGTCCTAGTATCAGTAGCTTGCTTTTCGTACAGTGAATTAAAAAAAACAAACCACCACAAACAACCCACACATTTTCACATGTGCAGGCTTTATTATTAGTTAACAGAACTAAAGGCAGAGTCCTAAGAACCAGATACTGTAAGTGTTCTGGTTTGCTAACAAAGAACAAAAAAAGAATCATGCAGCCAGGCTCACTCGTGTCCCTCACTAGAACGGGTGCAAGGACAGACCAATAAAAATGGTTTGATCTGTGACATAAACACAAAGATAAATCTGCTGTACAGATTATTTTTTTTTCAGTTGTAACATTAGAAAAAGATAGGCTAGAATAATTTGTCCAAAAATTCATGATGAGTCTTCACAAAAGGTAAGGCCAGATCCAAACTGCATCATTTGGCTGCTTGCGTTGAAAACCACAAAATATCTTAAATGAAGGCAGTTACATACACATCACACATTTCATACTGCTGGGAACATCAGTTCCTGAACCCTGGGAAAGTGTGAGTTACCGTACAATATACGGGTGCTGTGCATCTTGAATAGGAAGGGAATTACAAACAAGGTTACAAGTTACTCTGAGAAGCACACTGCCCTCTTGTGATCTTCCAACCAGAAAAAGACCGTAATAAAAACAATCTTCTAAGCACAAGGCAGGAGGAATCATTATAAAAATCTGGAAATCAAGCCTATTTAATCTGGAGAAAGCTCAGATTTAGATACATACAATTTTTCAGGTAATTTGGTCTAATAATTTTATACAGCAACTATTTTCCATATTGAGACCCTTGTTAAAAAAGGACTGCAACAAAATCCAACAACCCAACTTCAGTATTTACTGGATTTGGAAGAATGGAATGTGAAGGTTTTCTTTCAGTGTATCAGGGACATTAACTGCAATATAGGTAGTAATGTCAGTACACCTATGACTATGCAGTGCTCTACTATTTTTTCTCCTGCTCTGACCTCCAACACATACTTCTTCTGAAGAGATTTACATCACCTTTCTACATTCTCCCCCTTCTTTAAACTCAAAAATGCTTAATATTACCTTAATTCCTCTTATCCTAAACTGACCTAACAAGCAGAATTACACCCACATTCATCACCCAAACGTTCCAATCGTATTGACAAAATGATTTTTCAGATTGAGGATACCCAAGTTCAAAACTTGGAGAGTAACAGCTATCCCAAACAAACAACAACATTTAAAGTCAGTATTTTGCAGCCTCACAGGAATAGGAACACAAGCATACCATTAGTAAAGCAGAACTAGTTTTTAATCTTCTAGTCACTCAGGTTGCAAACCTATCAAATATCTATTTTGAAGGTGAGCAAAGCCTTTAATAGCCAATATTGCCATTTTTTGAGGGGCTTCCTGAATGATAGGGCATTTATAAATATGGCTGCTGACTCTTCAGTAAGAAGGATGCAAAGGAAAGTCTCCGTAATTTTCCAGTTGAAGACACTTGCAAAATAACCTGCCCAATTCAGTTATGAGCAATACAGCTAGAAAAGATGACAGAACTTAACTCTTTCTCATCTTCACAGAAAGCAAAAGAACAGGATGAAGTTAGCCGATTACAAGAAAAACACACAAAAATAACATTACAAAGCACTACAATCTGGCTAAGGTGAGAAATGTAATCTGCATCACAACAATGATTAAATGCTTGGGCATGAATATTGCTAGTGCAGCAATACTCTTTGTAGAGGTGACAATAAATGGTGCCAGTGAACAAGACTACTGCAGTGGCACAGCAGAAAAGGGACAACTGCTACAATACTGTTTGCAGCACAAGGCTCTACTTCAAGTCTGCTTTGGAAGGAGAAAGGTTCTGTCACACACACCTTCATACACTTTTGTAGTAATTGCCAAGTGTCTCTACAAAGGCTTACTATTAGTTAATAACAGGAAACACTATGAGACACCATTTTTTGTTTATCCTGTTTTGCAAAAACTTACATAAAACAGTTATCAAACTGTTTTCAAAGATAGCTTTGACAAAGAAATAGAGAAAGCTGTATTTGTAAAACACCAAGAATTCACATACGTAAGATTAGTTAAGTCTTCTAATTACGGGCTTGTTAGGGTAAGTCTAGTAACTTGAAATGTTATTCTTGAGAGAATAAGATGATTGTGGGGGGTTGGGAGGGAGGTTGAGTTGGTTTCTTTTCTGGGTGGGGGGGTGGGGCGCTGGGGGGTGTTTGTTTTTTTTTTTTAAAAAATCATTTGATTAAGAGGAGTGGAAAAAAAAAATACTTATTCTTCTTTCTTAACACTTCCAGAGATATTTTGGAACTAATGCCTTAATTTTCATATGACTACACTATGGAAGAATTTTAAGATGTTTTGGATGAAGAGGCCTGTAGCTGAGTTGCTTCAAAACTTACCTTACTAACGACCTGAAAGACAGGATTCTCTAAAAGGCATTGCATTTTCTGTGACTTAGATTATTCCAAGAGACTGAATTGAAGGGAAGGGGATTACTTAAGTCATTTTTTCAAAGAAGATCAAAATTAAAAGCTGAAATAAGGGAATTTTTTTATTATTTTTTTTAGTATTTAAATTGAAAAGCAAGTGCACAGGAGGTCAAACCACTGCCAGCTATGGGTTTCTTTTGTGCCTCATTTGTGAAAATTAGTTATGACCACCCCTAATTCAAGAATAAGATGAAAAGCTCCTCATGAGCAGCTTAAAGGGAAGACAGTATTATCATAATTAGAGCTTCCAACAGTTGTTGAAGAAAACCTGGTCCATGAGACAAGATTCACGGTTAAATACAAAGATTTACAGCTCTGCTCGGAATAACCTGACAGAATAACTCAGAAATTATACAGGCTGCATTTAGCCGTCATGTTCCTCTAGTACCTCCTGATGTTCAGGATTAACAGCAAGCAGCATCAGTGCAATCCTACCCACCCTCTCAAATGAGCAGTGCTCATGGGACAGTCTTCTCCAGCTTCCAGGAGAATCTATGGAGGGTAACAGTCATCCGTTCACATTGCCCAATCCAATGGAGCCCCAAACTGGCATCTCATTTTTTGATTGTGAAGGGTACTAGCAGAGCAAACAGCATCATTTTCTCCAAAATGGAAAAAACTTAAAGAGCATCTCCTATTTTCCCTCATGCCAAAAGGGTTCGTAAGAGATTTTCTTCTTCAAGAGCAAGAAGCTCTATGAACTACGATCTGCAACCTCCTGCATGAGTGCTCAAGACCATAGAGGAAACTGAACAGCCTAAAGGAAAACAGCATGAGGAAGACAGCGCTCCAAATAGACTTATTGTTTGGGGTTTTGTGGGGTAATTTTTGAGCCATAGGAAATTGAAATGGAAGAGAAGAGGCTTTCTGACTTAAAAGGATGTGATTACCTGAAAAAAACAAAAGGGATCATTATCCTGTAAGATAAAAATGGACACAACCAGTATTCCAGAGGTTTGTACCATTGATGACCTTTACTCAACCTCTGCTTTTTCATAGTACAAATGACTCCTCCTCCTGCAAAACAGAGTCACCACAGCCTTGTCACCCTTCCAGACGTCTTTTTATTTTGACAATGGAAACTGGTTTTGCTATCACATTAAAGAGAAAGTGCAACTCAGAAGGAGGCCTCTAGACGCACTAAAAATATTGGGTGAATAATACATTAAGTGTGCTTACAGTTCACAAGTCAGACTAGAAGTTTTTTAAACAGGTGGGAGTTTGTTGTGGTTTGGTTTTGTTCCATCATTCAAAATAAAAGCCTTACCTCTGGTTCAGATTTTACTTCCGATTTTGCTTGGCCCACTGGTGTGATTGCTTTAGCTTTCATCTCAGGCCTTCCCTGTGAGTTTCCAACACCAGCTACAGACTTGTTGGCTGACATCGTGCTGGCAATGGGTTTGACCTGAGCAGCTGGGGTTGAGGTTCGCCTGTTGTTGCTCATTTCCAGAGCATGTGATGGTGCTATCGGCAACTCACGCAAGTTGCTATTTCTTGGAGCAGCTGACTGTAGCTGCTGATTTGGACGCTTGACAATATTTTGTGATGGCGTACTCTGAAAAGCAGAAAGCAAAAAAAACCTGCAGACTTCCACTACAAACCAAAGTGTTTCCTGTTTCACATTTTCATTACTTAGTTACGTTTGGGAAAAAAACAGCTTTTCAAAGAGGCACAGTATTTTCAGTGTGAGAAGAAATAAGAACGTTTTAACAATGGTTTCATATTTTTTAAATTAAAAGCAAAACTGAGTCTCACTTGCTTAAGATATTTCTTAGAAATTGGCTTCACTGTGTGATTTACTTTCCTAATCAAAGCAATTATTCAGAACTACAGTTATATTGTTTTGAGCACTGCTACAGACTGTTGTGCTACCCCAATGAGCAACAGAACATGTTGCACATCAGCAAGCACACAAGACATGAGTGGTACTATCTGAATCAGAATTCTTATTAGCATTATGCTTATTATTAGCAGTGGTACAAGAAAGGCCTTCAAATTGAAAGGCCGCGTCAGAAAACTGGGCTCCCACACAATCACGGGCTACCAGCAGTTTTAAAGTCTTATTAAGCCAACCTATCCTCTAATAAACCCTTTATCGCTAGTTCTTGAGCAACTGCATCATCTCTTATTGGATCCAGATCACGAAAAACACTGAAGACTGGAGGAAAAAATCCAAAAGGGAAAGATACACATGCTATTTGTGGATGTAGGTTATAAAATGATCAAGGAAGAAAAGGAGCAAGAAATGGTGAAAGAAAGGGACAGAGCAGGAAGGGAATAAATGGGACTGAAAAACTGCACTAGTGAGTTTTGAAACCTGTGCTTACATGCCTGTTACCGATGCAGAACTAAGCAAGGCAGCACTGATGTATGTAGTACTTACATGCCTTGGCTTCATTGGACCCTGTCGCGGCTGACACTGCATCCTGTTGTTATTTGGCTGCTGCTGCGTGGCCTGCATATGAGGCCTGAACTGTGGCTGGTTCATGGGCATCAAGGGCTGCGGTGGCCCTTGGAGATGATGATGGTGTTGCTGCTGTTGCTGCTGGTGATGGTGTTGCTGCTGCTGCTGGTGATGGTGCTGCTGAGGCTGAGGTTGTGGCTGAGGCTGTAATGGAGGATGCAAGGGACCCTTTGCATGAAGAAAAAGGTTATTTGCTTTTAGTTTCAAGGTAATAAACTCCCGAAAAGTAGCTCCAGCCTCCCAAGTCCTCAAAACATTCATAAGCAGGTATGGATTGGGCTAAAGCAATCCGTATAACAGAAGCTGTGCAAGGCAATTCTACACTTAAACCCGCTTAAGTGAACAGCTGAAGTGGAAAAAGACAAATCCAAGTGTTCCTGCACTCTGCACCCTTTTCTAATGACTTTTACAATGGTTTTTTGCCTGTTTGGGTTGTTTTACTTCCCCAGCATCACCAGACTTCAGGGTTTTCCCACGTTCAAAGCACAGACACCACAAACAGATCCTGCACAAAGCCCAGCGAACATGCAGGGTCCTCCACCTCACTCCACACACCTCCAGAAGATTTACCCACTTCAAGCAGCGACTCAGCCTCCCCCCTGCCGGCGGGCTGCGCGGCCGAGCGGCAGAGGGCGCTGCCGCGCCGCCGGGGCCGCCCTCCCTGCGCTGCGGGGCTAAAGCACCTGGAGCAGCCGGGCCGGGCTGCAGGCTGGCTGTCACAGCTGCCTTAGCGCTGGCAACTGGCGACAAAATGAATCCCTTTCCGGGCACGGCAATACAAAGCGTTACGGGTCCGCCTGCCTCCTAGCTGTAATCTCAAGTAACTCACTCCTATAAACCTACGAGGCAGCCCTGGGCCACTTCACACATTCTTTGCTGGCCCCTGGCTGCTGCAGTCCCGTACCTGCATGCTGGGCTGCGTGTGCGCGGCGAGGAAGGGCTGTCCTGGAGCCTGCAGGAACTGCTGCCGTGGAGGGATGAAGGGCCGAGGGTTTGCTGAACCTGGCTGGTTGAAGTGGAGAATCCCCACAGGACCTTGAGGCTGCATGTTTGGCCGCACCGGCCGCTCTCTGGGAAACACGGGCTGCTGTCCCTGCTGGTTAAACGCTGGCCCGGGCTGGCTGAAGGGCATCGGATTTTGGGTAGGGACAGGATGTGCGCTATTAAGAAGCGGGGGAGGTGGTGGTGGCGGGGGGCTTCGCTGCTCAAACAAGTGATGACTTGGAAACCTTGGATCTGTGGGAATCAGGTAAGTGATTACATGACAACCTCCCTGGGACACAAACACATTTTCAAAACACAAAGCTCTACTTTGATTTGGAAAAGTAACCTGAAATTTGTAGAAAGCAAAATTGCATGGGATGCTTTAATTTTAAGAGCTAACCCTCAAGGCTATGTTTCTCTGGCTTCCGCCACTTGTGTATAAAAGGAATTGATGCCTGAAAGACCAGCACAACTGGTACTTTCCTGGAATTAGCAATGCCTTTTAGAAGTTCTACTTTAGTGAAGTCAGTGAAGGATTCCAGGGATTATAGTTTAAACACAAGAACTCATAAAACATTGATACCACTTGCTGACCAGATATTTAAAACCAGACTTTAAAAAAAATTTTTTACGTATTTTGTGTAGCATGTTTACAACACATACATTATCTATGTGCATATTACATATATAGGGTATATACACACATCTATATATATGCATTTAGTATCTATTCTGTTTGCTATGCTGTATCATTTTAGCTAACCTTAACTGATTTCCTACAGTACACACAAAATCTAGGTGGTTTAAAGAGCTACTAGTGGAAATCAAAGCATATGGAGACTACTAGTTATCTAAAATGTAACAAACTATAACTTTATTGCAACAATCACTTCAGTATTAAGTTTTATTGTGTATCTGTATAAATATCCAGATTGATGGTAGTTACAGATGGAGACATCCAATTACATCAAAAAAGTACAAATATACCAGACCACCAGAAATTTTGCCATGTACAGTCTGGCTACATCAAACAGGGTCTTCCAGCCTTCAGGTTCTTCCAAACACTCCACGTTATATGATACACACTTACGCTGCATAGCCACTTTACAAGAAGTGGGTTTTTTTTTTAAGTTAATAGCAATGAAAATTCTTACCTGCTATGAAGAAAGGATCCCTTTCCTGAGGAGGTGGAGGAGGGAGTGGTGGTGGCGGGGGTGGTGGCCCTCTCCACTGGTCCTGGATTGGCAGCCTTGGGGCTTGGGAGAAGTTGGTAGGAACGGGTCCAGGTGTATGCTGCTGAAAGTCTGGAGGGCCCTATTTAGTAAGGCAGAAATAAGATTAAGACTACCATTCAGGAATTTATTTACTGTCTGCTGTAAATTTTTTCCCTCTTAAAAGTACAGTTGCTTTATAAATTACCTCCTAGGATCTGCACAAATTGGCAACCCTTACTGAGTCATTCTTTCACAATGGAAGATATATTAAACCCGAGTACAGTATCTTGAAATGAATTCACAATGTTTTAATAATCACTAGCACCACAGGAATGCCATTTCTTCTCAAGCTTATTGAAATCCATGCAATTATTGACCTTCCTTCCCATTAATCCAAAAAATCTGAATGTCTACTTCAGAAGACACTTCTGACATTTATCTTCTTAAACCATGCTATTATTCATCATGAATTTAGTACAATGTAAGCTACAGAAGTGAAGCAGCTCTACTTTAAAAAAAAAAAAAGGGGGGGGGTAGCGTTGGGGTGGGGAGAACAATTTATGGCATTCAGAAAATTAAAGAAAACATCTTTCAAAAAGCAGTGGCAGGAGAGTAACACTTCTATCTATTCACAGCTTAGCATCCAAAGCATTGTAAGAAAGAATGCAAAATTATCTTTCCTGCAGTTAGTTGTTGGGTTTTTTTTTTTTAATGTAGCAAGCCTACAGAGAGAGCATGTATCAGAGAAAGCAGGATGTTAATCCAAAAGCAGAACTTTGCAGAAGACAGACTTGAGTAATTCACACTATCAATTTTTCTTTTATATCAAAAGTTAACAGAATATGTTGGCAACCTCTGATAAACAGAAGCTCTGTTTCACATAAATTCATTATATTCACAAGCGTTTCTTTATGTTTCCTTATGTGATCAAAAAAAAAATAAAATCAAGTAATGAAAGTGATCTGTGAGCATCCTGAAGTTTTCCTCTTTATATGGATTCTGAAATCAGTGATGACATCTGTTCTGTGTATCATCTACATTTGATGCTCACCTTAAAGCTTAAAACTTGCCATTGCTGAAGACAAGCTTTCTAAAACAGATTTCAGGCCAAACATGCTCTGCTAGACTGAAGTATGGTCATCAGCAAAGGACCAAACCACTAAGTTGCAGTGGCTTGTCATTTCTCTTTTGAGCTGCTCTCTCCAAGAACAGTACAGACAGTCTCACGCTATCCTATTAGTACTGCAAAAATTCTAGCATTTTAGGAAAAGAATTTCTCACACAGCAAAAATGGGTATTTGCCTTGGAAACAGAAGTCTACTCACTACTGAAGCAGCACAAGACAAAGCTCCTTCACACCCTTCTACCAGCACGATACAACTGGGATTGTCAAGGCCCAAACAAGGAGATGAGAAGCACTGAGGATCACAGGCATCATCGAATCTGTGGCCTTCTTGCAAACCAAAACAAGGACATGCAAGATACTAAAACCTCTTATTTTAAAGCCAGGCTCTGATTACTTATTTTAAGTCATTTTACAGCCATCAACTGCTAAATACTTTACCATTCCTAGAGACTAAAGGGTCTATATCCCATTGCCAGTGCTTCTAGTCAGTCAGTCTGTGGGTAATTCATTTAGTGGAAATACACTACTACACTCAAGCATGATAGTCCTCATAACAGGCATACTGTTTGTAGGAGGAACTACTATGCTTCTGCAAGTGAACAGTTACCAACACAAAATATTCTTGCCACCTCCAAAGAAACTAACACCAAGTAACAGGTGACAGGCCAAAAGGAAATGGTCTCAAGCTGCACCAGGGGAGGTGTAGTTTGGATATAAGGAAAAACTTCACTGAACGGATTGTCAAGCATTGAAACAGGCTGCCCAGGGAAGTGTTGGAGTTGCCATCCCAGGAGGTATTTAAAAAGACCTGTAGATGTGTGTCATTTTAACCCCAGCCAGCAACTAAGTACCATGCAGCCACCTGCTCACTCCAGCCCCCCACCATGAGAAGGGGAGGAAAACCATGAAAAGGTAAAATCCACTGGCTGAGATAAGAAACATTTAATAATTAATAACAACAACAACAATAACTGTAATGAAGTGCAGAGGGAGGAATAAAACCCAAGGGAACAAAAACCAAACCAAGTGACATACAATACAATTGCTCACCACTCGCTGACCGATGCCCAGCCTGCCCCTGAGCAGTGATCAGCAGCCCCCAGCCATCTCCCCCCCAGTTTATACACTGAGCATGACACACTGTGGTGTGGAATATCCCTTCGGCTAGTTCAAGTCAGGTGTCCTGGCTCTGCTCCCTCCTGGCTTCTTGTGCCCCTGCTCACTGGGTATGGGAAACTTTAAAAGTCCTTGATTTATAATAAGCACTACTGAGCAACAATTAAACCATCAGTGTGTTATCAGCATTATTCTCACACCAAATCTGAAACACGGCACGTACCAGCTACAAGGAAGAAAATTAATTCTATCCCAGCCAAAACCAGGACAACGTGGCAGTTAAGGACATGGTTTAGTGGTGGACTTGGCCGTGCTAAATGAAATAGTTGGACTCAGTGATCTTAAAGGTTCTTTCCAACCTAAGTGAGTGATTCTATGAATTTCACAGGCTGTCTGCAAACAGCCACAGCTGGAGGAAGAGGGAGCTATTTGGGATGGAGAAAGTGACATTTATTTATCCCATCAAAATCCATTCAGTTTTGGCTGAACAAGGCTATTCAACTGCATTGCCCTTCCCTTTTGTTGAGCTGGACAGCGCTGGCTGCCTGCCAGAAGAGCAACTGAACATAAACCTTGAGCATCCTGACCCTTCGCTCCCAAAACACACCTCTACCATCACCGCATGTGGGAGCTGCCAGAGGTACTTTCAAACTAAGGTTAAATGCATTCCCTCCGTTTGGAAGCCTCGGTGAGAAAAGCCTATTTCTCCAAGCAGTGCTCCTACAGCCATCCTAGGGAACACCACCTCGGGGGCGGCGCCCAGCAAACCAACTGATATTTAGCTATTTAGTTATTAGTTGATCACCAGGTAATGCATATGGTCATTGCAACAGAGGCAGGGGAGAAACCAGTTCATCAGGGCAGTTTCACAGAAGGTGGTTTTTATCTTGTATCTTATTTACAGCACGTAGTCACATGAGCGCACTGGGGAGAGAAAGCAGTCTTGACAGACAACCTTCTTCCTATTTTCAAAGAGCTTGACTGGGAAGCTCTGGAATTCTCCCTGTATTTTTCTCTAGACACAATACATGCCTACATATATACCTTAGTTATTTCTCAAATAGCCAGCAAAAACCAAATTATGTGGAAACTTACTGAAACCTGGCCTAATAAAGCATAAGTATCACAGATTTGCCACCCAGGCTGAAGAACTGGCAGCAGTAATGATCTAGCTGGGCTTGTTTCCAAGCACCAAATGGCACTGCAGTGACCATAGTCTCATCTATTTGCTTCTTTCAAAGTCAATATATTCTGCCCTGGCTGAGGTAACAGATCCTCACCAGTCTCTCCCCTCATTGCCAAGCTTCAGTTTTAGTTGCTGGGCTACAAAATACAGGCATCTCCACTTCTATGACCAAATTTGTAACCTAGTCTCAAGCACCTTCCCCAATATTAATTCTTTGTCCATTTAGACTTACTGTTCTCCTGGTCCTGCTTGCTTTTCAGATCCATTGATTCTCTCATTCCCATCATGTCTTTCACTCTGCCCGCTGGCTCCTAATCCCAGTGTGGATCCAGCTTCCCAGCTCCCTAACTCCAAGCTGGTGGTCCACCCAAGCAGACCCTGCATTTCTTGCCTGTACACTCAGTCCTCACAATTTCCCCTCTTTTTCCTGCCAGGGAAGGAGAAGTAAATGAGAGTACAGGCTGAAAGAGATCATCTGCTCTTATTTAAAATAAATACTACTTCATATCGGTTTTCCCTCTCCTGCCAATCCATACCCTCGTTATTATACCCAGATCTACCTCATCTCAAAGCAGCCCTGAATCGCAAATGCATGGAAAGTCCTGCTGAATTTCACACAGCTCTTATGAACAGAAACATCCTCAGTACAGCCAAATGCAATTTTACTCCTTGAAAAACTGAGCAATGCTAAAACATTTCTAAATAATTCCCTCGGGCATAATAATATTTTTCCACCGTTTCAATCCTGGAATGAAAGCATTTGGAAAATTTCAACAAAAATTATTCAAAATGAGGTAGTCAACCAGCACATCTTGGTTCAAGCCACAGGTATCTGGTAGTATTATACACGCTGAAAACAGCTTTATGTTTCCCATCATAAGGAAGCTTTAACCCCTTACAAAATAAGCTTTAGTTAGATTTTAGAACTGAGTAATACATAGTTATTTTAGACTTAAGAAAGGTCACACTTTTAAAAAATAAGGTTAGTTTATTTACAAAAAAATTACACAAACCAATAACCAGCAAAATATTTTACTGTTAAAAATATAAGCAATACTGATTTCAAGCTCCCTTCAGTAGCAAAGGTGTCCATCCAGCTTAATTTAAGAAGCAATTATTTACTCTCCTCTAAATACTTTCACAAATTTTAAGAATAAACTAACAGTTACCCAACTGTTATCCATAAGCTGGTATCCAAAAATCCAAAATGCCCACCAAGATACATTGAGAAAATATTTTTTTGCTCTAGTTTTATTAGTACTACATTTCACGCAATTATATTCCACAACACTAGTTTGGGTCAAAATAACTCCAAAACAGTCCAACAAAATGAGAGCAAGAAAGAAGTATTTGAGGTTCGGAATTCTTCCTATCGGCCTCTCTTTTTTCCATCCCTCACAGTTAAGAAATTCTGGGGTTTTCCCACTTACTTTTAAAGTAAGATTCCAGTTAAACTTTAAGGCTGATAAGTTTTTAAAGATAAAAATATTTCCCAATCCTGAAGCCAACCCTTCTCCTCCATTTCGCATTTAAAAGTAACATGAAGATACTTTTCGTACCCTGCAACAAACATGAGTTGTCCCTCACTGTCAGGATTCATTAGTGCTGAAAACAACAACCTTTCTGCCAGAGCACTCACTCCACACACAGGGCTGGGTTTTTTGAAGCCTAAAACTTCCGAAGATGGCAAAACTACAGAAGTACGGCTGATGTAAATCACACCACAGTAAAGCTGCATGCTATACAGACAACTGCGTATCACTAAGAAATGCCTACTTATTTGATCATTGAACAGATTTTAACTTTATGTACATGACATTTTGAAGAACTACTAAAATATGACTGATCACATTTCTTGGCTGATAACCAAAGGCCAATCATGCAAAATTAATTGCAAAGACTTTTGTTATTTGCTGAAAAATGAATTACCAATATTTGCTTCTAAAAAAGAAGAAATTAATTTGATTCTCTTCCTTCTAACATCTGTGAAAAAGACTGACCTCTACTTCTTTCCTAAACCAGTTTTGCTTCTACTATCCCCAAAGTGTGAAATAAAATTCTGCCCTAAATTACAGAAACATGCATAGGGAGAAGCTTGTATTTCCAGTTTTTACATTGCTGAGATGCTGCAAAAGCATCTCTTCTGAAAAGCTGAAAAGGTTTTTTTCTGAAAAAGCTTTCGGGACATTTCGAACAGGAATTTGATTGTGTGATTAATTTCACACACTACATGTGAAAAACTCTAAGGTTCAACCAGAGCTACTACTTCCAGACACAAATGAGTTTTTTTTTAAAGAATATATGTGAACTATAGTGGGTATGTTTCTAAGTTATGAGGTGCCTGTTTGTTCTTTTGAAATACCTTTTTTTTTTTCCAATTTAACAGGAATACACTAATACTACAACTTTCTCCATTACTTAACAGGTTTTGAGGGTGGGTTTTGGTTTGTTTGGGATTTTTTTGCTTAACAGTAGTTCAACTGTAATCCTAGGAGAGGATTATTTTACTATTAGCGTTAAAAACTATATTCACCAAGTATTTGCTGCTAATAACCCCCAAGTGCCCTGTGGTATTTTGTAGAAAAGATCACGCAGAGCTATTTAGCTTCAAAAATTAATGAAGAGCAGGTGCAAAAGCCAGTTTTTATAATGGTCAATTTTTGATAAAATAAGCATACTGTAACATAGATGCATAATAAATCTTTATATGCACAGTAGTTACTCCCATTTTTCATGGTTTTGCTATCCGGACAGTTTCAAATTACAACCAACTATTCACTACACACATCAAATAAAACTCCCTACAAAAAAATAATTTTAACTATTACTTCACCATTATTAAACCTTTTAAGAATCTTCCCTACTTAATAAATCTCACAATCTTCGAAATACCCATTTTGAAGTTAACAGGTTTCAACCTAACAAAAGAAAGAATTAAAAATTCTTATGATCTGCCAAGGTTGCAAGGTTCTACATTTCAGTTCAACATGGGGCCAACCGATGCTGCGAGGGAAAGGACAGAATATTTATGTCCCTTTCCAGCGAGATCCCACAAGCCTGGTTTACATTCATACAGGAATAGTTACAAAGACTGAGTTATCAGATGTCCATGTGTGAAAGACCCAGCAGAGCACATGTACGGCACTTTTTGGAGGAGTCCCCTTCTCATCGTTATTGAATTATATAGTATCACTATTGTTGATTTAGTATCAGCAATAGTGATTATTTAGTATCATTATCAGATTGATTACTTAGAAGTGGACTAAATTGCAAGAAAATACTCCTAAAAATTGAAGTTTTAGCTAGATTTAAAACTAGTTCCACAAAGAGCATGAAATCAGGAAAAGCAGCAGACCTAAACCAGACATAACCCTCATGGCACAGTCTGGCCTTGAAGTTCTTAACCTACAGACACGTACCCCTTCACAAAACTGCGACCACTTCGGCACTGTGGTTCCTTCGAACCCACCACCCGCAGCCCTCGCGTTAACAAGTATTTCAAAGACCTGAGAGAGAAACTGGTTTGGAAAGCTGGAAGGCTCTTGAACAGCCTCCCAGCAACGCTTTATGGGCTGCAAGGGGACACAGCTGTAGCTATTCAGCTTCTCACCTGTGGAAACCAGAACACGTCAATGCATAAACACTGAAAGCACAGTACTGAACATCAAGATTTTTCTTAAATTACCAACGAAAGTAACTTTTGCACTGTGCTTTTTCCTGTTTTTAAGAAGTATGTTGCACTCTGTCATTTAATTTATCCTCCTGTAATTTTACTTTGAAAATTCTTACATACCGTTTCTTTTTGAATACGGGAAGGGAGGTCTAGAAGGAAATCACATTGGAAATAGGGTTCTGTGTGAATTGCCAGAGACCACAATCACAGACATTTTAGAAATACTTCAAAGGACAAGATAATGGCACAGTGAAGTGCTACTGAACAGGTATTTTATTTTCTTAAATCTTTAATTTTGTGAAGTTTACTCTGACAAAGAAAAAAAGATGCACCCAGTCTTCCTCCCACACACACTAACTTAGAGCACCTCAGATTGACATTTTCATACAATTCTGCATGCCTGCAGGTTGTACAATTTTCCCTTTTACTAACTTCCATTATTCAGTATACCTAAGGCATAACTTACACCTTATCAATCACTTGGGGGCGGGGGGGGGGGGGGGGGGGGAAGAAAAAAAAGTGATGCAAACTTGTGTCTACAATTCATTAGGAGTTGTGAATAGCTCATTGAACATGACTTTCACACACTCAGGCAATCCCACCTTCTGAGAGAACACAAGATAAGGTTTCTTTAATCCTTTCAAAGAACTGCACTATTTTGCCTTCCTTTTATCCCTTTAAATATCCTTCCCAGTTAAGAAATTAACATTCTCTCTCATACAATTCTTACACAAATTGTACTTTTACTTTTCTGCATCTCTTGTTAATTACATGATGTTATCTGCAATAATCTATTCATGAAGCACAGATAACTTTGGTTACCAATAAAAGGGAAAACTTAGCATAAATTGCTTAGCACAAAGTTAATCTTATAAAGCAAGGAATAAAGAGGATCTAACAGCTATTATATGACTTATCAGCTTCTCTAAAAGGGTCACTCTACTTTTTTTCATGAGACTAATTAAATACCTTAACAATGTCATTGAAACTTCATGAATCTTTCAATAAAATACACCCTGCCTCTACAACATGTTTTCATTTATTAATCTCACTTAAAATGCAAAGAGCTAGGAGAACCCCATTGACAGTTAAGCGGGGCCACTCAGTTAATTCTTCTTATATGGTTTAAATGCAAAGAATAATGACCACTATAACCTATGACAATTAAAACTATAGCCATCTGTCACAAGATGTTAATCCTCTTACTTCAATGGCTACTAGACTTTCTGAAAAGCTTTCCTAAAATGACTACCTTCCAGTGCAAGAAACCGGCTTTTCATCCTCTTGTGTAGGAAGCCCTGCTTCATTTATCTCTGATAGGGTTCAAAAATTTTCAAGTAGAAATGTATATATCCCATAAACCATGGTTCTTCATATTCAGGTTGCATATACTATTCTCATTTATTGTGCACAGCATACAGAAAGGAAATGATTCACTTGACATTTTATTATAAAACTTATTTTGGTATTTCCTTAAACACAGTATACATGATTTGGTAGTGTCTCTGTGAGGTTTATGACAAACATATAATGCCACAAAGGTGAACTAAAAACTAGCAAGCACCACGATTTTCCCAATGGATTTATTGGGAATTATTTATAAGACAACCTTATATAAAAAATCATGCCTGAGATACATTTCAATCAAGGACAAAAATTAAGAGTTCAGAGTGATTATAAAACTCAAGATAACAATCACAGGCTACCCATACATGAATCTCCTCAAAGCTTCTGGAATGTATTTTCTGAGGGGAAAATACAAAGGAGATGGCAAGCACTGGTTCAAGTATGTGGACTGCACAGATCCTGGTATTACAGGCAGATTGCGTCTGAGAAAGAATGGGTTGATTATTTTCCTCAACTGAGCTGAAAGTAATTTTTAATACTAAAATGCACTACATAACTTGGACAAGCTTCTCTTTGATACGACACAAAGATAAGGAAGTGTGTTGGGAGGTTTAGGCACAAGTCCACATCATCTGTCAGAAATCACCAGTGCCCGATTTCACTGTTTAAGGTCCCAAAACAGAAATCAGCCATTACCCAAAAACAGTACAAGCAAGGAGAGAAAGGCATGGAATCCCTTGTTATTTAAGCCAACTTATGATCACGTAGTTAAACTAAGGACACAAGCAATACAGAAGGATACTCTCAGCATACTAAAACAATTCCAGACAGTTCAGGAAACTAAAGCTAAAAATTAGATTGTGTATTAAAAATATCCCTTTTCAGCGAGCTTCAGAGCATCCCCCCAAATACATCAAGCAGGGGTATATTCATGTTGCAAATGCAGACCAAAAATGCTCCCACTTCACTATGTTTCTAAGCAGCAGCAAAGCAGAATGGCCCACAAGCAACCAGTTCTACCACAGAAGGACTGCACTGCAGATGGGTTCCTTGAACCCCCGTTTGCTCTACCTGTGAAGCATGTATGTTAGAAAAGAAAATCCACAGAAGTGGTCCCACTCATGAACAATGCTCAGAAAATGCTCCTAAATGAAATGCAGGCATAGGAAAGGTATTAATTCAATCCCAACTCTAGCTTTAACAGTGCTGACGTGCAGAAAAACCATGCTCCCATCCATCTGTTTTATGTGGATGAAGGAAGAATGTTTCCAGCAAACAGAGAAAGGCCATAATAAGAAACAGTGTGACAGACAAGCTGTAGTAGCCTGCATGCCTGAAGGAAGAGTAAACCCAAATCACTCAGATTAGAGCAAACTTAAATAATTTATTAAACAGGTGTTTTAAACTAATTAATCTGGAAGATTCAGTTCCACTTTAGTTTGTAATCCTCTTCAGGGGTGTGGTACAGAAGACCCTGTGACCATTTTTGCTTGGTGCCCTCAAACTTTTTAAGATTAAAGTACGATACAAATACAAATCAGAAAAACATTTAGAATGATGAACTCTCCCTTGAAAGATGAGAATTTCATGATCATTTTATTTAAAGACAACTAAATCCTTCTGCATATTTTTTGTGCTGAAAGCTAAGTTTTAAGGATGTGTAAAAAATTAGGGATCTGCAAGTTCTGGACCTCCTCTACTTTCACAACTAATGAGATAACACATCTAACAAAATTCATACCTTCTTCTTGGGCTTACTGGAGACTACTGGAAATATTATAGCATTTGTTGACCTAATGTACCTTGGTTACCTGCATATCATTGACAATTAGAAACAAGTATGAGGTCAGAACTGGATCATGAGTAACAAATTCAGGATTTCTACATTACAGCCCAAGCTTGAAGGTGCAGTTATAGTTCATTTTAAAACAATCCAAGAACCTCAAAAATAAGTACAAGTGACATGGGAAAGGATGCCTCTCCCTTCAACAAAAAATGCTACAAAAAAAAAAGTTAAGAAGCAGACAGCTCTATAGAAGACAAATACTAGAATTGCTGCTAACCTGGACTTGCATCTGTAATAGATAATGACATTTTAGACCTGGCTATTTAGTGGTTACGTTATCTGACTCCTGACTTTTAATTCTGTACGGAAATCTCATTTTTGAGATGTATTATACATCTCTGACCTTGCAAACATATTGATTACAAGAACTTTACATACCCAGAGCTTCCAGTGTGCCTGCATGTATTACTTGCGTGTTATATATGAAAGCCTGAACACTTCATTCCTTTTTGGGTATCCTACAGTCAACCCATAATATCCTTTAAAATTACCACATTTTATTTTAAACAGTAGTATGACTTCCTATTTTATAGTGAATTAAGTTTTTTTTCCCTTTAACATTGTAAAGAATTAGCAAGAACTGAAGGTGCAGAAGGTGAATAAATACCATTTATGGATTTTGGGGGTTTTTTTATTGTGATGACACAAATGTACTGAATTATCTTTTAAAAGGACATTTTCTCAGCTCAGTGAAAATAGCTTAAGAGTACTATGCTATCATCTAGGACTCTATAGTATTATATTAAATGTATTTTATTTTTCCATTCAGTGTTTAAGCTCTTACTGCATTGTAGTAGGAAGTCAATTGTACATTTTAATTGGATTTCTTTACAAGCCTTGACTTCTGCAAAGTATCTCTTTAACAGTGCCTAATTAATGGCTACATAGCTATATGCTTAATATTTTTTCCTCTTTACCTTGGTAAAAAATTGTGCTTTGCTTCAAATTTCATTCATAAAAATATACCAAAAACAACGTACATACCTATATATAAAAATATATCTACATAAAAACTTTTTTACTGTGAGAGTGACTGAGCACTGGCACAGGTTGCCCTGAGAGTTTGTGGAGTCTCAACCTTAGGAGATATTCAAAAGCCATCTGGACATAGTCCTGGGCAACTGGCTCTAGGCGGTCGTGCTTGAGCAGGGGGGTGGACAAGATGACCTCCAGAGGTCCCTGCCACTGCAACCATTCTGCTGTTCTGTGTTTAAGTAGTACTAAAGCTGAGACTGAAGAAAATCTAGCATCATTAGCACAGGGGAAAAAAATGAATTCTACAACTCTGGTTTCCTTGGCAGTGCTAAATATCAATCTCTTAATGGAAAGGTAGACGACACTAACTACGAAATATAAATGCACAAGTTCTGTTTGATTTTAGTATCTATAGAGCATGTGCACACTGGTGCTAGCATGACAAGTTGAAGAGTTACTGCATTTAGAAACCATCTATTTCTCTCTTATTTAATAGCTGTTACCATCGTGTTTTGCTGCTGCTGCTCCTCCTGCAGATGGGAATTCATTGATATGATTAAATTTGATGGTATGATAATGTATGGTAATCGTGATTAATCAGAAGCCCACTAGCAAATGGAGGATGTTGGGTATTATGTCACCTGCATTTTAAATTGCATTCCCTCTATGCTAGCCTGACAATACTTGACAGCTGGAGGGATCTCATGCTGCATCTGCTTGCTACTACTTATAGATCTGATAAGAGAAAGTGCCCATCATTCCTTCACTATCTTAAATGCTGTAATTATAGGGATTTGCAGTCAAGTTGTGAAAACAGTAAGTGTTAAAAATGAAAGCTTTTTGGTAGCTGCTGAACAAGCTCTGTCTCACATCTGCAAGGGCTATAATCTGAAAGAAATGTAATTTGATGCGGCAGTCTCATTCAAACATGATTTGCATGAAATGCTGTATAAAGCAGTATCCAAGAAATGTCAATCAACACCACCTGATACCATGTATCCTGTTAAATGAAAACAAAATGCTTTCTACGCTACCTGTGATCTGCCACTGCTACACCCTAATAGAGCAAAAATTTCATTTACTGTTACTCATTATAGTAACCCCATAGCTAAAGCAGAGTAATTGTGAGGAAGTAGGAGAATCCTTTTCTCAAGTGGCTTTTATTTCCATTAACAGTTTGTCTCCTACATACATACTGTTGCAAACACATACAACTTACTAAATACCATTACTTACTAAATATCAGTTTAAAATAGATTGATCGTACTCAGATGTAGAACTGTTTAAATTGTCTATACCGTGAGTACTGAAGAATATGAGCCACAACCTTAGTAACAGTTGCTAAAACCGTTATTCACATGTGGCAACTCACCATCAAATTTGAAGCAGTGGGAAAAAAATTTTCTCCCTATCTGCTTTTCCCACAACAGACACCAAACACTATTGCAAGTTTTGTTCTCAAAAGCACCCCAGATTTCTGCTTCTACATACTACAAGAGGTGTTTACATAAAGGCACACCCACAGATCCAGATACACTGTAATATCCATTAAACTGAACCAAGTTTACTGAAATGGTGTAGGTTGATCCAGTTCTGTCCAAGGACAACTCTGGGGAAAAATAGTTAACTGTATTCTAATGTATCTTTTATAATTAATTTGTATAGCACTAATATATTACTTGTCTAAAAGAAGCGTTTCAAGCAAGTGACAATGAAGGACAGCCACTTCTGCTCTGAGCAATGACTGGGCACCTGTTTAAAAGCCTCTCATAGATTAAAGCATAAAGTGTTTAAAAACAGTGTCTGAATCACAAACACTTGAAATCTCAGAATTCAAACCAGAGTTTTTGGAAATGGTGAAGAAGTGAATCAAAACTAATCAACTGCCTTTCACAGCATCCATTTAAGACATCACCTGATGTCCTGGAGATCAAGTAGAAGTATGTTGAATAAGAATATAAAGAAAGTTTACTAAGGTTTTTGCACTTTAAGGAAAAGAATAAAAATCAAAGTATTCTTTGGGATAAAGATGATTTTGAAAAGAAATTGTAAGATAAGTTCCAAAAACAAATCACGTCAAAGCCCTCTGAGAGCTAAAAAGACAGGCAAAGTAGAATATTCACAAAGGCCTGACAACAAGTCACTCTATTAAAGTCTTCTTTTTAATAGCGAATAAAATAATGTTACACAATTCAACTTTTTCAGAGCTGAATTCAACCGATACTGAACAGCCTCCAGTGCATTAAGGTGTCCTATCAAAAGAGGAAAGCTTTGTGCATTAAAAAATATCAAAGCATTCCTGGCATAAATTAGTCAGGCAGACACTAGTGGTACTTTATCTTGTGCTTCGTGCCACTTAAGACTATTCCTAACTCCAGCTCTGAAACTCAGTTGACCAAAGTTAAATTGTGCCTATGGGATGGACACCTGCCCAGCTCACACCACACCCAGAGCGTTGGGTTAAGGACAGCAGCTAAATCAGAATTTATCCCAATTTCCTGACAATCCTCCTGGCAAAAAGCATACAGCTGCATTATCAGGCTCTGCTCTCTCTGCAGCAGTTTCAGAGAAGGATCCAGGGCACAGGCAGCAAGGAAACTGAGGATTTATTGCTCTCTTCTGCTTTGAGCAGTGCGAGGCAGGTTCTCCCCAGCTTCCTGTTCACTCTGAACACCCCCGGCTCCAGCCCCAAATTGGGATGCTGGTGATACATCACAATTTCTGGATGAAGAACACTGACAGCGAAAACATCTTCCCCTCTGCCATGCTCCATCCCAAAGTGGGCATGACAACACTCATTCCACTTTTCTATGTGTTTAACAAGAATGCGCACACATCACACATGGTTATTACTTCAGTGTTCATTAAGTGAAATAAATTATGTTTAAAGACAAAATTTTATAAATTTTTCTTCAGGAAACATTGAAACACTCCAGACACAGAATATGCTGGTGGACTCGCATAAAGGATGAAAAGACCTGGACCATCAGCTTAGCTCCTAATTTCATATTAAGCCATGATCTGGCCTCTATAAGTCAGTTAGCAGCAGCCTACATACAAAGTGTTCAGAAACACCCCTTCCATCTTCTATTTAATTTCTTTTTCCCTTGTTTTACCCCATCCTTCTTCACAGAACGCAGGAGTTGAAAGAGAAATTAGCCCAGATAAACACCAGAGGACAGGAACAACGGTCCCTCTTGTGTAATACAAAAATCCACAGGCTCCGTACCTGCACTGGGGCATCCACAAGAATTAATAATTTTGTAAGAAAACGTGTGAAAAGTTCAGAAAACACATACAACCATTTTTCTGTCACCTTCCTTTAAACGGATCAGTCCCCAAAGTAGACTCTTATTTGTGAAAAACCAACCATGACACTGAGACAGGAACAGAAAAAGGCATCTTAACCACTTTAAAGCAAAGACATGGTAAAACAAGATCTTCAGAAGGACTCTGCCAAAGAGGTTAGCTTAATCTCTTCTTTAAACAGTTTATAAAGAAAACACACCATTGGCACTTGCACAGTTCCAGGTTAATACAAATACATGGAAAAATATTAGCATCAACTACGCTTGAAGACTGGGCTACTATCCATTACAGCCACCTGAAGAGCACTGTGAAATTGAGACAAGCAGAGAAGCCTTCACAGAAGTCAGGTCTTTAACTCCTGGTTACTATAAGTTCACCATGTTTCTCAGCCATAACATGCCTCAGATCCACTATTTATTCATTCAGTCCTAATCAGTTGAATACAGCTCTCAAACACCATTCACACCAAGTCACCTTGAATGATCACAGATTAAAGAGATAGACAGCTTCCTTCCTTTATTCAAGATTACTGTAAATGTTAAAACAACTCTTAGTAAGGAACACAGATCCATTCCATTATGTCATGTCTAATACTTTCTCTCTAATCATTTCACAAGTTAAGCTTTAAGTAAGAAATAATTGAACAATGAGCCCTACCCTGAAATACTTTGATGCAAGGTTAAGTGAATTTAATCACTCCCAACTCCAAGCAGGTTAAATCCTGATCAACATTACCCTGATTTAGTACTACATTATTTCTTATAATTTAGAACTCACACCAATATGCTAACATGCTCATTACAACTTTGTTCAACTCTTCAATTAAATCCTTCTGCAGGAGGTTGTAAGAATTAACCATTACATGGTTACAAGTCACTTCATTAGCACTAAATTAATAACACCTGGTTTCCAATGGATTTATGACTTGCAATTGATTAGCTCTGATTGAAGCTCTTCCTATGTTCAGAGTACACACAGGCTGTATGCTGAGAGGTTTCTCTCCTAGATAAGGTAGGAACTCAAGAGGCAATTTTTCCTTCAGTTAGGGCACTAGCTTTTAGGTCTCTCCCTTGCAAGAATTTCATTACATTTAGTGTTTCCACCTCTGCCACACTCAAGCAAAATAAACCATCCAGTTCAAAGTCAAAGGGCAAAGCAGGCTACAAATATTCAATTCTAACCCCACAATTTTTTAGAAAAAGCAATTGGAAAAATCAGTTGACTATTTGATTAGGCAAACCTAAAAACAAGAGCAAATCAAGTTATTACATATCCAGAGATTCTTTCTACAATGAGGAAAAGGATGAATGAACTATAGCCTGGCATACTACTGTGATCTTTTTCAAATGGCTTGTCAAACCATTGCTATAAGTCAACATTTATACATAAACAAGTGAATTACAATGGCACAAAGGCATTTGACATGTAACAGAGCAAAAAAAGGGTAGCTCGGCAAGATAAAACGTTAGTCAGAAAGTAAATTTGTCTTTAGCTCAAGAGCTAACATACTACATTTAATAAAACAAACACGAGATATGTACACAGTGACACTTACTTCCTAATCCTAATATGACTGATAACCTATGCAAAATTTATAAAGTACTTCATACGAGAAGTCCATATTATAGCCATTTTATAACTCAGTGAGTCATGGAAAGATTAAGTAACTTTCTCAGTGTCATATAGCAGGTTACTAGCTGAAATAGAAAAAAAAACAAACCCAAAAAAACAACAGCACAAAACCCCAAAGAAACACTCAGGGCAAACAAACCACAGTACTGGATGCTCTTAGTTAAGCTAGCCCTCCTCCTCCTCCTCATGAAAACAGAATTACACTGACTTTTTGCTAGTGTATTGCTTACATAAAAAGGCAGCAAGCAGTCAAGTATCTTCCTTCAGGCAAAAGGAACAAGAGTCCTACCAAGAATGTTCAATTTATTTTATTCCCTTTTAAAAACTGTTGTATACTCTCAACTTGCAAAACCAAAAGTGAACAGAATTAAAATCTAATTTCACAGTCAATTTAAAAAAAAATAATTTCCAATTTTTCTACAGTGATGTAAACACACTTCAAAGATGTCAATTACAATGCCTTTACAGATATTCCTTGTCTTCCAATTTCTTTTACATCCCAAATTGTGTTTATTGGCAAAACAACTTAGTGTCAAAGGAAAACAAATGCCAGATATTTGTTTTCATAAAAAGCAATTAGAATTACTTTTAAAATGTTAATAACGTCTCCACATAATACTAAAGGCTGCTGAAGAAAACTATTTCCTCTGAAAACCACAGTATTTTTTTTAATAGAATAGTATCTTCGGTTAAAGCATTGATGATAAAATTATATTACATTAATTTACTTAATGAAACTGTGGTCATAGTGCTTAACCTTTTTACACTTCACAGAAGTAACGCGGCAATGTAAAACCTCTGTTATTGTAAAAAATACAGACAACACAATTCCTCAGCTAGATGTCCTGTACAAAAAGTATTCTGTGTCAAAATCAACCAGGTATGCACATGGCAATCAAAAGTCACAGCAGGTTTCTGAAATCTGCTTCTTTTAAATACATCTGATCTCTATGCAAGTAATTTATTGTGTGAAACTACACAGATGTTCACAAACATTACTTTCCGCCTTCAACACTGCACACATTAACAGAGGATAATTTTTGTGTGGTTTATATCTCTGGGAAACATAATATATGGGTCTTTATTTGAAAATATTCAAGGCAATACCGTAAAAACTATTTTTTTGTTTTGCTGGTTTTGATACTCTGCAAGCCACCTGAACTAAAAATTTAGGCCAACAGAACTGAAATTACAAAAAAAAGGTATACAAGCATGCACTCTCTCCATTCACAGAATTTTTTAAAAAAAGCAAAGCAGTAAAGCAGCTAAGTGCCTTGTTTGTTTTAGAAGTTAGGAACATAAGAGAAAGCAAGGTCATGCAATGCCATTCCCATTTTTTTATATAAAAAACATGAGGGCATTTAAATGACTGCTGATTTTTACAATAAATATATATTACTGCTTTTTAAGCTTAGGGATTATTTCAAATAGCCTTTTATTACATCAAATAAAATAAGGATTCTATTTATACAGAGTCAAGTAATAAAATGAAGCCCATATTCCTTAAGACAAGATGCATTCATGCCTCTCCCACTGGAGAGACTGGTTCAACAATTTTACAGTTAAACAGAATTAATTCTACTCTCAAAAATCCATTGACCTTAAGCTTTTAACAAACATTTTCAACTGCAGAGTGTATTGTCAATATTTACAAATCCTTAAAATTATATTTCACTAGAAGAGCTTTTATTTGCTATATTAATATTTCCTTGCAAATGTATGCTTATCCATATCAGAGAAGAAGAAACAGCTGCTACTCACAGGAAATCTCTGGGGTCCTACAGCAGGTCTTGGCTGGGCTGGAACTGGCAGCAAGGGCACTGAAACAAGAGGCACCTTTTAACACCATTTGTTTTATCTAACAGTTGTTGCCGTTATTTCCAAAAGCAGTTGCAGTAAGAAGCCATGATTAAAATCTGCTATGCTTACCCTCACATGTCACGGTTCCTACAATTAACTTTAAGCAACCATTCCCTCCCTTGCAACATGCAACAGGGCAATTAGGATTCTCCTTGTTAATTTACATAATTTAATTCTGCATTTTCCAGAATTAAATTGCTCCTTGTTGCAGGAAGGAAAACTAGAATACTTATTCAGCCAAAGACATCTCTTAAGACAAAGCTGACAGAGACTCTAATGATAATTTCATGTTTCAAATAGAAGGCTACATGATTAATTTCCCTTCTCAACTTAGCACCCCTCAAGATTTCCTAGGTATCTCCCAGTCTCACCACCAACCTCCCACAGTAATCATGGGCATGAGAGACTATCTGGTATAAATCACTGTTCACAGGAGGGTAAAATGAGTCAGGCAGTGGCAACTGATAGCAAGCAAAACGCAACTTAATCCGTCCTTGCCACCATAACGGTATATGCAACTGTGATCACAGTTTGTGTAATCCCAAAACTGATCCCAGATGAAAGTCTGCTATTTCACAAAGAGACACCAAGAAGAATTAGGAGTCCCTCTTCCTGAAAAATAACCTCCAAAATCAGTACTTCAGAGGGATTAACATGGATGACTTGTCCATACAACTGCATTTCAAAAGACTAGTCACAAAAAAAAAAAATACTTCCCAAAACATTAGTATTATGGCATAATGCACAAAGCATCTACAGCTGGATCACCTTGGCGACTGAATCTGTATCTGAATCCCCAGTACAAAGTGTAATACAGATTTCCTGTCTTCCAGTGCACTTTCTATTTCCTGCGTTGTCCAAGTGGTTAAAATTACAAATGTTTCAATGTTAAACAAAAAGGCCTAGAGAAGTTAAAGCATTTCAAACAGCACTGAATGTGTTTGTTCATTTACTGAAAACCTGTAATAAGGTTATTTTTCTTCACTTTGTTTTTAACACTTCTGAAACTGATAGGAAAATGTTTCCTACACAGGGTTAAACATCGACCTTGTAGACAACTACTGTATTACATTTCAGAGCAGGGAAGATGTTTAGAAATGCAGCTATGTTAAGGGAGAAGGTGAGTGCATTTCCCAGAGGAGTTTGCCAAGATGCCCGAAAAATCCCTTTTTCCTTGGTGACTGAGGCACAAGGACTAATGCATTAGTGGTCATTTTTAATTCATGTCTATGACTGGTTTCTACTCACTTCTGTCAAGTACTTGTGATTTGCTAGTTTAGGAACTAACAGTGTAAACTAACTGCACCAGTCTTTCTGCACCGAAGGACTGCATGCAAACTCTGGATCAGGTTACATGAGAAAATGAGTTGAAGAGTCTCATCTTGGTTTCTAACGAACATCTGTTGATATCAAACAGCCATGGCCACCTGGAAAAAACTGACAGGGTGCTCTTGACAGATCTAGGACTAAAAATAGCTCAGGGATTACAGGTCAGAGAGGCACTGAGAAAAACTGCATAAGATGGGATATGCAGTGAAATGTCAAATGAACAGAGTACTCGTGTGTCTATTTCAGTATCCTGCCTCTGGCAGTAGCATACAGAGTTACATATATTTATGTATTTTAAGCAAATTAATTTAATACTCATGAAAGATAGTAGTTCAAACTCTGTGCCCTTTCAATCCTTGGACACTTGCTGAAGCAGCAAAGAAGTCTCAAATAAGCACTCATTTTCCTGACATCAAATCGTCAACAGGTTTGAAAAGTATTTTTGAAAAATACACAGCATGTTGTTAAACACTACTTTGAGAAGATTAAATTGCTTTTGGCTGTGAATTCCAACACCATACCTGAAAAGATGAAGCAGCAATTTCCATATTGATTATTTAGAAGAATTATAATGTAATTTTTCCCAAGACACCCAACAGTTTTTAAAAGGTAATGGCATACTAATCTACCAAGATGCCATAAACTGCTCATTAGCTCACGTCAGCTTTGGCAGCACCACACTATCCTTGAAACAGTTATTTGTGGTATAAACATTGAGGGGGAAAAACTCAGTGTTCTCATCACAGATTGAGTATTTCATAGTACAGTATACAGTCCTCCAGCATTTTTAAATATGCAAGCAACTAAAAGACATGGGATTCTTTTTGTGCCACAAAAGGCACAAATGAACACCAATGGAACAGCATCTGCACAGGTATACAGAGGCTCACATAACCATTTTAGCAGTTTTGACAGACTGAGTCCTTCTTAATCATTTATGAAGCTTCTAGACATTTGTCTGAAACCAAACGGACTTGAAAGTAACTATTTTTTTGAAAAGAGTCGAGGCTGGCCAGGGAGATGATGGCCACTGTAAGAGATCTGCCTTTGAGACAAAAGCCAATGATAGGAGTGTTCAAGAGTGCTTCAACTCACTTTCAGGCTGAAGTAGCTGACTACTACAGCTCTGATACATGCTCTTTCTATTCACATGAAAATTTCATACAACTTACAGGAGGCTTGAGTATTTTAGAAAATACTGATACACTCAACACATTTCAAGATTAAGTTAAATCAAAAAGATGTTGAGAAAGTATATTTCTATGATTTGCCATAATGAAAAAATGTCTGTGGTGCTGACAATTAGAAGTATGTGAGCTTAACCCTGCCATAAAATTAGAGTAAGAAATGCCAGTCTACACTAAAACATGACAGCACACCATTAAAATTACCAGAACCTAAATGTGCATATCATGCACTTCCAGACATGGCATTTTTAGCTTCCAGGCATCACATTTTCAACAACAGAATCCCAATAAACTTTGCACCTATCTGACCGTATTTTCCAATGTATAAAGACCCTCATGTATCTGGACATAACGTTCAGCCAAGAAGGGGCAGGACACCGCCAAGAACATGAACTCAGTCTGATCTTTCATACTTCCTGTTACCCTGAAACAAATGATGCATATGAAACACATCCCAGTGGTGTCAACTACCAGTGTCTGCCTACTGGGGCCTCAAGCAGATTGATTAAACTGAGGGGGATTTTATCAGAGGAAGTTTAGAACAGCTCTCCCTGCACTGGAATGTCTGTCTACCATTTGCCTGCAGTGACTGCTTAAAAACTCATCTTAATATGTAAATGCAATTGAAGATTTTATAATTATGCTCATCTTCCCTGAAGATGTCTACTGATCTCCTATACATTTTTCCTTTGTGTGACGTAATTGTACTGCTTGCAGACTAGAAGACTAAGATGGCCACTACTCTGCCACTGCAGAGGACTCAGCTTCCCATACATGCTCTCTAATCAAGATGATTAAAATTCTACAGGAATTTTAAAGATTGCATTTCATAGCATGCTGAACACCTATTAGCAGAAACATTCCATAATCTTGCCAAGGATTCCTTCAGTAAAATGGACAGCACAAAGGTATTTCACATATATCAGCTGCCATCAATACACATCGCAAAGATCTTCCTCACTGAAATACATGTCTTACACTATTCAAATCAATCGATGACTCATTCTTCAGGGCTGCTCATTCTGAGAGGACGACTAGACTTTATCAGTCAAGAAATGAATGTGCACACAGTCAGCAGGTATAAGATCTAAAAAAAATATAAGACTACAAATCCAGTATTAAAGATCTCCTAACATGCAACATGCAGGAGGTAGACAACTTTGTTAAAAAGAAACTCTGCAAGACAAAAAAAAAAAAAAAAAAAAAAAAAAAAAAGACTATGCTCAAGATAAAGCAAGGTCCCTGGAATACCCATGGTGCCACAGATGTAGTGGTAAGGCTCAAACCAAGACTGAAGCCATCGTATAATGTGGAGAAATAACTCTGACAAAAGAAAGAAAGAAGATACGCTGTATACTTTTGATGTTAAGCAAAACGAAAACCCCTCAACAGTCACTGCTGGCATTAGGAGGACATGCGTTCACCTAGATACAGAAGACTTGTTGATTTTTTCACAAGGAGAAAAAACAGGCATCTAGAGTAGTCTGAAAACAATTTTTGCTTTCCACAATACAATTTTGCTTTGGAAATGTTAGGGAAATGCACAGAAGGCATAAATCCAAGACTAAAGGACCTTTTGGACTGCTTCCAGATAATCTGTCCCGATCCATAATTTGGCGGGAAGCACTGATTTTATTAGACTGGAAAAAGCAAAATAATCTCTACAGCACAGCTACTATGAAGCCATCTGTGAGAATCCCAATAGATCTGTATAATAAATTGGTAATATCCTACCCACCCAAATTCCTATTTTTTCATTGGTCAAATAAATGAAGCAGAGATAGCACTGGCTTGGAGTTCTGCTGATTTGAAGGAAGAAAAAATATAGAAAACTTAATGGTAAATATGTATAAGCATGTATGCATTTCTTTACTGTGTCTAGTCCCAACAGAATCACAAATGAGAGCTATGTAGGTATCAGGGTTTTTTTTAATCCTCTTAAGGCTTAAACACTTCCTAAATAAGTAGTAATGTTAACTCTGTTGAGAGCTGCCCTAAAAAGCATACCCCAAAGAATGCTTGTGTTAAGTTACAGAAAAAATGTACTTGCAGGTTGCAAATCAATTGCAAACGTGGCACTGAAAGGAGAACTGAGGACATGTATCCTGTCAAGTAAGGATAGCAGCTGGTACCTTTCACAGAGCAATTACAGCGCAAGGAGTGCCTCTGTACTCTCACTGAAATAGGTGGGTGGTCATTCTGCAAACGCTTGGCTGAAGCTGGAATGATGTGGGAAATTATAAACTGCAGTACTCACCTAGTTTTGAAAATTGACATTTGCTACTTTTAAAAAGCACATTCTCTTTTCAGTTTCCATTTTTACTGCTCTTTGCAGGCTTCACAGTAGAGTGATAAAGATGATAAAGATGTTGAAAAGGCTTTACTATTTCAGCTGGCCACAGTCCAACATCATTATGTCTTACTTCCAGCAAAACATTTGTTTCAAGCTTAAGGAAAAAAGTATCAGCCTGAAGCACACTTCCATGAAGTGATAAATAAACAAATCATTGCATCTTTTGCAAGAATAAGATCAGTCACGCTTGCAAGACTGGGAAGGTCTTCAGAAAGCTCACCTTGTACAGGTGTCACTACTGTCCCCTTGAAATGTGGATTTATGTGTATGTTCTTCGGTTGCTGAGGTGTCACTGGAGGTGGAGTCATCATTATTCTAGGCGTTTCTATCTGAGGGGGCATATGTAGCCCTGGAGGAGGAGAAGAGTGATGCTGATGCTGTAAAGGAAGCAGAGATTGTAACTGTTGCTGCTGCTGCTGCTGTTGCTGCTGCTGTTGTTGCTGCTGTTGCTGCTGCTGCTGCTGGTGCTGCTGGAACAGACTCCTAACAGGTTGCTGGTGTGTTGGAATTAACCTCTGTGAATGAGTCTAAAGTCAGACAAAAGAATAAAGTCAATAGGCTTTAAAAGTTAAAATATCCTGACATAAACCAGCACAAAACCAAGACACCTTTGGAGAACAATTAAGGCCAAATATGAACAGAAAAAAACTTCTTTCCCATACCATCAACTGGAATTGTTAAGAACCATCAGCACAGGAATGCAAAGAAACAATCAAAGACGTTCAAGTGAAGGAGAGAAAAGCAAAGAGCAAGGAAGAACACAAAGAATGGAGACATTCATTCACTTATTTTTAACAGTGCAACTGTCTAGTTTCATGTTAGGGTTCTGCACATGTCGCTGGAAACCGTCATCAACTGCAGTAAGGTTTATGTGATGATCACCAGAAAACTGAGTCCTCAAATGCACCAACTTTTGTCTCATATATAGAAGAGCCTCTCTGACCAAGAGAGACTTAACAGTAGTAACAGAAGTCAAAATACACATTAAGCTACATTCTTCAGATCTCAGTGCAGCCCATTTATCCATACTGCTTAAAGAAAAAACTACTTTAAAGACACCCTTCAAAGGTACCTTTCATAATACAGAAGAAAGCCTCTTGCTGATCATCACTCAAACACAAATGGCCAAAATCAGTTATAATAAAAAGTTATGATCGTGTTTCTCTTCAGAGGCATTCTTCTGCTTCTGAACTCGCTGATACTAGATATCAGTCCTAGTCCAGTAACTTCTAAACAGTAGTGCAGTAAGAGTCCCAAACAGGCAACCTTTTAGTAACACAGACATGACATTTTTTTCAGCAGCCATATACATAAAGCAAAGCAGCTACAAAGTTTGCACAAAAAGACATTGTGATGAGACAAAAACATTTACATCATTTAAGATCAACTCAACTAGCAAAGACTGCAGCAATACAGAAAAAAAGTATTCCACCTTCACTGTTTTAAAAGCACAAAGCATTCTACTGCAGGGCTCTCAATCGCTGAGATATCCACCGATTCTTGCTAGTGATCAGCACCTAGAGTTAACTGCTGTTGGAAAAAATCCCCTTTGTTTAATACAGATGACCTTGTCCTGTGAAGACATAGACAGGCTTTGTTCTACAATCTCAGCTTCCAATATATTTCATGGCAGTTAAGTAAGTGTGGGCTACCTTGATCATATACTTGCCGGGGTTCTTTTTTGGATGGAAAAAGCAACACCTTTTAGATTGTGATATAAAGCACAGGGAGGTGGGGGGAAGCCTAACAAAGCTAAATTTCAATTAAAACCCCCAAGACACCAATTTATCTAGTGGTGATTAGCTCCCTAGGGTTTTATTTGCCTCCATAGTAGCATGGCAGGTATACAAATAGATTATCTCTTTTTTTTTAGAATCGTCAGCAAAAATATTAGTTTACAAAACCCTAGAAATATTTTTACAGTTTTTTTTAAAAACTAAATTACTGTTAATAATGTGGGACTGAATATGTTTCCATGTTGCATGTAGAGGACTTTGAAAGGAATTAATTTTTTCATCCTATGCAAACCAGTAGGTAAGCCTGATTGGGTTGTATAATTTTGAATTCACTCTTCATTTGGAGGCCTTGAGATTCCTCAACCTGAGGCCAGTAACAAGACTAAGCACATACTTTCACAATCACATTACATAAAGCCCATCCTGCCAACAGTGCCCTGAAAGAGCAAAAAGTGTACACTGGAATATATATTCCAATTTAGAATGCATTTCTCCATAATTTCCTGAAAGTTATGTGCAAAGAATACTAAGGATTAAAAGGTACCATTGTTGATGGCTGGTTTGGCAGCAGTGCAGGCCTGTGATCCTTCATTCTTCCCCTATCATTATTGTCTCTCCTTTGTTCTCCCATTCCATGGCACATAATCGAGCCTCCTCTTCGTCCTCCTCTCCTTGAGCCATACCGTCCCTGTTTAAGCTGCCTTTCCCTCTCTTCAAATTCAAGTAACGCTGCTTTGGCTTCTGCAGAAAGTTCTGTTAAAATAGAAAGATGAAGGGGAGGGGGTGAAAAGGTGAAAAACACAATGAAAAAAACATCGCTAGAACTACAGCAAGCACCCCTGTAACTAACATAAAATTTGCAGGCACTTTGATCTCCTTTAGGTGGCATGTTAACATTTCATTAAAGACATCTTTAAAAGGAAAAAGCACACGTACTTGTGTCTGTTGCACAGTAAAAAAGCAGCAGGTAAATGAAACAAGCATGAACAAAAAGGTTTGGTGGTTGTTTTTTTTAAAGCTATTGAAGTTTGCCTTATGCTGCAAGAGGTGGCTGTGGCTCCCCTCACATTTGCATTATCTTAAACAACATCTCACTTACCTGCAGATGTGTCAGGCAGTACAATGAAAACCCCAGTAAACTTTACAGTAAAGGATAGGTTGGGTCTTCCACATAAACAGATTTTATCTGCCAGACTTTTGCACACTGGCCATTCCAAAGAAGGACGGACTGGTTACTGAAATGTTTTTTCCAGCATGTAATTACTTAATATTTAGTCTATTGTACGTGGTTTAAGAACCAGCTGTACTTTACAAGTGATCTTTCCACTTAAGAGAGAGCACACTTCAAAATCTGTGCACAGCTCAAGCCAAATACATGGCCACTGATAACATCCATGCAACTCACGTCCCAGGTTAACACCACAGAACAGATAGTACTCAAGACTGCTAAATTTGCTTGAAGCCTGGGACAATCTGGTAACACTGAGAAAACCATGCAGTAACAGGCCCAGATAATCAAATTACTTGGAAATGCCAAGAAAGTCTACAACAAACTTCAGGAAACACACTGTGACTGTACAAGCAGTGCCACTCACCAGGTTTCAGTTACTTAAAGGGGATAAACTTGAACCCAAACATGCAACTGAGGATTTTGCCATGTACCAATCAGATCCCTCCTCACTATAAAACTGACTTCTGTCACTAACAGGGTAAAATCAAACTACTGTAGAAGAACACACCCCAGCAAACAGAAATATTGTTTGAATTCATATAAATGGAAATTAGTGCAAGAATTCCAGTTCTACATTTAAAGTCTGCTCTTACTGTTGAAGGAGACCGGGTACAGGGGCTGCTTTTCAGGACAACATGGTTTTACTTGCTAATACTACACATAGTGGCTATATCTGAAGATCAAAATAAAAACAGTTTGCATCCAGCAGCTGAGACACTACTACAATGTATCTACATCACTCTAGAGCCTCCATCAATACATTAACTAAAGCAGTCAGAAAACCATTAAAATTTATTGCAAGTCGAATAACCAAAGCTACCTAAACCACCATCTTAAACATCTTCATAACTCTTTGAAGGTGAGGATTTGCAAAAGGGCAGAAAAGGGTGAGTGCCACACATTCCCACTACAGCAGTTGTTCCTACTGGGCTACAAAAACCACCTGCAAAGACTGTAATTTTGCATGTCCCAGTTTCCAGAGGTATCCAGCACCTCCACAAAGCAGGAGCTTTTTGATTTTCAAAAGAAAAGTTTATAAATTGCTGTCTAAGAACACAGCAAACATGACAGACTCCTAAAAGCCCAGGATCCACCATATAATTTATTTCATTTGTGCATGTTGGCGATGAGACAAATTTCTCTATTTCCTTTTTGCTTCCCTCAGACACCACAATTAAGTGGCATAAAGCTTAATTTATAATCACACCAGATATTCTTATGAAATGTGCCCTAGCACCTGCCTTAAGACATCAGCAGAGCCCAAGATGATCAGGCTTTATCAGGAAAACCTTACAGCATGCTTAGAAAAGGGCAAGGAAGCACACTCCCTCAAGTTGTAGTATGGCATTACATGTGCATACTGTTGATTTCTGAGGAAAACTAAGACAAATGTATACACCTGTCCAAAGCAATCAGAAGTATTAGATGCAATTACAGCCACCACCTCATCCTTCCTTAGCTGTCAGGGATGAAAAAACTGGTAACAGGAAAAAGAAAGGTCTGATTTCAAGCCTCCTTCCTGTCCACATCTGCAGCAAGTTCAGTTTCTTGCAAGTGTGGAAGGGCTAACATGGGCTTTTAGTTGGTCTGCAGGGAAAAAACACCACTAGCTCCCATATAGTTTACTTATGGGAAGAAATGGTGCCACTACATTGCAAAGCAGTAGCTCCCCTCCCTTTAACCAGAGAGGATCCAAATCCTGCAGGGCATCCTGGGCATGCTGCTAGTTGGAAAGGGTTTTTTTCCCCAATAATAGGGCAGGCAGGGCAATTTTTTTCTGTCACTTTTCACATTACAACCCTGAACTCAGCAAGGCAGTTTGGAAAGCAAAGTTCAGTCATTGCAACAAGTACCTACCATGGATACTCATTCAAGATGATAAGAAGCAATTTCCTATTAAACAGATTAGGAGTCACATGTGAGGAAAGCAATTCTTGAACCTGGGAACAGAGTTAGGCTTCCTAAAAGGCAAGATGATGTCTGAGTCTCTCAGCCTCTTGAGCACGTATCAAAGAACACTGAATAGAAACAGCTTTAGAAGAATGAGTTGGCTGCTCCAAAGAAATTTACTTCAGAGGGCTGCACTGATTAAGCTCAGGGAAGGGACGACAGCATTAAGGTCAAAGTCAATCCTGATTATCTTCAATGTGCAGGTAATTTTCACCCTCTTTAAAATGAAACTAATGAATTGTTTTCCTACTCACCTTACAGAAAGGTTCTCAAATTTTAAAGGCTGTGTCCTTATAGGCACAGTCCAGGTATTCAGTTTTTCAGCCAGAAAAGTGAAAATGTGTCTAATGGGGAAAAAAAAACCACCTGACCAAAACAAAAGTCCCGGTGCACTCACTGCAGCAAGCATCATTGCATTCAGACCATATCTATAAACACAGAAATGCAATATAACCAGTTGGTTTTAAAAATTTTTTAAAGTTCACATTAACATCAAGCATACTTCCCTCACATGCCACCGAAAGCAAGTGTCCCACCTGTGAAGAATTTTGCTTACACACAAAATTGTAGGTTCAGAGCCTTAAAGACAGACTGCAAAAGTGAAGACTCCTGCAGTGAACCACACTCATTAATACCTCAAGTGTTTCATACTGCTATCAGTCACCATGCAGCAAAATATACAGTCAGCTCAATTATTAGGGTAGGCTGTTTAATGAACTTGAGAGCATTGTGCCACATATACAGAGATCAAGGAGAGGCAATAATGGGGAAGATGGTTTTGCAGGGAGGGGAGCAAGGAAAATAGTCCCTGTATTCCCTGAAAGCAAGATCAGACTGCTAACTAGAGAAAAGGTGGTAAACAGATGGATAAGAGATCCTCTCCCTCCCCAGACTCTTCCAAAGCACAGGCAGGTATTCACATGAAAAGGCCCACTGCTTCTCCCTGGCTAAATGCTTATGTGCGCTGGTCTGACCAAAACACTGAGCCAGGCTGGATGTTGCCATGTCCCCTAGACAGTGGGTGTCAGCTGCTACAGCGATGTACCGCTGGCTCCTCCCTACACCAACCCTAAGCACAGGTCTCTGCAGCTGCATCTGCCTTGGGTTGCTCCCTGAGACTAACAGCATTTCAAATCCCCAGGTCTGAGAAGTCCAGAATCCCTATTATCCTGGATAATGCTGAAATTTACAACATAAACCACACTGCAGAACTGCTATAAAAAAACATATACATATGCATTTACATATACTAGCTCTCTAAATTTAGATTCCATACATATCATCTTTGACTTTTTTCTCCCCATCATCCAGACTTGCAACCTGGTAACACTCCATGTGCTTCTGCACACAGTGCAACAGGACAATGGTGAAACCACTCATTTTAATTTCCTAGTCTTGCCAGAAATCTCAGCCACTAGTTGTCAGAGTGAACATAAGGCAGTTAAGCAGGAAATAACAAAAAGTACTACTACATACAATTACCTCTATTACTACTTTGCAAACGGCTCTGCATAAGCATAGAGTTTTGTATTTTAAATTGGGTACAGAGGGAATACTTCAGTGATGCTAAACAAAGCCATTTTTCTTCTTCACATTCCTTAATGGGTAACTAAATCCAGAGCATAATGACAATTCCCACTCTGGCAAGACTTCAACTACATGCACCGAAAGAAGTTGTATTTTCTCATCAAAGATAACAAACTCGGCATCTCCAGAAATCAAGTGCATAGTTGTCCTACAACAACTCTCTTTTAAACTTTTCAAACCCACTACTTACATTATCTTGGATAAAGAAATTTTAGGAAAGATCTCTGGTACATTCATATGAACACTCTGTATTTTTTACCCTTTTTTTTTTTTTTTTTTTTTTTTACCAGCACACACTTAATTCTCATCTTGACTGTACAGTTCTCACACACACAGTTAATGCAGTGAATCAGCAATTATTTTTCTAGTGTCTCCAAGTGTCAAGATTAATTTCACTATTGCTGGTAATAAAATGGTTTCAAATGACATCTTTAATCAGCAAGTAAGAATGCACTCCTCCAATAGAGACAAGCTGTCACAAAAGGTCACCAAAATGTGACAGGATGGAAATTACGTTTGTAACTTCAACTGAAATGTTAATTCCTCTTTAAGTGTTTTCTCAACTATGTTCAGATTTTAAAGTAAGGAGATGTAGCTCTGTAAAGAAGTTTCATTTTTAAACAGTAGCATCTGCAAAAATCTGCTTTATAATCTCAAAAGCAAGCAGATACTTATATGCAAACACCTATTTTTTGCTGTTTAACTTTTCATCACATGGTCAATCATCTGGTCTCTTTGTCAGCAAATTAACATGAAAAACTAGTATGAATAAAAAACATTTCACAACAGAAAGACTATTTTTGCTAAAGAACAGTTTCAAAAAAACATCTTTATTTTATAGATTCATCCATATTTGCATCACCTTTTCCTTGTATCTCAGAGCTACATCCCCAAATCTCTTAAAATTACACTTTAAAATAATTCTAATTCTTTAACAATCAAGATCCACTATAGGTTTTCTCATTGTCTGGTCACACCTCTACATTAAATTGTAGAGTAAAACCAGAAATATGCGAAAATGTGTGCAGCTGTCATTTATCTTGCAATTATGTACAGAGATTTAGCTATTCCAGTGTACCCTTGTTTTTAAATCATTTTGTTTTGTAAAGGCACCAGCACCTTTCATATAAATAAGATACATAAAAGATATACACTACTCTGTCTCTCAGGGTTCCCTTCAGTCTTATTCTAATTAGAATCAATTCCTAATTACTCAAACAATGCTGAATAAAGGCCCTTAATACACACTTTGCCTGAAATTGCAAAAAGAGCTATTTGCTAAACAGGAACAACAGATAAAAAAAGATCTTGATTCAAAATCATGCACAATATAGCCTGTATGAATACTACTGTGAAAGTCTGGTTCAGCCTCTGCAGCTGTCTCCTTGCTACCTATGAACAAGCCCTCTTAGCCAAAACACCTCTAATAGAATTAAGGCTTCTCAATTTTTGCAGGCATAGTAAAAGCCCAAATTCCTTGCAAGCAAATTAAACAATTAGTAGGCTATGGAACTCAAGCAAAAAATCCTTAGAACTAACATCCTTTGCAAAGCTAGGCTTTTAAGGTAAGAAGGGAATTTCATGATGACAAATTCCGGCAATCCAGGTATGTGCTCTAGGAACTTAATTCCAGAATGCCCTGGTCCCAAAGACATTGACTCATCTGGAAACAAAGCAGAAGCACCCAGCTTCCGAGCTCATGCGGCACGGCACCCATCCTAAAACTATCAAGTCCCTACAGCCTGGCAAAAATTGCAGTACCATCAAAACATACATCTTCTCTCAGTGGTATCTGACAATTAGCCAACAGTACCTGACAATTTGCCTTCATTACCAGTTTGCCCCTCTCGCGTATCTTTATTCTCTTCAAAAGACAGGGCTTTTTCTCCATAGTTTGAATTGATATTTTGGTACAGTAGCAAAACTATGAGAACAGTATAGCTTTCTGAAGGCAAAACTTAATTTCTGCCTATCTCCCTAACACCATCTTTTACATTTTTTATTAATTATTATTATTATTACCACATAGCCAATATAGTTATCGCCAGTGGGGCAGCTACCACACTAATATCAGGTAATTGAGTAAACAGAGCACATGAGGGGTCTTGAAGTTAACTCTGAAAACCATAAATCAATGGGATTTTATTTAGACTAAAACAGAGCAGCTGCAAGAAAGGAATTCTTTGAAACATATGCCACCACAATACTAGTGAAGCACAGATCAGATAGCTGCTGCTTGAAAACAGAAAGCTTTTAAAGACACCACAAAAGCCTCAATGAACAAACATTGTGCTGTTTTTCAAAACATGATATGCTTAAACATTATTGCGAAGAAGACAACACACTACATATACAACAACAGACTACATATGACTTCAGATAACTTGGATATAGGCCAGTCTAAGTTAAAGGCAACTGTTCTATCTTTTGCCATTAAACTCTTCTCTAGAAGTTTTGTGAATCCTGAATTTTACTTTTAGTATAGCTCTTCAAAACAGTCCATTGCCACAAAACCTCACCCAAAGTTTCTGGAATGTTTCTCCTTTCTCTTGTCACATCTGAGAGCCTAATTATCGTTCCTTCTTTCCGTTCAGTTTTGAAACGTAATCGTCCAGACTCTTCATCATCATCCTCCTCTTCATCAGATTCTTCTTTTGTTTCTTCTTGAAGTTCCAGAGATTCAATAGCTGCCTGAATCACAAAATACAGAGGACATATAACCTGAAAAATCTACTTTCTTGTGATCAGCAAGCATCAGAAAAAGATAAAGCTTTCTTTAAAGGTCCCTTAGATTTTGCTGGCTTTATTATTATTCTCATACCTAACAACATTTAAGAGCTTGGTGAATTTTTTTATAATCTAAAGATATAAATTATATAGCAAAATCTATTGAGAAAACCTAGTTCACTGCATTATTTAAGGAAATATGGAAACTCCAGTTAAACCACCATCTGATTAGTAGCTATTTTTGCACACAGAACATTTTATCACTGAATTGACTAAGATGCAAACCATCTGGGACTACTAGATTCAAGTAATACAAACATTAAATCATTTATTTTTTGTTTTGTTTGTTCACAACTGCCAGTAGCATGTCACTAGAAAAAAAGATATCCTTATATCTCAATTTTATTCCTCTATGTATGTTTAACTGTACTTGTCTTTTTTTCTACTCCTTGAATACTTAGCAGTTTTTATTCAGCAATTAGCAAAGAGAATGGAGAATAGGCTTGGATAAAATTTCCATATACTAAATTTGTATATTGGAATGCTACTCCCTTGTCCTCATTTACTTTGCAGTTCTGTCTATAATACAGAAAATTTATTTAGATGAAACAATGTCCCAAATGAAATGGATCCTTCTCCTTCAGATAAAAAAAAAATAAATAATCAATTCCATTTTCCTGTGCTGGCGTGATAAAATTCATGTTCAGAATGTTACACAATGTATATTTGATTTCTAGAGTTGAAAATTGGAAGTATTCTAATTTAGTACTATTTTCCATAAAATATTTGATTACTGTGCACTTGGTTATTTCTTGTACAAGCCTACTTGCTCACTTCATAAAGCCTGCACATGCATTTTAATTCTTTGCAAAGCCACTAAATATACATGGTAACTTTTATGATGCTTGAGGACAGTTAAAAAATGAATGAAATAACGTGTAAAAAATGGTACAACCGTCTAATTAACCAGATTGGTGCAGTAATTTATACGAAAATGGTACAGCAAGTGTGTCACTCAGGTGGAGACATACTAAGTCACAAACCAAGAAAAAGAATTAATGGCAAATCTCCTTAGCCAGGAGCACATCACCACCCAAATCCAAAAAGAAACATGGGAAACAAGATCAGAAACAGGATCTGGCAAGACAGTTTCTACTTTGAAAGACAGCACACCATAGGAGCCCAAGCTTAAAGCTACTCCAACTTTGGTCTGGTAAGTGATCTGTATATTTAGTTACCGGAATTTAATGGACTACTGATGCCAAGTTATTTTCATCTTATCATCTCCTTACCTCAAAATGTGTTTTATCCATTCCAGGCAAACATTCACGCACTACATTTCCTAACTCAAAACAATGCTTTAAGACACAGCTAGGAGAACAGCCAAAGTTTACAAAAAGCTTTAAGGCCTATATTTTTAAAAGCCATTAGTTTTACATAACTTTATTGTACCAAAAAATGCATCTAAACACAGCTCCAAGACAGGACATCAGGCAAAAAAATAATATCCTTGAAGACTGAAAGAAATCCAAACCTCAAAAGCAAATACAAATTGAGCACAACTAGTCTGATTAACATATCCATGTATAATCAAAGCACCTCTGAGGAGAGGCAGATGAGAGTCATGGAAGAGAGGAGGGATGTTAGCAAGGAAGGAGATGCTAATGTGATTTAATATAAACAAAAACAAGAAAGAAAGACAGGTTTAGCATTTTATTTTCAAAAGAGCAACTCCCAAAAGCGAAAGGAGTAGCAGTATCTCTATCAAATCTATGTTTTTAAGTATCACAAACCAAATAATTTTATTGTCTCAATGACTATCTTTAAAAACTTTGCCTTCAAGATCAAGATTTGGAAGCCAGAACTGGAGCACCTGTTTTGCAAGACATGATCTCTTACTCAGCGAGCCTCCTCCTTTACTTTAGAGCATAAACCAGGCTCATCCACTCTCTATGTGCATGCCCCTTAAAAGCCACACTGGAATTCCATTTTTTATTCATCAAAGATTAGTCTCAGTCACGTAACCTGTGAGTGCAAAACTTATTCATGCAAGGCTCTACGTGTGGCTCAGACTGGAGAATCAGGATTAAAATGATCAACACAATCTGCATTGTCCTGAAAAATTTTGCAACTCTAATGAAACGCTACAGAAAATACCTGTGGAAATTCTGTTGCCTTTTGATAATTACTCATTCTGGGGAAAAAATATATCCATTCTAAAAAAAGCCCAAAAATGTAAGTAGTAACAGACTCCAAGACAATTACCTTCTTAATGCACAATAAAAAAAAAACCTCAAACTTTTCCAAGACCAGCACTATTCTATTCTTAGCCACTTACACCAATTCTGTAGTCTTCTGGGTCTAACTCGCTTTATTCATCAGCATAACACTCATGCCACCCATTAAACAACTGCCTTACAAGCATTAAATATCAAAGACAAAAAAAAAAAAATATCAAAGGAGTTAATAAAAAGGCAGGCACCAAGGAAAGGCAGTGCTCGAGAATGCTAACTGACCCATGTCCAAGTCTGATTACACGTATTATTGAGGGATTTATATTAGTTGCAATGGAGACACAAACATGTCTGACAGCCAACCATATGTTCTCTACATATAGCTCCAGGAAAGGTTATCTGAGCTGTGTAGGAGCGCACACTCTTCCCCCGCAATTTGTTCAATAGCTGTAGCACGCAAGACTTATGTAGATCATCTTTTCCAACTCCCAGCCTCGCAGAATGAGTTGTTTTGCCAAGATGACAATATATGAATGGATTCCATGGTCCAGAAGACTAAATTTACACAGGAAAAAACCACAAGTACAGACACCGAATTAACACATACTAGTACTTAGAGGATTCTGTTTGATACTTGCTAATCATGAATATCTCTGCATATACATAAACAACCCCTGAACAGCCACCTGAGGTCACCTGACTGGACTAGCCAGTCAAGGCTTCTTAGCAGCTCTCCTCAAAGGGAGCTTAACATTTCCTATTATGACACCTTGCACAAAGCCACCAGAGAGCTTTGCTGACCCTTCCTTACAAAGAAAAATAATGACCTTTCTTCTATCACAAGGTTAGCTTTTTCTGCCATCCTCATTAAATAATTATGCCATAAATCCCTGCCACTGACCAGAACTCCCCATGCTGGTTTATGATCTGCTGTGGAAAAAGTGAGCGCTCCTGCCCCAAATCGCTTACCAGGCAGTTGCAGGACTGATAACAGACATAGCCCAAGGAAAACTGCACACATTAGTCAGCATGACAAATGCTGATCTTCACACAGATCCTCCTAAACATGGGACTGTCAGGTGGTCTGGAGAACTTTGTGTCAGAGATTGCTAAAATGTACAGAACAGGTAATCATAAAGGCTAAACCAGGTTATTTCCATGTGAAACATTATGAAGATGAAACAAAAAACTTTTACTAACAAGCTAGAAAATAAGCAATGGAGGCTTTGACCAGAGCCTGACACTGAAGCAGCAGTATTTACTCAACCCTAAGGGACCAAAAAATAACAAAACACAGGTAAGAGGTTGTCACACCTATTCCACGGGCATATCCACTTCGCAGATGAAAAATGGGGGGCCGAGGGGGGCTGGTGGTGGGAAACAAATCTAAGAGATTCTAAATATGTTTAAAACTTGGCTGTTTTGATTTGCATTCTTTATCATTTTCCTCCAGGGCGACAGACAGCACTTTCAAACTTGAACAAAAGAACTAAAATGCTTAAGTTTTAGCTAAAACACAGAACAATTCAGACAAACACAATGGGCTTTTTTTTTTTTTCCAAGTCTGTATTCCATCAAAAGAAAAGCAGTATGCATCACTTCATTAAATGTTTCCTTGATTAAAGTCCTCATCATTTTTTATCACCATAACCCAAGACATGGTTTACATTTATGCAATGAGAAACCCTCTACCAGACTTCACAGGAGATTAGTTCCAATATAAAACAAAGAAATTATGAATTCTCATTTCAGTAGGTTACATGTTTTATGAGTTAGCAGAAATAATTAGTGGTATTATTCCTCTAAAAATATTTAGGACATAAAAACTCATGTAACTGACAGTTCTACCACACCCATTTGCTGCTGAAACTTCTGGGTATTGAGTTTTGCTTTGTACCTCAGCAAGGCAAAAATATTTTCTGAAGCATTGCTGTATTTCTCAAAGAAGCTCCACAAACTGTTATTTAATCAAAATCTGAGTTCTAAGCACTGTTTCACATCAAATACCAAGTGAAAAAGTATGCCTTGAATTTGATCTAGCAAAAAACACAAACTTTTCCTGCCTCTTCCCCACACCTGAGTGCTACTCTTAACAGGTGTCTCACTTCCCTTATTCACCAGTTTCCCCCATCATGTTTCAATTCCCCAGCTTTTCTCTTGGTTTACAAAATTACAAGAAAAACCAAGCTTTTCTCTTGGTTTACAAAATTTCTTCATGCGATCTGAAATGCTTTATTTGGTTTTAGTAGAAACTGCTTAAAATACAACACTACTGAACATCTTTATCAGCTTGCTCTTAAGTTATTCAGATGCCAAATTTCAATCAAGAAATAACAATGCCATTTATTTGTACCACATCTATTACAGCTCCATTCTTGTGCTGCATTTTCTACAGCAGAATGCCAACTACCCTTGTTTACAAGCAGTGAATATTATGAGATTTAAGGAGAAGTGCTGTTATGTAACACTTTAATAAAGAACAAAACTCTTCAGAGCTAGAGGCATGCATCTAACCACGTAATAAATCAAACTGCATATTCTACAAAGGTTCTCTCTCGGTGGTATTCTCATTTGGAGAGTGCAATTGTGAGCCTGCTGAGAAATGTAAAAAAATTACAGAAGAAATAATAAAGGAATAAAAAATGGTACTGTTTTGGAAACAAGAAACCTGTAGCAATCTGCAAGCCATCAGAATAAAGCCAGAATGTAGATAAAGATGTGCCCAAAACATTGAAGTTACATGATGAACTTACCTAAAAGCTCCATTAAGAAAATCAATTAACAACTTTCATTAATGTTATCTTTTGAAAGGAATTTAATCCTGAATTGGACAAATTTAGACAATGTGATTATTACAGAATTCTCACTGGTTCATACTCTACGAATGAAGCTGTGCTTTCTTAAAGCAGTTGAGTTTGACAGTGAATCCCAGCTATGTACTTAAATTTTACATGATGTGCAGTGCTTTCATCATCTCACACAGACTGTGGCTGCAGATAGCACAAATGCATCAGTCTGCTTTTAAAACACTGGAAGGAAAGTGTGTATAATGCAGTGGATGTATAAAATGTGTTTAAGTGTTTCACAGTTCTTTGAAAGGGTAGATGTGATACTAAGGTAGTAGGAAATTAACTATGTTAAGGTATATTTGGTGTAAGATACCATGCTTGCAATATCCAAGACTGAATAAAGCAGGTGGCCCCTTTCGATGTATCTCTCCACCTACCAAAGAATGTTGTTTTTTTATAGTAAGTTTGATACAACTACAGTATCATAGCACACCTATTTGTTAGAACTTCACAGAATAACACTGCTACGTCTTTGAGGAATTAATTTCCTGATGAGTTAAAGCTCCAAAGAGGGAACACATTCCAACTACACTTCTCAGCAGGTAATCCATTCAATCCTATTTAATTAAGAACTGGAATAAAAGTAATATTAAAGAAGATTCCTGGTGGGGAAAGGAAAAAATCCCACATCAAAAACTTGCTGCAAATTAATAACAGGTATGATACCACTGTTCCAGGCTATAACCACTGAACATACACTTGACAGATTTTTGGCATAAGCTTTCTTCTTGCAAATGAAGGAACTCATCCTTTTTCTTAAGCAAAGAACTAAGATAAACTTCACAGAAACTTCAATCCCAACACAACTTCTTTCAAAACAACAAACAATCTGACAATCCCTTTCTAACACAGATAACCTTCCACGCTCACACTCCTCCTCAAAGAATGTATCTACACACCCAACAACAGCAGATTACCCATCTGGAAAGCGAGGAACCACAAGCTGTTAAGAGATTTAGCAGACAGCATGCAGTATTACTATCATTCTCCTACCCAAAAGGGCCCCTGAAGTTTCTAGTGCTGAAGCTAAGATTAAATATGGACATTCTGAGCTCTCCCTTATGATTTTCATCCCAAGGGGGGAGGGGATCTGATATATTTGACAATATAGATGCCATCACAATTCCATCTTGTACAAAGGGTAATACCACCAATAATTCAACGTTGACAAAGTTGCATCAGTTCTTACCCAGCAATATGGACAATTCTACAAATTCAAATTCTGAAATAAGTAGTTATTTTAAGTTTCCATTAAATCCACAACATACCTCTTCTGATTCATTTGTCATTTGTTGGGATTCTTCCAGCTCCTCATCAGCTGTATATTCTTCTTGTTCTTCCATTGCTTGCTCATTATATGACTGCATGTAATCTTCATCCTAGGGCAGTAATACAGGACAGTGAAAAGACGTAGGCCAACTTTACAGAATCACAAGCCCCTTAAGAGATGGGGTCTGTATGCACTGTTTCCGGAACTGGAAAGAAAGTATTGAATCTATCGGAATTGTCAACTACAAGGGACATATCACAGAAGGTATAATTAGCAGGACTTTTAACTATGCATTAATTCCATTATTATCACATACATAACCAAAACAATTTTTATTCAGATCCCGGTATCATCATAAAAATCCCATCCACCGCTGTTTGCCTCATCTACTTCTGTACTTCTATATCCTTTCATTACAAATTCATGAAGCAAATACACATCTATAGCACACATACATTAACAACAGATTTTACCCCATCAAAAATATAAACATTCTTAAAACATTCTGCAAGTGCTTACATATGAACGGGTTCAATTCTGAACAGTTATGAGCATAAAGCAAAATCTTTAAGTAAGCTTGCTTGTATTTTAAAACCTCACTGAACACATACGGTTTTAATTATGATTAAATCATTTCACTAGCAATTAAAGCCAGTGCATGTTCTCTAATACACTGCTTAAATTACATTGAATTATGCAGGTGACATTTTCTGAATTAACCTCCAATCTCTTTATTCAGGTTTAGACAGTTCTCAGTTACAAAAAGGATGAACAAGCAGGACATCAATCACTGTGGGATATTAGCACCTTAAAGATGTCTTTAGCAGGTCAATAATCTTTTCACCTTCGAAGGACTTTATCAGATCTTGTCTAAAGCCTGGATAAAAGCTTTTGCATTAAGTACTTCTAACAATTGGCAGTGTATCTCCACCACACAAAGCTGTTTTCTTCCTTAAGGATACAATCCTCAAGGTCATGATTCCAACTGCCTTCCAGCATGACAAAGGAGCATTACCTACCGCCAAACAAGCTGTCAACACAAACTTTGTTACAGCCTAGATAAAGAAACTGGCAGACAGTGATAATAGGTCTAATTTCCCCTCCTCCCTAGGGAGGTAAACAGATTTCAAATCAGTCTAAAAACCCTATGCACATGAAGCAATGTTATCTTTGAAGATACAATAGAAAGAAACTCACTGGAAATTCATCTAGTGGTTCATTGATTTCGAGGTCTAGCACTTCATCTTCTTCTCCAGGCTCTTCCCCATATTCTATTTGATCTTCTGTCAGTTCAGGATCATTGCCTTCATAATGTCCTTCCTCTGCATACTCTGAAGCATATATTTCAGGTGCTTCAGATTTGTCATAAACAATTTCATCTTCTCCTTGGTCATATTCAGACTCATGTTCTATTGATGGATCGTTGATGGTCTCTGAGAGTTCATATGATGTAAGCATGCCAGATGTAGCATTGAGGCTAACTGTGACACCTTGAGAACTGTGGTACAGGGCCAGTAAAAATTCAGAGGTTGAAGCATAACAGTCAACTACTCACAAAGATTTAGCAAAACAAAGCCAAACACAAATTCTGTAAGTTGTGGACAAAATTATACCTCATACGCTATTTGACTCCATGCCATATTTTCATAATGCATATTGTACTGCAGCTTATCACTGGCTGCAGGCTATTTGACCAGGGGAATCAAACCAACCAGATGGTTTAGCAGGTCAAACTGGCAAAAGTCCTGCTTGGTAACCAAAGCAGACTGGAATCAATTTTAATTCCAGGACTAACAAAAAAATACACAAAATTACAACTGCATCTGTTTTTGCAATCTTTCAGAATATGCTAGTAAATTATTTATTAACTGTATTAATATTGTTCTTTCTTGATTATCCTGAATTCAAACTTACATTATTATATTATGACAGCTTTAATGTTCTGCTTAAAATAACATAAAATATATAGTCAAGAATTGTCATTCAAATGGCTAAGACTTACTCTAATTTAGTAACAGCACTGGCACAGACACTGGGAAAAAAATCCCAATCAATACAAAAACTGGCAAGTTTATAATCTGGAGCGAAAGTAAAACTCAATTTACTGTTTACAATAGCTAGTGCCATCAACACATAAAAGAGCAACTAACCAACTGCGGACGAGTTAGAAAAGTAGGGGGGGAAAGCTCTTCTTGATTTCAGAGCTCCAGGTACAAGGAAACCAAAGATTTTTTATTTTTTTTAATTACATTCCTGTTATTCAGTATTTTCCTAAGATTGAGGGAACAAGATCCAGGCAGCTTTGAGCTATTTGCATCTACAGGACGGAGAAGATTTGACATGAAAATGAAGACATGCAGAGTTGTCATTATCCTCCCAACTATAGAGGCATAAATGAGTTTGAATGGAAGTAAAAGGGAAAGGGGAAAGGAGTGGAGCAAGGCTCTCATTTTGTGGCAACAGAACTGCTAAAATTGCAAGACTTGTCTACAGAAACCTGCTTCCACCGAGCACAGTATTATCACACTTCAGATATTTTCTCATCACTCGTGCTGCCTCATAGTCATCCCTGCTGCCCAGGCCTCACAAGGAGGAAATGCAGAGAACAAACAGCAAGGACTGAACTGGTATTCCCCATTTTGGGGGGAACAGTCCAACCCTCACTCCTGCAGGGAGGAAAACAGCAGACAATAGTTGTACAAGTGACGGCCCAAGGTTCTTCACCACACCCTCATGACCCCAACACAGGGACAGGACTCCTTATCTGAATTCCAGCCAAGGACAAAAAGGAGATCTCGGAGCAAAATATACATATATTTTTTTTATATATATATATGTGTGTGTGTGTGTATGTATGTATAAATATAAAGTATGTAACACATGTATATATATTCCTAACCCTTTAGATGACATGCCTGCATAGCATGCAACAAGTTAAGGAAAAGCTGGCAGAACACACATGCCGTTAAAAAGCAGCAGTGGTACTGCATCACTTCTGCACTACAAGCATCTTCTTTCCCCCTTCAGTCCAGCCTGAGAAATAAAAACGCTAAGACACTCATTTTGACTTGTAGTGCCCAGAATTCAGTTGTGGAGCTGTATCACCACAGAGTATTCACAGGGCAGGATCCTCAGTAAACTCCCATGGAAGTATCTGCTCAAGCCTATAAACTCTGTACAAAATTTTCTGCTTTGTAATTGTACACAAATATTTAAGCCACAAATCAGGCCTTACAAACTATGAACCTCCCCTCCTCGGAGTCTTAGGAGGTTAAGATGTATTTTTGAAAGAAAGATAGCAGAAAAGGAGTTTATAGGAGAAGGAAACCTACAACACCAGGGCGGCACAGAACAAGAGCTCTGTAAGTATTCATAATTCATTCTAAATACACAGGACATGGCATTGTTTCTTCCTTGAGTTAAATTTATTAGATTCCATTAAACAAAAAAATTGTCTTACTGAAATGCTAGCAATGCTACTGAACACGTATATATACACCATTAAATACCTGGCTAGGTAAAAAGCAAAACTATTTTAAGTATATACCAAAAACTTAAGTTTAGTAGTTGTTAGTTACCAGTAGTAGTAGTCATTAATAGCTTAGAGTTCTCCAAAACCCAAAAGATTTAGAAAAGACATACCGAAATTCTTGTTCCTCTTCATTGTCACTTTGCAGAAGATCATCATTCAGCTCTTCATCTGACAAGTCTGACTGATTCTAGGTTTCAGAAAAAGTCAGTTATGAACATAAAAGATAAACTTTTAACTAACTAGGTACTGAAACTATCGAACCTTCTGAACACTACACACTTTTTATGAAGAACACATCCCAGACTAAGACCACATCTTGAACGAAATTACTAACACTACACAAGAAAACAAATCTGAAAATAAATTACAAACTTATAGAAATTTACAAAACTCAAATTTGCATAGCTGTCAACACTTTTCACCGATGCATTCCCAAATATAGCCAAAGGTGATAACTCACTTAAATACCAGGAAGAAAAAAAGGTTAGCTTTAGTACACTGTCTTGTGACCTTGATGCATTAGGCAAGTGAAGAAAATCAACTAAGTTACTGTAGTTTCTAAAAAGCATAGATACCTAGGAGACTGGAGGAAAGGATATGATGGTATGAAGAAAACTGAAAAACCATAATTAGTTTGTAAGTGATGGAGGGGGCGGGGGGGGGGGAGGAAGAAGAAAATACCATGCCTCTTCTGAACTCCTCCTAATGTGTCTATTATACTTTGGGTTATTTAATTTATCCTTTGATTTTTTTTAAATAATTACTCACTAGGAAGAGATAACTGCAGTTTTGCCAAGCAGCATTATTTCCATCCCCTAAAGTAACAGAGGTTATAAATGGGTAGATTTATCTAAAAGTACTGGGATGAGATTAAATAGAAGTAAGTTTGGCTTAAATAGCTCAGGGAAAACTTCCTGAGAAATCCATTATTACTCCATCATATGAGTCCATACCCACAGATACTGCTCAGAGCCCTGTTACACGGCAAACTGAAAACATGAATACAAAGAGCACAAGAAGACATAATACATTGCAGAAATCTAGTATTGGTTAGTATTCACATGAAGCTACTTAAAAAAAATGATCAACTCATGTTTCAACTACAAAGATGTATGCAATGTAAACTGCTTATGGATTTGATAAATGCCTAACACACATAGGCAATCCCTATCCTTCTTGAATTTTATTTTGCAGACCAGTACATGAGACAAAGGAACTTCCTTTTTTTAAAACTGATTACTTACACACTAATTTCAAGAACCTAACTTTGAGCGTTTAAGAGTGTGATTATAAAAAGCTAGATGACTTAAAAGTCAACTTTTACTACTTCTGGGTTTCTTAACAAACCTACTAATCTCCAACTAAAACTTTAAAAATTGTTTTCTAAATGAATTCATTTAGCAGATAAAAAGGAGAAAGAGATTACTAGCCAGTTCTGATTTCCCAAACAAAAGCCACGTCTTCTCCTGCAGATACCTCGCAAATCCAAATACCCATTTAGTTCTTTCCATAGATATCAATTCAAAACAGGTGTCAGAGTAAGGAGTCTACAGCAGACACGGGGGGGACTTGTTTATGTTCTCCACTGACAACTGCTCCCAAAACCCTCCCTCACTGTAGAACGGGAAATCCTCTATCTACTTGTCAAAGTAGCAGTGAATTGTCTGCAGTGAGTGGATCTTTAATATATGCCACTGATAGCTTTTTTATTTACTTTCTGGTAAATACTGCTGGTATTTTGATGAGTAACTTTTAAATAGCTAGGAAACTGGCAGTTGAAGTAAATTCTCCACAATGCTAATCAGCACTCAGTAAGCATAACTGGGGTGGTTTTTTGTTTTGCTTTTTTAATTGTTAGGTCAGTATGAGCTACAAAGACACTGATTTTGAGAACTATCTCCTTTTGGAACTGTGTGTTATGAGAAGAAATACGACCTTAGGGAAAAAAAAAAAGTTCTTTCTTGAAAAGCCACACTTGGAGGTACTTCACAAAAGGAAGCAGCTCTGGGTGCAGAGCACTGGCAGCAGGGCAGATCTCAAGTACCTGTGGCTGTCAGGCTTTGGGGAGGCGACTGTAAAATACATAAAAGGCATTACCAAACAACTGAAGGGGGCAGGCTGAACAACATTCACATTTTAATATCTGTAACAATTCACTTTAATGCACATCTCTTACCTTTTTGCCAGTTAGCAAATCCTCTCCAAGCAGGTCATCATCAAGTTCACTGGAAAACATTAACAAATTTAAGAAGCTGAACCTTAGAAAACAGAAACAAGCACCATATGGGGTATACACCTTAAAAAACCTAACTTAAGAAGAATTGTTACTGAGTCTGCACAAAGCCTTCCTTTTAGCAAAGCATTCACTAAGTTGAAAAAAGAGGTATGTTTTAAATGAAGCAACAGACCATACATATTAAGATCACTGTTGTGCAGTCATTTCATTTCCATATGCTCCCCTTTCCATATCCCTCCAACTATAACACTGCACAAACCTAGACAAAGCGTAGGTATTTTAAACACAGCTGGCTAGGTCCCCGTTCCAGATCCTTCACTTCAAGGCCCTTTAGGCATACTGTCGAATCCGTTATTTCCCACCTCCAGAGTAAAGAAGCAAGACTGTACTGTTCTGTGGGCAAGACAGTCTGCAGGCCACCATGTGGCCCAGGAGAGGAGGCACTGAGGCCAGCTGACTTGGGAGCCACTTAGGCCTAGATCTTTCATAAATATTTATTTCCTCCTCTTCACGTCGAGGGGGAAGTCAAACAGATGCTTGTAAGATGACAAACTCAAATGTATGTTTCACCATTTGCTAAGTGTGGTTAAGAATTCAGGAAGCATAAATACCTGGCTTACAAACCTCCACAGAGCATCTGTCCCATAAATAGGGTGCAACACAAAGAACTAGTTCTTTGCATGTCTTAATAGTAAAATGAGATGCCAGTGACTTGAAGTATGAGCTGTAATTCAAGAATATGAGAGACTTTCTACCTGCACACCTTAAAAAAACACAAACTCACACCATGCCTTAGATATTACATGAAAATTAAATATCCCGAAGTGAGAATGAACAGAACAAGAATGTGTGTAAAAGTTCCTTAGAACTACACAGGAAGTATTTGAAAATGGGGAAGCTATCCTAAGACGTAAATCAGTGCTGAGAGTTGTTTTTGCAGGTGGATACATCTCTTTCAGAGCTGGTTATTGTACAGATAATGCAGAGAGGGGGAAATAAAAACCTTGTGGACTAAAGAGAACAGATGATATTCCAAACCAGGCCTAAACAGGACATTATCATCAGCAGAAAGCATTTGTCCATAATTACTGATCTCACACAGTTCCAGGAATGACTGAGCATTAACAAATAGCAATTGTTTTGTGCACACTGCAGTATTAAACAAAAATTGGGACATAAGACATATCACACGTTCCAAAGAGCAAACTGACTAGAATTTAAGCCCTTTATTTCAGACAGAAAACTATGTAACAAATGGTTGCAGCAGAATCTAGAGCCAAAACTGAAGTAGGAAAAAGTCACTCATCTTTCACCTGCCAGAAATCTGACAAATGTACCAAAAGGTTTGAAAATATTTCCCAGCACTATGGTCCACCAACTGACAGCTTTTAATAAAATTGCACTAGAGATATTCCAAAAGACAGCAAGATCACGTGTTATAGCAGCACTGAAAGATGAAAAGCAAGTTCAGGTAGTAAGAAATTCAAACCAAAAAGGGATGGAAAAGAAAGTGAAAGATCAAATTAATTATCTAAACATAGTTAAGGCTTTAAACAATTACTAAAAAACATCCTTGATGTGATTTTTTAAAAAAAGATTAAAAATTTGATCAATAGAAGTAATTGCATACGCATTCTAGATTTTTTTAAGCTTTGGCTTATTACCTGACAGTCAAAAAAATTAGCACTAGCACATAAATTAAGCTCGTAACAGAAACAGAAGTCTTCACATAACGCCCCTCAAAACCTACTAAAATATTCAATGTCATTCAATATTTGCATTGATAAATTAAAAGAAGAAAAATCATCATTGGTAACTTTTTGAATAAACAAAGTAACAGTCATGAGCTTGCATAGTAAAGCACACCTATGTCAAGTTTCTTTAAAATAGCCAAACCAGAAGTTATCTATGAGAAAGAACAGACCAGAAATACCAGATCTCACTATTAATAAAAAGCGGGGGAAAAAAAAGCCATCTGAAAAACAAACCCCAAGATACTCAAACATTTTTGACTAGAGGAGAAAAACAGCCAAAAACCCGAATGGCTGCAATCTGATGCCACACAAAGCCACATACATTAAACTGAATAAAAGCAGACATCTATGATAGCTCAAAATGCAATTCCCCCTCACTATCATCAAGACACCAAGATCTTCCCAAAACCACAATTCTAGGAAATTAGGGTTAAAATAATCTAAAAGTTTGCTGCTCTCGCAAGAGATGGACCCATTTTGTTCCCTTCGTCAGCTCCCAAAGGTCAACATTCCCCTCACTGAATAAATTCAGCTCACCAAATAAGGAAGAGAAAATAATAAAAAAGAGACAACAGAAGTTTTCTGCCAGTGATGAGAAATGAATAATCTCAGAGAAAGGTCAGGATAAGTGAATTTCAACAGAAGTCACTAATAAATCAGCCCTGCCATCTCACAGGACAGCACCACAACTGCGTATTTTTCCCAAAACCAAGCTTTGGCTTACTTACAGAGATAAATGTATAAATTAACAGCCTGTGATAAAGACATCAGACTGGCCCTTTTTGGCCTCCAATTTCATAAGCATGCCTCATTAAACATGAGCAGTAGTAAGGACACAAGTGTTTCAGGAAAAGAATTTATAAAAAATGTAATGGGAAAAATTCTCCAAGAACAATGTTACATCTGTACTCCTAAATAACATGGGCCTTCCAACTCTCAGTTATCACCCTCCAATATTTGAGAAAGGAAAGAGATATGGAAATTCAAAATTACTCAGATGACTGGGGGATGGGACTCAGTTAAGCAGGAACACAGTAAGATTTGATGGTTGATCAAGTTGTACAACTGACAGCATACCCTTTTCACCCTCACAAAAAAAGTGATTAGGTTGCAAAGCATGAAGGATTAAAAAAAGTCTACTGCATTCATTCAGCCTTTTTTCCATCTTCAAGAAACTGCATCCTATACTGAACCAGACCAGTACTTAAAACATTGAAGCAATTACATTAGGCCACAACATACCCATGGAATTTGTCAATTTATAAATGCCCAGACAATCATAGAATTTAACTTCCAAAGGCAGCTTGGCAATCTAAAAGGAATTAATAATAATAATAAAAAAAAATCCAACACATGCAAATAAAATTGTTAGATACAGTTGTAAAAAAAAATTTCTGAAATTATCAGCAAGATGAAACTCTGGAAACTCCAGCACTGTACCTGAAAACACTTCCCTTACAATTTCACTGAAGAATAAACAACAGGATTTTTGATCATCTATCTTAAATTATATGCATCTAATAATAAACAAACAAAACCTTTTTTTCTAGAACTGAATCCTTGTGCGCTTCAAAGTCTCTGCTTAGTGAAAATACTCTATAACCTTTCTCAAGTTCTATAAAAATACCTTTGCCGCAGGGAGGTTTTTTTACCATTGGCAATAAGCTTACAACTTCCTACACAATGGCTGTTTGACTCTTACAGATAAGTGGTAAAAGTAGGACAGCTAAAAACAAATGTGACTACCCAGCATCTAAAAGCCTACCTATTCATACCATGGAGTTAGCAAAGGCAAAAAGTTCAGAAAATACTCTAATACAAAGCATTTTGCCTTTGGTATTGGCTTCAGTATTTCTGAATACAAAGAGCTGGGGCTGGGAGGCAGCACAGTACAGTGAGCCAGCCTGAAGAAGTTATTTTAATTACACTATTAACCCAGATCAGTTTCGTAATGCAGTTCACCATCCAACCCTCAAACAGCTGCACTGGCATGACAGAGCAGCCACCCCTCACCAGCATACAGCAGAACACACAGTATATCCAAAGTTGTTGTCCAAATTCCTTATTCATTCTTACCTCCTAGAGCAATGAAAATTACCCACTTAACCTAGCAGAAAAGCACGGAAGAAGAAACTAATCCCTCCGGAATTATTAGAGTAGCTGATTCAACCCAAGAGCCCAGCTCAGTTGAAAACCACTTAAAAGTTAAGATTTGTTTACTACAATCACTTGAATTATTATTAGAAAAGTAAAATTTGTTTGGAATGTTTTTTTCACCGTTTTACAGTGAAAACCACTGGCACAAATCTATTACTAAAAAGGAGTAATTAAAAAAAAACTCCACAAAAGCACCAAAAGTTTTCTCCTGGAAAGAACAGACAAGTCTAGCCAGCAGCTCGATTCTAGTACTTCCCTACTAAAGTGCCTTCACATAAAAGAACATGCTCTTATTCTCCCCTAACATAACTAAGTTAACACATACTTCTAAATCTTAGTGAGTTGTATTTTTCAATAGAAGCCTATACCTAAACTCCATTATTCTTCCCCAATGTAAAACTGAAACAGGACTTTGAAGATAAGAATTTAAACATCTGGTTAAAAAAAAATTGTCAGGCAAATTCAAGTACTAGCAAAAATCTAACTATTTAAACCACTGAGATCTACTAAATATTTTAAAGGAAAACCTGGATATTAAGTGCAAAATTAATTACAAACCACAAATGATTTGTGTTTCTTCAATTTTAAATGGTATCTCTTCATAGTGCTTTCTATATTCCTCTAGGCCAGTGTATGTTTGGCACAATTTAGCATTGCCTGACACATGCATAAAGCCAACATCTTCATTAGTATCTAAATGTGCTCAACTCTTAATGGTAGAATATGAAATGCCAGAATGGGAAAACAGAGCAATGTAATTCAGCATATAGAAACCAAACATGAAAATATTCTACTTACCTGTCCCAATCATCGTCTCCAGCTCTTCTTCTCCAAGACCTTTCTGCACCAGGCTTATCAAACTGATCAAAGTCATCATCTGTAAAGAAGGTGACAACATGAAATAATTCTTGCTGAAATGAAAGGTTTCTGAAGCAATCACATAGGTGGGACTGGGGGGGGGGGGGGGCAGAGGGGGCTGAAAGTATTTTTCAGAAGGTGGAAAAATACTTTTTCTACTTTCTACACCAACATAAGGAAAACAGAATACCAACATGCTTCAAAAATAATAATAAAAAAAATGTACTTTATAGCTTTCCTTCTTCTCACTATGGAGGTGGATATAAACCCAGAAAAACAGAGCACAAGACAAATCACTGGAAAATTTTTGCAATAAAAGTCATCCCAGAGGGAGGGGCTCCCCAGAAATTGAGGCACAAGGGAGATAAAGGGAACAAGGTCTGCCAGATCCCTGCCTTGAGGGCCACAAGCTCATCTACCAGCACTAAGCTGCAAAGGCACTTTGAAAACAGGAGCAAACCTTAGGTCAGCACAAGGCAGGACAGTACCAGGAACCCAAAACAGAAGAGGGAAGTCAGGTGTACTACACCATCATTAATCTCAACTGGGGCATTAAAAACACTAGAAGTCACTGAAGCAGTGCACCTAAGCATGCACATGTCTTCAAGATAAAACTGGTACTCCATATATTTCAAGAAGTACCTTCACTTTAGTCCGTCCAATTGCAAATTACTCTCGCATAGCTTGGCTTGCAAATGACAATTTTGCTACTTAAAAATACTAAATCTTCCATTTTTCTGCAAAAGAAATGCAAAGCTCATCTGCTCTGTTCAGATATCCAGATGTCTCATCATCTGTAAACTGGAAGCACATACCTTCAGAAACACTCAACCCTCACTCTCCCATCCTGTGGCTACAGCCCAACAAAGAATGCACACCTGGATTCAGGGTTTTTCACACATTTTAATGACTTTTTAAGAAGTCAAAAAAATGGGCAAATAAAAGTTATGCTTAACACAGGGGGATAACCAGCTGCAATTTAGTAGTCTGCAAAATACAAGTTGAGCAATCCAGTCCTTGCAGTCTGACAGTCCGAATTGGTGATCACTAAGATGCCATATATCCTATCCAGTCATTCTCATATGACTATTTGTACTCAACTCTTTGACAAAGTACCAACCCCAAGGATCAACTGGGTTTTTGCATGTGTTTGGGTTTTTTTAATGAACCTTCAAAACCAAATCTGTCCTCAGCTCTTTAAACTCAACCCAGTATCCTTTAGTGAATACTCCCCACATGCAATTACAAAACTACTTACTTCTTACTTCATATTATCAAAATACAAGTGTTATGACTGACAGAAGTTTAAAAGGAGGTAAAAACCTTTAAAAAGAAAATTCAGTTCTTGCAATGTCATAAATTAAAAGCTTTCTAACCATAAATTTCAGCCATAAATACCTATAGAAATAAGACTGCTCAGTATGAATTACAATGCAACACAATTGCAGCAACTCTCTTGTTTTGAAACAGTATGTACAATTCCCCTTGATCACGTTCCCTACTTCACTGCCTACAGATACTTTTCTATTTTAACTAATCTTCTATATTTAAACTAATTTACATGGGCTAATACAATTGAAACAGGTTTATATTTCTGTGCTCAAATATCTACATACTGCAACCTTACTTTATTCCAATTCCTATTTCACACACAGGGAAAGCCAGACACATACAAGCATTTACTATCTTCCTCCTGAACACTAAATTATCCAATTTTGTGGTGTCTGGGGAAAAAAAACATGCCACCCTGCTCTCTTTATGGTCCTTCAAAACCATGCTGCAGTGATTATATTAGCGCATTGCCATTCTAAGGGCACAGATCTCCTGGGCTGTCATTGTTTTTACAGCTGGATTGCAGTAATCCACTGACTTGATGTAACCACCTACAAAGATTTTTTTTTTCTTTTTTTTAAGGTAATGCAACTGATTTTGCAGCAATCAAATTACATGTCCACATACTGACTTAACATGGCTCAAGAAAATGAGTACTATCAGGACAACAGTACCTTCTTTTTAGCTACATCTGCTCCCTTGCAAGAGATGACACTTCTTCATGCCAGACACCACTTTCAGATCTACAGAGAGCTGTATTATAAACCAATACCACTTGAAGACAAGATTTTAGCTCTTCAGCACACAATTCTTATATCGAAGAGCCTTCGTCTCAGTCAGGTTTAAATCTAGACAACACAAACTTAAATGCCAAACCCTTTTTCTCTGGTGAGATCTCTCTACAGCAAAAAGAAACACACTTCAGTACAACTCATAGTACTTTTCCAGGCCAGATATTGAAGCTTCACAGCGACAGTACTTCAACCCAGTATTACTGCTAGTGAAGAAACAATACCAAAAGAGGGTCCAAGTTCCTGCCAAGTTTCTGTGTAGACCCACTCAGCCTACACCACAAACCTCCCCCCTCCAGGTCTTCCAACACCTCCAAATTTCTTACATCCTATTCCTTATTCATAAGCAACTCCTACCATAATCCAAAGCTGAATTACGTTCATGCAAAGGCCCTTTTCACATGTCCCCTCCAGCAGAATGAACACAAAAGCCTCAAAAATGACTGGTCAGTCTGTGTGTGGTGACTGCAGCCTACAACAACTGCTCTACCTATGCCCCTACCACCTTCCTGTTGCCATCTCTTCTCTCCCCATCACATCACACACATATGATATAAAGATCTTCGGGACAGAGGAAGCCAGCTTCTCTTTTTTAGGCTTATTGTTCTGTGACAGCTGACACTGACAATAAGCATCACAAATTATGCCATTTTGACATTAAGTATTGTCAGAGCCCAAAGCAGTTTGTAGCTTTCCTTTGGAAAAGGAAGTCACCACAGTCACTAATCTACAAATAGCATTCACCGCCAGCTTCATCATTTGTGATCATTTGCAAGATAGCAGGCACTGACTGCAATGGACACAGGCCTTATACCTGCAGTGCAATGCCAGCAAAACCCAGCAAACCTCAGTGAGGCATCATTTTCCTTCCATTTCTGAAACCACACATATTTTCATTTTTCTTCTTTTTAGGCAATAACATTGCAAAATACCAGTAAACAGCAATCAGCTTAACATTTTTGGATGTTTCTCCTTGAGAAGCTCCAAGTCAGTGTTTGTGTCAAGCACAGTTAAGTGCCTGTAAAACATTAACTTGTATAAAAAGAACACTCAGCACCAGCAGAGCACAAAACCACTGAGAGCAACAGCCAAAAATTTTTTATTTTTTTTATGATTCTCAGTACTACTGTGTGGGAGGTGAGGAGATAAAGAAGGGGGGGAACCCATGAACAGAAGCTTTTTTAGCAGAAAAATTACTACTGTCGGAGTTGGAAGAGGTTTTGTATTTTTTCCAGTGGTATCAGTGCAGCCTAGAAAGCCAGCAGTACATAGCAACTCTTGCTAAGACATGCAATGGCATGGCTATGGCTCCTCATTTCAATTCAAGGCTCTCACTGCAAAGCTCACCAAGATGCATGCCCATTAGCTGGGTATCAACTGGAAGATCCTGACAGGTGATAACTGAACACACTAAGCCCCTCTCTAACTTCTAGGCAGCACTAGAAGGAAGAGGAAAAAAAAATCCAAAACTATTAAATACCAAAAAAAATTATCTGAATAAGGAAGCAGGGCAGGCCAGTTACAGAGGAAGACAAATAATCCATCACTTGGCTCTTCGTAAGAGGCAGCTCTAAGAAAATCACCATTACCAAAATGACGGAGAAGTTGCAGGATGTTGTGGAGACTGTCTAATGCTGACTGTGGCCAGCTGCGAACCAGAATAAGCACAAAGACAGCCAAACACATTTGGTTCCCCACACTAAAAGGTTCCTATTTGCTTTATGCTTACCCTGGTGTAACACCAGCAGTGCTCTAAGTTTTTCTATGCAGTTGATTTTTTTGTTTTATGTTATGCCCAGAACTGCACTCTTTTCCTGCTTAATAAGAACAGATCACACACACTAGAAATCCACAAAATACACGCCATTGTGGTTTAACTCCAGCCCAACAACTAAGTACCAGGCAGTACCTCACTCACTGCCGTGCCCCCACAGCAGGATGGGGAGAAGAATCAGAAAAAGGTAGAAGTCATGGGGTTTAGATAAGAACAATTTAATAATTGAAATAAAATAAAATAGAATAATAATATCAACCACAACAATTCTAATGAAAAGGAGAGATAAAAAGGAATAAAGCCCAAGGGAGGGAAAAAAAACCCAGAACAAACTACGCACAATACAGCTGCTCAGTACCCACTGATGCCCAGCCTGTCCCTGAGCAGTGATCAGCAGCCCCCAGTCAACTCCCCCCCAGTTTATACACTAAGCATGACACCCTGTGGTGTGGAATATCCCTTTGGCTAGTTTGGGCCAGCTGTCCCAGCTCTGCTCCCTCCTGGCTTCTTGTGCACCAGCTCACTGGCAAAGCACGGGAAATTTGCAAAGTCCTTGATTTAGAATAAGCACTACTTAGCCACAACTAAAACCTCAGTGTATTAGCAACATTATTCTCATATTAATCCAAAACAGCACTGTACCAGCTACTAAGAAGAAAATTAACTCTATCCCTGCAAAAATCAGGACATAAGCCTCATTTCCTCTTTGGTTATGTGGACAGTAGTTTCTAAGTCTGTGGACACCCTTTCAATAAAACCTTCACTAATCATTTTTCTATGCAAAACGGAAGTCCTAAGCTACATAGTCAAGTCTCACAAGTGTAGGAGATGAATCAGCAAGAACACTGCAGAGCTCTTAGCATCTTAAAATGGTACCAACATAGCCTAAAAAGGTCGTCCTACATAGCAACTGTTGCTAAGATAGAGTATTTTACTGCAATGAGATGGCCAAGACTTCTCAACTAGGAAAAACACTTGATGACTACACCTGCATGCTTTCTGGAACACTAATCCCATGTTGTCTCAAAAACCTTAGCAGTTCAAAATTTTGTATTTTCTTCACTAATTTGGTTCGCTTCAATATTACACTATCATGAAGATAAAATATACTATTAGTTTTACGCATTGAAAAAAGCATCAAAGACTTCTTATCCAAAAGAAGATAGGGATGTCACAAAGATCCAACAGTTCAATGGATAAGAAAAAAAAAACAAAACAAACAGCTATTACACATGGTTTACCAAACAGGTCCTTTGATAAAGTAACTAAGCTACACTGCTTTGGGGCAGAAAAGGTAAGGGAGCTATTCCAGTTAAAAAAAAAAAAAAAAAAAAAAGAAAACTAGAGGGAAAAAAGTAATTTACCACATGAAAAACCACTACTTTCTGTATGCTTAGATTTTAAGCTGAATATAACAAATCCATCTTGATCTATCCCATTCCCCTGTATCATATTTAAAACACTCAACATGACAACTTGACAGCATTTCAAGCACAAGTCTCCAGATTAGAAACAGCTTACCATCTTATCTTTATGTAATAATTTATTTCTACAGAATACTTCTCTTCATATTTCACTGCAAAAGGGTTCACAATATGTAAGTATTATAAAGCCTCGATCTTCAGGAACAGAGTATACCCTTTACAAACAGACCTATGCTTCTGCCCAATAGTGAACTGCATTTCAGTACCTCTTGCTATGTGATACAGAAGAACAACAGGTTTTGTGAGCAACAGCCATGTCTAAAACACAAGCTGGCAAAGTAACTGTACTATTAACACCAGCTCAATGAAAACTGCTGGTAACAAATCACAACAGCATCTAGTAGTAAAAACATAAGGCCAACAGGAACTCCTGAACCTGAGACCGTAACGTAAACCTAACACATTACGAAGCACACTATGAATCCAGTCCCATTTATTACAGGTAATCAAGCTCTCTATCCCATTGTAAAAATCACATTCACTCCTACCACCACATTGCACACAAGAACACACATGCACAAATAAACCACACTCAAACACCAACAGTTTAGTTTATCTGTTCAGGAACAGACATCATGTAGTCTTTGTATTAGTAAACAATTAGTCATAGAAACCTCAAGTATGAGGTGACTAAGTATTTGTAGCAATTGCATAACATGCTCAACTAGTGTATTTCATGTTCTCTTTCCAAATCACTCCTACAGTATAGAGTTTAGCTTCCTCAAAGAAATAATGTAGAAAAACTAATTTCTACATATGAATTCTTTTATCTTCTCAATACTAACTTTATTAATAGTTTGTCATGATGCAAAGCAAGTCACTAGCAATAAGAACAGAACTAATTACGACATGCTGCCTCCTGGCACTGAAGTTCTCTAACCACTGCTTGAAAGAACCAGTACTTTTTCTTTTCTTTTTTTTTTTTTTTTTTTTTTTTTTTTTAAATACACTACATCTAAACCCCAAACCAGCAAGCCACAAAACAGTATTCCCAAAGTCTGCTTGGATTTGAAAATATATTTGCTTTGGAAAAACATTTGTGCCATCCACACTCCTTGCCTCACAAACACTGAACAGTAAATGAAGGCCAAGAGTTTAAATGAAATCCACATGAACTCAGTTCCCAAATGGCTTTGGACACTGATGAGAAACTGCAACTCTCCAGAAACTCTCCAGCATCTTTCAGAACCACCAGAAGTTATAGTTAAAACTGAAGCTGCATTACAGCAGAATCAAACACAGGACCAATCGCAGTACTTAAGAGTTTTTCTACTCAAGTCAACACATAATCATAAATTAGATCACAAGTTCTGTGTGACCTAAAATCTGACGTTTAGCATTTGATGCAATAAAGCATCGTTTTGTAAAAAACCAAGCCTTGATACTAAGGCTACATTTAATTTAGATGACCTGAAATGAGAAAACATTTGGAAGAACACAACTTTCAGTGAAAGACTGTCAAAGATGCATAAAGAGATTAAAAATTGCTATGCTTTTAAAGCAAATCTGCCTGCCACACGCTCATTCAAGTAGTGATGTTTTTGGCACTAGTCCTTAGCTGGCACAATAGCCCATGATCATATATTTGTAGTTCATGAACTGTAAACTCTACAGGCCTTTGACATTTACAGTAGTTTTAGTGTGTGCATATCCAATACAACTCTAAGTTATAGTGACCAGTTGCATCAGTTCCCTTAATAAAGTGGCACGCAATACCCCCAGAGACCAAATACAGCCAGTACTCCACCCACTCTCATCTAGGCACCAATGCAGAATCTATTTCCAGTCCCTGTAGGCTGCTGATGAATAGCCTGAAGCACACAAAATTCAATTGAAATTACCACACTGGAGAATTTTTACTACATTTTTGAATTGGATAGTGACCCACAACACAGGGAAGGGTGCTTGCTGTGCTAGCAGTAATAAGCTTTTTCCCAATTTGTATCAACAGCCTCACAAGAGGTCTTTAAAGCTACTACACTGCTAAGAGCACAACAGCAGCCCTCAGATTAGTCAAAACAAAGTTAAACCGATGACCCCTTAAGTTCAAACTGGAGAATGACGTAACGGACTCAGAGGTAGAGAAACACCTATTCAGCTACTCTTGGTACAGGACTGACAGTAGAAATATGGAGTAGACATGTATAGATGGGGCCCTCTTCTGCCCCACCCCCTATCACAATTCACACACCAAGGATGTCTACACTCAAAGTCTTCTAGACCTCTGAAGTTCATCAGAAGTTAATTAATCCAAAAGGAAGAAACTTTACAGTAGTTTTCCTTTACTTCAGTATTGCAGACAATCAAGAAGTGCTCCTTGCTTTGTTTTAGCTATGGGTTGTTCACTCTCTAACCATCTCTCCCTAAATGAGACTAAAATCTAGCTGTAAATTGAGCACAGTGAATAGCAAGAAAAAATTTCAGCACCTATACAACACAGTCATTATGTTACAGCATAAACAGATGATCACCAAATCATAGAACAGCCCAGGTTCAAAGGGACCTTGAAAGACCATCTGGTCCAACCCTCTGTAGGAAAGGGAGCATAGATAAGATATATTATCAGCACCCTGTCCAACTGCATCTTGAAAACCTCCAGTGATGGAGACACCATCATGTCCCTGAGGAGGCTCTCACTGTAATAAAAAAAAAAAAAAAAAAAAAAAGTCTTTCTTTAATCAAGTGAAGCCTCTCCTTGTGCAACTTGTGGTCATTGCCCCTTGCCTTCACCGTGTGTTTCCTTGTGAAGACAGAACCTCCATCCTCTTTGTAACCACCCATTAAATAAGATCACGTCACTTAGCATGCAATGTGTTTGCTCCGGTTATGTGTTTATAGGAAAGCCTGAAGCAAAGTTTGGGCACTATTGTCTTAACCATATCAATGGACTAATGAGCAACTATAAACCCTTGAAGGCCCTCACTATCACTAGCACACCCACCTTGAACTTCCATGTTTCAATACAGCCATTGATTCCGATAGAATTGGAAGCAAGTTGAATCAGGCTGCATAGCAAACGCATTTGTGAATATGAAGCTGTGAATCACTCCCAGAGATCTCACAGACCACCACTTGCAAACTTTCCAGTTTGTGAAACTTATCATCAAGAGCCTTTACCTTATTCCTTAGAAAGCTTAGCTGCACCAACACAAATATATGGTCACAAAAGTACATGTGAATACTTTATTTTTATGAATCAAGGCAGTATTTCCCCAAGAGCCTAAAAATTATAAATGGGCAATGAGTCTACACATGCTGTCCAACAGACAAGTCAACTTCCTTCCATTAAATATATTTAAACATTCAGCTGACATAGTCATTTCACATTTCATTTTTCAGCCCTGCAACATTTCCTTAGAGAAGATTTAAACTTTAATCTGCATCTTCAAAGTGAAAACTATCTCACTTTGTCAACTGTTACCCTGCAACGTCATCAAATTAACATTCCATGTATTTTCCAAGACCTATTTTGTACTACTTTACCAGTCATTAGAGCCTTTTTTGTATTAAGAAAACACTAGGGCGCTGTTTCCTCTGTATGTTAAAGAATTTCCCTCCCCCAGAAAAATCCAAAAACTAAATCCAAAGTATTAGTTCCTCCAGTTAAAACTTTAACTGACCAAAAACATTTAAGCCAAATAGCATCTTAGTCTTGGGCTTCTTTCCCATTTGTTAGTACTAATGGGACTAACTAAAGTTTAGATAGCAGTCCCTTTCCAAAAAGAGTTGCATACACCATTTCCTATAAGTACCACGCTTTTTTACTAGCTTTTAGAAGTGTATTTAGCAGCTTCAGCCAGGCATTTTCCTTGACTAGTCATATGGACAAAAGTGTGTGACACTTCTGGGGTTTTTTTTTCACTCAGGCAAGTGCTGCACAGTGATTGCCTAGACTAAAGAAACACTGTTTATACAGGGCAAGGATCATATTTAATTGGCCACCATTTATTGATGAGCACAGTGTTATCACCGAACAAACGGCTGGCAATGACTTGGTACATAGGGATCCTAATTCGTGGTTAGTCAGAAGCAGTACTCCACAACAACAAAAATAGTCTTGAAGCTGCAGTTTCACCACTTGATTCAAGGTTGTCTGCTACACACACCTTTGTACGTGAAAGCGTGCTCATTCAACTCTCAGTATAGTTTAAAACACAAGAAGCAAAATGCTTCAAAAGTGATACTTTCTGTCTTCATAACACTACAAAAAACTTCCAAAGACAAAACATGCATGCTAAGTTTACTTCCACATCACTTCTAACTGACTTGAACCACAGAAACTAGCACCAAGATTTTTGTAAAATAACTTAAACATTGCAATATATTAAAACAATGCCCAAAATATTAAAATATTTACTGTTTTACCAATCGGTGGTGCTCTTCCTAGATCTCTTTCCAAACTCATCTCTTAAACCTGGCAAATTTTCTGTAACATTTACCTTTAGTAGGAAATTTGTGTTTATGCACTTTGTTACTCATTAAGCTAACAATAGCGAACAGTGTGACCACTTAGGTGAGTGATCACTAGGACAAAGCCACACCTCCATGACACCTACCTACAGAAAAATCACACTAAAATAATCACAAACTTTTGTACAGACAAGGACAAAGCAGATCTATTGACAACTCTAACCATGCTTTATCAAAACTATTCCTAGAGAAAGCAAGGCCCACAGCAACAGAAACAGTCATGTTCTCTTAAGTGTATCTTTCTGTAATACAGCAGTGTGACCCCTGCAAGTCTTTCTTACAATCACTTAACCAAATGTTCTCATATTAAAATGTGCTTAATACACCTATCAGAACCATGCAGGGTTTTGAGTTGTCATTTAAAATGCTGTGAGAAGAACTGTCCTTAGTCAAAAAGAGCAGCAGTAGCGTGCCTTGAGAATCCTGGGATCAAGCACTTGCTTTATTTCACACTTTCCAAGAGAGACCTTCTGCTTCTGGGCAGCCTATAAAATAAATTATAACTACTCCCCAGATGAGAGGTAAGTTTTCAAACAGGTCACACACTGTAGCTGTAAAAATTACGGTAATTAATGTCTCTAAATAAATACAGCTATCCCACGCGGAGGTCCCGCATCTGTGGTGAGTGAGGAAGCTGTTGCCCCTTCCCGGCCCTACCAAGGGAACACAACAGCTCCCGTCACCGCACGACGCCGACTCCTATGAGCAAGACGGGAGCCATCGGGGCCTTGCGGTGCCAGGGGAGCTCCTGCTCCCCGCCGGGGGCGCGGGCCCCCCCCGATCCGCGCCGGCCCGCACTCCCGAGCACGCAAACCTCGCCACCCCCACCCAGGCGGGAGACCGAGAGGCGGCGGGGGGCGGCGGCGCCACCGCCCCAGGAAGGCCCCGCAGCCCACAGCGGCCCTCAGCCAGGCCTCACGCCGCGGCTGCAGCCAGCCGCGCTCCCCCAGGCCAGGCCCTGAAGCCCCGAAACCTCGGCGAAGCCCTCCGGGGCCGCGGCACCCACCTGCGCCTCCTCCCAGGGCGGCAGCCATGGCTCTTCGCCTTGCCCAGGCGGCGGCTCCCGCCAGCGACGCCGTGCCGCTCCCAGGAGCGGCGGGGAGCGGGGGGACGGGGAAGGGCTCGGATTCAGCGCCCGGCGGCTCCCCCTCCTGCCGCCCCTCCGCACGCACCCGCCACAGGAGAACAACAAACTACCACAACATGGCGGCCGCCGCCACCACCGCCGCCGTCGCCGCCGCCCCCGCGCTGCATCATGGGATGGCGGAGGACCGGTCCCACCCTCGCGGGGAGGGCGGGCAGCGGGCGCCGCTGGTTGGTTACCCAGGGCCCAGGCGCCCCGCACGCCGGATGGCGTCAGGCCCCCCGCGCACGCGCGGAGCGGCTTCCTCCCGGCGGCGCCGGCCGGGCGGGCGGGGCAGGAGTGCGCATGTGCCACCGCGCAGCACGTGCCGCCGCGGAGGGGCGGGGGCGCGCGTGCGCGTGGGGTGGGGGGGGCGGCGGGTCCGTCTGCCCTTGGGGTCCCGCGTTGCGCAGCGCCTGCGGGAAGGGGTCGTGGCAGCGTGCAGGAGGGCTCCCGTTCCCTGCCCGGGGCCCTGTGGGCGGGCGGTGGTGCCTGGGCCGAGCCTCCCCCTCAGAGGGGAGCAGGCCCGCCGGCCCTGAGGGAGGCTGCTGCCCGCGGCCTGGCTGCGCGCCGAGGCACCGTTACCTCAGCAGCCGCGGTACCTTTACCTCAGCGGCGGCACAAGCAGTGAGGAGTGGGATGGGGAGAAAGAGGCCCTGCCTTTCAGCACTCCCACACCTCCCTGCTGAGGTTCTGTAGATGTCTCTGGCAGGACAGTTTGGGCTATGTCAGATAGATATGTGGAGCTCCATTTTTTAAGTGTGCAGGGCAGTTAGCGCTTGCATAAACTAAAGCAGTTCAGGCCGTGTAGTTCACACTTTTCCACTCAAACTACATCTGTGTACATCCTTCACAGGCTCAGTGTCATAACATCTTGAATCTAGTTTCACTGCATGCTAAAAGACCTTTTCTACTAGTCCTTTCTCTGAGCACCTCCTGACTGTAGCAATGTGCTCACCCTCTCCTCAGCGGACCTAGTGATCGTGTGGCTGCAGAGTAGATCGGTTTGGATCTCTGATACCACAGAAAAGTAATTCACCAAGAAGAGTTTTCCTTTCGAGTTTCCACCTTTTCTGAGTTTTAATGGGAGGGAATCAGGACTTGTGGCATTCTGCACAGGCTGGGTTAAACGCGATATAAAACTGTGACTTGATGTAAAACAAACTTTCAGGTTGCGCTACTTGTGAAGAAGCCAAATCTGATCTAAAACGGTTTAATGGAGCGTACTATAACGAGACTAGTTCAAGTAAACAGCAAAACTTCCCAAGTGGACAAGTCCTCATGGAAATAATTAACAATGTTAGTATTTAAATTATCGGCATTATCTGATTAAAACCCTCGCTATGAGAATAGGGAAGTTCTCATGTCACTTTGTTCCAGGCTCCCTGCAGACTTATCTCTGCATTGCATTTGGTCTCATTTTTTAGGTTTTCTTCACAACTGTACAGAGCTAGAGATTTATTCTTTACAAATTCCTACAAACTCACAACCAAACCCAGACTTTAATTTAGGAAATAGATCATCAGTAGGCAATGCTTGCTGATAGTTTAATACATAGCCCATCAGTCCAGTTCTGATTGCCTGATGTGGATGATTTCAGTGGGGCCAGGATTTCAGCCATTGATTGCTCCTTGGTATTGATCTTTCTTTTGGGTAGCTGGTTTGCAACACAAAAAGAATCTCCTGGCAAGGGAGGAAGGTTTTTGAACCCTTTAAAGGCTGGATGGAGAAGTACGTGGGATGAAACTCAGCAAGCCTCAGCAGCAGCCCCTTAAAATTCACAGCTCTCCTCTTAGTAATTCTCTGCATCCCTTCTGTTTGAGGCTGGGAAATTAAATGTTGAACATAAAAAGCATTCACAATGGCCATCTTTGTGGCATTCAGATATGTAGAAGAGTGTATTTTATGGGTATTTTATGCTCTGTATTTTTGCTCATTCTAGTAGCTGATTTGATTTCCCTGACTGACAGTCAAAACACAAATCAAGTTACCATTTGCTTAACACACTAATTCAATATTAAAGAGGAGTAACAGGATATTTCACTATTACTCTGTTAATACACAGACCCTTCAGCCATTTTGCAGAGATCTGGTACAAAAATCCGGCTGTTCCCAGATGTCTGAACCTCAGCAGGTGTGGAATAGGGACCTAAACTATGATGACAGGGACAGGTATGGTGACTCTACTCACCTTCACTCAGGATTTTCCACGAGTTTTCAAATTCCAGGAACTATAGTTGCTCTGGATTCTGTATAAAAAACTCCCAACTTCTTCTCAATACTACCTAACTTGTGCTATAAAATGCAAGTATGCTCCTGTCTTTTCTGTAAATGAGGGTTAACATACTTGCTGCCTCTGGAATCCATGAATTTAAATGATTTTGTGTGAACTAATCATCATCAGTTTATTAAATAGTTTGGGAAATTCTGCATAAATAATGTATTTTCCTGAGTGTCTTCCAAAGCAAATACAGCTGCAGTTGGGAATGCAACAGATTGTTTTGCAAGAGGATTAAGTAAATAAGTGAGGCAGAGCTCAAGAAACCTGTAATCCTGGATCTGCACTCACTTACTGCACTACTGGGGCAGGTTGCCTTGCATCTGCTGCCTCAGGTTTCCTTCTCCAAGCTGAGGAGGATAATTTAAACTTTTTTTTTCTGATTATTTTAAATCTTTTGGTAAAGATTTTTGTGTCCTAACTTCCCTACATTCAGCTGTTTCCACTGCAGTAGTCATTATCAGTTTTGTTTACGCTGGTTTTGGATATTAATTTTTTTTTTCTCCAAAATACTGTATAGCTTATTTTTGGAGTAGGCACATTCATTTTTTATGTTTTTTATTTAAATTCTTATTTATTTTTGCACGCACACTGAAATAGTTAAAAATCACCAGTCAGAAATCCAGTAAAGCAGACTTGCAAATTTAATTCCATTAAACACATTAAATTAATACAAGGGTATTAAGAAATGTGTTATCAACAGCAAGTAGCTCCTAATTCCCTAGAGAAAATGTGCTTCTGGTTTATTTATTAACCGCGGTTACCTCTTTCTGAGCTTTCATTGCAGTCTGGGGAAACCAGACTGAAGTTTTCATAGCATGGCAGGTGGGTGGTCTAGTCATGGGTTTGGCTCATAACCTTCTTGTGATGAACATCTCAAAGTGACATCTAACTCCGAGGCACCATCTTCCCTTTGAAGTTAAGCCTGTCTTCAGACAAGTTTCTCAAAATCAGACACTGAACAGGTCTTGGGTTATTGCAGCAACATCCTGTGATGCAGCAAATGCTCTATCACACCTGACAGGAAAATCTGGATTTAAAGTGCACAAATAAGGGGTGCAAAAGCAAATTCACTCTCTTGTAGATGCTGCTGGACCTGATTTATGACCAAATGGCAGTGGCAACAATCTTAGGAGGCAACAGTATCTCTTAAAAGATGTACACAGGTGAAAGATTCTTTCCATTTGAGCATGTTGCCCAGAAGGGCAAAGGCAGAATAGGAAATGGGAAAGACTTTAACAATTAATAAATATCTTACTTCAGGAAAGAGAACGGTATGAGGATTAAAACAACTAAAATATGTGAAAAACACTGGTGTGATGAATTTTTAATAGAAAACATTCTGAATGTGTTACAGCCTCTGGACTGACCATGGTTTCAGAGCAGCATGCAGTGTCCATGTGTGACAGACTTTGTCATTGCTGTAATTTTTCTTTCCGTTTCCTCCCCCATTGTTACTTATTTATCCACTTGTTGCAGCTTATCTGCCTTATTGTCTGCAATCCACTTGATGCATCTTATTTCGGCTGTCATTTCTTCAGAGCAGTGTGATCTAAGGACCCCTGAAACAGCCATTAGGGTGGAGAACAGGAGAGCTTGTGTGCTGAGAAATGGTCTAAACAGTCTGTCACCTGGGTTATTCATGTGTCACGTGTGAAGTCCCTAGAAAGCTGGTCACCCACAAAGATCAAAATCTCAATAAAACGTGTATATCATTGCAGTGTAGTGTAAAATAAATAAATCATTACCAGCTCCAACTGGCTGCAGGGGCATTTGGGCTATAGCTTTGGGTTCTGAACTGAAAGCAGTGTGCAGAAGCATGGGTATTACCCTGGACCCCAGTGTTTGCAATATATTTTAGGGATCTTGAGAAAAGAAATCAAGACACACCAGAGGAATCCAAGTGATAAACCTATTACATCATTTAATTTACAATTATTTGTCTGGATTCTCTAAGTCTTACTAACTAAGCTTTGCTTTATTTCACCAGGAAGGCCATCTGGTGTCAGGGGCAGCAGGGGACTTGGGGTGAAGCTGACAAATGTCAGGCAGTCCTTCCTTTCAAGAATGACTCAGAATATAGTGGAAAATGTCTAAGATGTCTCATTCTTAGGCGAAGGGAGTGGTAGCCCATGATAAACATCAGAATAAGTAAAGGTTGGAAGTGTTTCCCAAGGTTTCCTGACGAGGAGCCAACGTACAGCATCATTGGCCTTGCCCAAATGCCAAGTTTTGGGAAGCGCTTGCTTTTTCTGGACACAGGCCATGTCGGCCCCTTCCACTCCATAAAGAGCAGAAGGACAAATGATGGCTCTAGGCAAACCTCAGAGCACCTCAAGCAACTTCTGTGGCCCAGATTCTTGTGGCCCATACCAGTGAGCAAAGCCCCGTGCTCTGTGGAGCCCCACTGAACACAGAGACATTCTGTACAGATACCAAATGTCAGCTATCATACATGAACTTCCAGATCAGAGGCTGCGTTCCTAAAAACTCCTTGTACCAGAAGGCTATAATCCTGTTAAAAGCCTCTTGGAACTACTGCAATGCAAATAATAGTAGCAATAATTAGCTCTGCTTTAATTGATACTGTGTATTCCTCAAATGTCAGTGAAAATTTACTTTGCTAAGCCAACAACTTCTCCCCTGGAACTCTGCTGGCTTTACCAGAATTACATGAGGGGTGAATTTGGATCATTGTAGGTTCCTGGCATAAATTATCAGCTGTTGATTCCTTGCCCTTTAAAACTTGGCAAGCATATAGGAAGAGTTTGCCAGACATGCAAGAACTAGGTCTATGCATTTATGGGGAAATCCTTCGGGACTATGCACAGAAAGGAGCACAATTTGCTAGAAGTACCCAGCTGTGAAATCCAAGAACTCCTCCACACAGCTCTAGCAACATGAAGTGTATTTAGCCTAGCCTCAATACCACTGGTTCCTGGAAGTAGTTTTTGTTCCCCCAGCTTTATGAAAGCATGAATATGATCACAACAAACCCTGTAAATATGTGGAGATGCTAAGTTTATGGACTAGCCCTAACAGCAATGATTTTGGTTGGCATAATTTAGAGTTGTTTTATGGTTACTCGTGTTTATCCCAGTGGCCAGGAGTTGTCTCTGCTTAACACTGAGAGTGTAGTTCTAAGCATATCATTGGCATAAAGTAAAACAACACACTTCAAAGCAATTAGCATCTTCAGTATGAATGAGGTCTGCATCTGGACCTTTGTCTTACTGAACACCCAAGAACTTTGATGCCACATCCTTCATGGACAGAATTTGTGTCATAGCATTGCTACAGCTGCGATCTCAGACACTCCTCAGGGATTCTTTCTAAGGGAAGGATAAATGTTGTCTAGCTCTAGTTAGCTAAAAGCTAGATGCCTAATCTAAGCTCATTGTGTGAACATCCTCAGTTTAGTTGCATTAGATGAGCTGAATGACAGCTCAGCTGTGGGAGATCTGTCTTAATAAAAGCAAAAGGAAATAAATTCTAGCCATAGAGTCTCTATTTTGGTGGTGCTGAGCAAGATTAGAGCCAGTAACAGATCTCAAGTTTAAAATTTTTCACATTTACCAGGAAGAGACTCCTGGCTTTTACAGCTTCAGCGCATGTTGCAGGATCAAACCGTTTCTATACTTGCTGGGCCTAATGGGTAATCGGTTTAGGCTCTAATGGAATCCTTCAGAGACTCAGAGATACAATGCACCTGATTTTATGGATTATCCATACGTAAAAAAGTGTTGTTGCCAAACTTGGGAACAGATCACTCTAGCACATTAACAATAAGCCAATTAGTGAAATGAAGCATTGCAAGTATTAGGCTTCTTTATGCAAATGTGTTTGTGTGGAAAAGAGAATCATTTGAACTGGGTTTAGTATTCAGGAATACCTTGCCAATATGGTATCTGGTGATAGTCGCTGTAGCTATTATTGACCGGTTTCTTTTTCCACCCTGATATGTGTGGATGTAAATGCAATGAGTGATGTGAACCTTAATGAGTAAAGGGATGGTCAGGTTTTAGACCTTGTCAGGTATTTTTTCAGTAGCTGCATTTGTTCCAAAGGTTTTGCTACACCTTCTAACATTAATTTTGGTTATAATATTTTTCAATTACAGTAATCGACAGTATCAGTATTTTACTTGGGCCACAATCCACAAATCTTTCATGTTTGACTCAGTTCCTTACAAGGAAGACCAAGAGAATTAGGCCCTACATATCAAATCATCTGGGGACCTTAGTTTATCCAGTTGATATTTTTATTTACCACAGCCCGTCCACATTAAGCTGGGCACCTTTTCTCTAGTGAGTTCCTCGCAGCCCAGGAGCAGGTTATGGAACATGACCCATTACAGCGTGCTGTGGTACAGGGAACCGATAGAGATACATTAGCCGATGCAGCCATGGTTTGAAGTGCTATCTTGTATAACAAATTATTGACTTCATTGTACATAGTACTAGGATTTAATTAAGCGATAAGGCCCATCATAGTGGTCCTTTATCTAGCAGATAAGGATTTACCAAGCTTACCCAAGAGGTCTTTATCTGCAAGATAAGAAAAAGGTACATAAGGTGCCTTCCCCTGTTTTTAAATCATTAATTGAAAATACCTTATTTTTTAAGTTCTAGGTTGTCTTTTCTTCGTGGCTTAGCATTAAAGATTCAGATCGACTTTTATAAGAGAGGTTGTAACAAGGAAGGATGTTACCAGCAGCCTTCACTGGGTGAAATTAATAGGATTTATATAGTTTTTATTCACAGTGCACCAGCTCTCAGCTCAAGTGGAAGTTTAGCCTCTGATCTACAGGAGATTTTCCATGATTGTCCATGATGCCATGGCCATAGAAGAGATACATTCTTTTCTGATTTCAGAGGGCTACAATTGTGATTGTGTTTAAAGTTTAGGAAAAAATGGGTTTACACAATAGAAGAAAATGAGGGATAAAGATAATTTAAAGACAGTTCTTTTAATGACTGTGTTGTCAACTAATTTAAATGATGCCAAAATCTCTACTCCTTTACCTGTGTGATGAAAAGACATACAAGCAGAAAACGTGTAAAGAAATTAAGCCTAATGCAAAGAAATGCCACTTAAAATAATATGAACACCCTGCAAAACACAAAATAATTTTACTGCTAATGCTCAGTGGAGAACACAGAGGAAATTCCAGAGAAAGGAGAGATCCTGTGTTTTTCGTGAGAAAAGCACGTAAGGGCTACTGTGTGGTTGAAAACAGAACAGGATCTTTAGACTCAGCAGATTTAATCCCTAATGTTACAGACACTTTTTTAATAGAATCCTTTCATAAGGGTTCAAGCTTTTTTTTTAGAAGTAGCCAGGCTGTTGCCTCACCCTCCCTTAGAGGAAGGCTATTGTGCAACATCCATATAATTACCTGACATCTTCCAGTTTACAGTGTGACTGTATTCCTGGCCAGTCCATACCTGTTTGTTCTTACATGCTGATACCATCTTTTAGCATTAGTGACATTTCTTCCTTCCTGGTGTTTTTCTTCCCCATCCCTGTGTAAGCCCAGACAGCAGTCAGCCTTTACTATGCTGTGTAAACTGAGCCCCCCTTGGACCGTTCTGCCCCTGCAGGTCCAGAAGTAATGACCACAAATTGACTCTGTACCGCTTTGGGGACCAGGGACGTTTTCAGACCCGCTGTTTGTTCCACCTCAAGTTGCTTTGTGTGTGCTCTGTGAAATTCTCCTGAATTTCCAGCAGTCCAAGAACCTAAGCTGCCAGATACTGGAAATCCAGTAGGTTACTGCCCAAAGCAGTTGTCCCCCACATAAATTGATAGCATTGGCAGCTCTGCTTGTGAAAGACTCCCTGTTCCCCAGATTGTATTAATCATCCTGCCCTGCACCTGTTCCAGCTTGAATTCTTCATGCTTGAACAGGGGCAGTAAAGCAGGGTCTGAAGGGATCAGATTGTATTATAAGTGCTTGGAGCAATTCAAGCCAGGACTGGGTAGCAATTATAATGAGAGATACCCTCCAGGTTACATGAGAGGCAAATTGCCGCTGCAGTAAGTGGAAGTTTGTACTTCTGCTCCGAGCCTGTTTGTTCAGTAACCAGGGGGTTTCATTTCCATTGTTGACAACCTGACACCTTTTATGGGCAATTGATTCACTTTTTTTAAAAAGTGTCTGGCACGGAAGCAATAAGTGAGTGGGAAGGTGTGAATTAAAATGTGTACACAGCTAAAGATGATTACTCAGATATTTGCTTAGATCTGAAATCCCAGCTGCGAAGGTGGGATTATTCTCTCTTGCTCCAACTACCCTTCGGTAATTGCCTTGCGAGCAATTTTTCTGCTGTCTCTTTTTACTTATTTATTGGCAACTTTGAAAACTGATTGAGCTTCCTGCCTCAGAGAAAGCTATAAGCACGGTCCCTCACATAGAGCTCCTTCACCTTGGTGTAGCCTCTCACACCTGTAAGCCTTTGAAACAGGGCTCTGATGGCTCACGCTCCAGAGAAGCCAGCAGAGCTGTTTCCACTGGCTTCAGCAGAATAGCTTTCCCACCACGTGCTTCATGCTTATTTCACTCAGAGAAAGATTTTACCTATGGCTAGTAGGCACTCCGCTGTCCTCTTCTTCCCTGACAATTAGGGAACAAAATCAACCCCCTTTGCTTACGTGTATTTCAACATGAAATTATTTTGCTTCATACATCTGAATGGTATGTTACAAAAAGGGATTTTTCTTCCTTCAAATCCCACTCCGATGGGAGCTGCCCCACTCAGCAATGTGTGCTCTCTTGCTTGCTCTCTGTAGTTGTTCCATTAAAGTAGTGTGAAAGCTACAACTGTGTGTCCACTGTCATTCTGTATTAGAAGTCAGGGCTAAGGTAATGATATGCAAGCTTGATCCTTCTGTAATACTTTCCTTGGAAGTACAGTTCTGGCGTTTCTGCTGTCAGCCTGCATTTAGAGTGCAGAGAGTGCTGCATGACTTGAAAGCAGCAGTAGGCAATTCCCAGTCTAAGCCTTAGACATTTACATATTTATGCTCACTTCAGCGGAGTAAGTACACTATGAATAAATCCTATTATGGTTGAAACTGTACTTACAGTATAATAAAAATGCACAGTATGGTGGTGCAATCTCAGGTTTTGTTTCAGTGTCAGTATGGGCATATATTTACTAAATTATGTATTGTTAACATGGTATTCAGCTGCCAGCAGTTGTTAGAATATCTTGTATAATATGAGAAAATAATGAAGGAGAAGTCCTTTAGTCTTTAAACAGAATTGAAGAAAAAACCCTGGCTGCAGGTAGACCAGTTCTGCAGGAAATGGCCAGCCTGTAGGTGGTGGCCCTACAGCTGTTAATTTTGTTATTATTGCTTTTGAAGTTGTGTGCATCTGAATGTGCCATCTAATGCAAGTGAGTTTTCCAGAGGACATTGCCAGGTATTGCTGATAACAATGCTGCGATGTCACACTTGTCACAACCATATGTTGGTGCTGTGTTCTAGGGAAGAGATGTTTGACACTTGCCAAAATTTCTCGGTTTCCCGACTGGAAAAGGTGGCTGGCTGATGCTTGGGTTTGCACAGTCCCCTCAGCAGTTACTCCAGCACTGTGCTAAGGTGAGGGATCCCTATGAGAAGAGGGACGGTGTTTTCTTGTTACGAAAGCCCCAGCCAGAACACCTGGTTTCTGTTCTGAGTCTTGCTGCTGGCCCTTTCTGTGAGCTTCCTCAAGACCAGCACCTCTCTCTGCTTCCATTTCCTTCCCATCCTTCTCCACGTGTGTGTTGCGAATGCCTCATTATATTAATATAAAGAGGAATTTTAAACTCTTTCATTATATCAAAGTGCAAATCTTTAGCACCAACCCTACACCCTATCACCCAGAAAAGTCCCGAAGAAACCAATGGGCTGTTCAGTATGGGGGGCTCTGTAGAGCCTTAGACCCCACATCGCTGTGGGTTTCTCTTTGCTTGCAATCTTGATGCTAAATCCACTGAAGTAGAAACGTTTCACATTACCTCAGCACAGCCAAGCCCCTGATGTTTGCAAAGCCTTTCAGTAAAGCCAAAGATACAGTCTTACTCCATCTACTGGATGGTGTGTGAAGACTTACCCATCTTAATTGGAACAGTCAGAGCATTTTCCATGGAGTGTACTTTACAACATCCGTCTAGGCTCAAGCTTTCACTTCTTCAGAAATTACCTGTACTGCAGAGGGAACTTCCAGGCTGAGAAGCAGACTCAGAGGAGCTGGAAGTGTAACAGTTTTGTGTATGTCCTCCCACTACAGGGTATAAGGAGTATCTTATGGAGAACCTAAACAAAGGAAAAGCTGCTTACAAGACCTGTGGAGGAAGGAGAGTTGGGGAAAAAAAAAAAAAAGAAGGTAAAGAACTCCAAAAACAGCAAAAAGAAGACAGAGCTCCAGCTGAGCACAACAGAACTCAAACTGTAGATAGTCATGTCAGGTTGTTGATGATAATTCAGCCTTTGCTGGACACAGGGATTTGGGCTGAATCCAGTAACATCTACTTGGCAGAGAAAAGATAAGAATATCAATTAAATGCTTTAATATTTGCATTGAGACAAAGAAGTTCTTCTTATCTTTGAGGGAAGAATGAAAAATAAAACAACTCAAACAGTCATTTGGTGCTCATTTTTCAGACAAAATATTATCTGTGAAATTTCCAGATGGAATATTTTTTAAGAAAGACCAATTTTAATAGGCAGTTGCAGGAAGAAGTTTGTGCTGATGCAGTCTGCAGCCTTGAACATGACAAGGACTGTGCGTTGAATGTGTGTTGGGTAGAAGAAGAGTTGCTGTGACCTGTGCTTATCTCAGAAGAACACCTTTGCACAATGCTGAAGTGGCCATGCTTACTTTAGGACGTGAAACATGCAAATTGCCTTATGTGGAGTTGGCATGCTGTGACAGTGGCTGTTTTACTTCTTGTAATTGCCAATGTTCCTTAATGACCTTCAGGACTGTTTTATAAATATACTGGTTCTTTTGCTTTGTACATTTACTTTGTGAGGTCTTTGAGGTAGAGACAGGCACAAGAGCTAAGAAAAGACAGATCCCATGCTCAGTAAGTCTCCAGGTGTAATGAAACACAAAGACCTCAAAAAAACATCACTTTGGTCAAAGCTTGAAGAAGATTAAGAATCAGTATGGAGTTCTGCTCTAAGCAACTACTGGGAAAAGTAGCTCAAGAAACAGAAGAAGTATCTTGTTTAGTGCCTTTCATTGAAGACTGGATCAAATTTGCTTATATTTCTTTGCAGTTTTGGTTTAGGGAAGATAGCGATTTCCTTCTGTTAGGCATCAATACTGTCAGGAAGTGCTGATATTGTGATACATTCGCAGGCCGTTTATTCAGACAGCACAATCTCACTTCACACTGTTTACCATAGGCTTATTATTTAAAAAGCAAGTGAGTCCTTGAATGAAGAGAGTGGCTACACCTGCATCAGTAAAAAGAAGACATCAGAGATTACTCTCTGGCCCTCGGGATGTGTGGCCCAGCTCAATGAACTCTCTCAATCAAAACGGGATGGCCAGACCCACCTCCCCAGTCAGCACTATCATCTCCATTTTGAAGTTAAGAATAAAATAATACAGGAGGACTAATGGTCTACAGAGATATTTGAGCTACCTTAGCTATTGCTAGAGGTCTAGTGTCACAGGACTCAACGCAGGCTAATTTTCCAGTCGTCTCAAGTCTATGACTACAGATATACCCTCAGGGTTATGATGCAGATCAGTGTAAAGGTACTGTCATGAACTCATTTGGACCTGGCTCAGGACTCAGAAGTGGGCAAGCCACAACAGCACGAGGCTCCAGCTACACCAGTTCATCACAGTCAGACTGCTTCCCAGACAGCGCAGTGTAGACCTTCACAAGGGTGTTGTTCAAGATCACGCAAGAAGTTTGACCTTATGGCAAAATTGAATTCCTTTCCCCTAAATCTCAGTCTTATACAGGACTGTTGGCTCATTGTTCCTTTCTTTAGGAGATTAGATTTCATTTCTGTGGCAAATCAAACATGAGTTTCCCAAAGACCGTTGTTCCACAGAACACAGGCTGCTGGCAGTTGTTCCCAGACTTGAAGGCCCATAAAATAACTTATGTGGTTATCTACTGGGGGAACAGCAAGATGCTTTTAAATCTGTAATTAATATATTTCTAGATTGAGTCTGTTAAGATTGTTGTTGGTAGGAATTTTGCCATGTTTTTTGGTGAATATAACCCTTAGAAGACCTCAAGTGAGTTTTCATTTTAGAAAGCATGAGAAATGGTATGTGGATAAAACTTTTGTACAAACCACAATAACTTGACAGATCTTCTGCTGAGGATAGAGTGCACCAGAGCAAACCAATATGTCTTAATTAATAATCCTGTCTACTCAGTACAACTGCAGTAATACTAATCATTTCCTGAGAAGTCTTGGCTGAATACAAAGGCTTTTTAGGCTTCTGTTTGATTTGCTTTTTCAGAACGGTAGTGTTTTGAAGATAAATAAAAACTCCTAATGAATATGTATATGTTTCCTGATGTAGAGCATCTCAGTGAATATTCTAGGATGGTTTTGTAGTCTGCAATGAACATACTCCTTTGAAGTTTTTACTGATTTAAAAATATAGTCATTATGTTTGGGTCACACATCAGTTTACTGATTTAGTTAGACAAAGAAACTAAGCTTAGACAAAATATGTCAAGACAAGAACACTTTTGAACCTCAAATGGCAAAATACCTTGAAAATTCTTCTCAATAGCTGCAAGACAGTAAAAATTTGTTTAATAATATGGAACAAGCTTGATTTTTACCTGTTAGAAAAAAACATCAAACCCACCATTTTCTCATCTGCTTATATAAGAAAAGTGAAGAAGTTGAGAGACACTGGAGGACTGGAGATGTCCATAGGAAGGTCATATGGAGACTATACAGTGTGGCACCTGTCTCCAGCATGCTGACTTCATGCCCTGCCGTCCAGGGAGAATGGCAGCAGCTGGGGTCTAGAGGGGCAAGCATCCATGGTCCACCCCTGGACAATCCCAGAGACAAAAGCAGAACTGGATGCATGGCCACTTGCTTGGTGGCTGTTCCTGTCATCTGATCTCAGAATCGCAGCTGTGGGAACAACCTTTGACTTGGCTTTGATGGGAAGCCAAGGTGGGTGAAACGAAGTTTTCAGTTTTACTTCAAAAGTAGGGGGAAAAAATGAAGCCCTAAATGCTTAACATTAGATTTCCATTTTCTCTTTGTGTTTCAACATTCCAGTGTCAATCGGTTCAGTGAGAGCATCATCCTGTTGCATAAGGTGCTGCACAAGCTCAGGATAAGGTAGTCCTGTCTCAGCAAAATGACAATCTAAAAGATAAAACAGAGAAGATAGCAAAAAGAATAAGGGCTCAAAGAAGTGAAGTTGTTTACACTTACTTTTTTTTATTGTAAGTTTATTTTATTTTATTTTATTTTTTGTAAGTTTACACTTACAATAAGAGGTGAAGAATGTGATGTCCCCATAGACTGGCAATAAACACCATGCCAGAGTTGCAGAGATGTTAATTTGAACTTTCAGTGGTCTGGAACAAACAAAGCTGTGCTGTTTAAATCTTTTAGGTGACATTTGCATCATAATTTTAGTTTCTTCAGTTGGTTTCTTGGCCTTCTCTCCAAACCTGGGCATGTCTGTCAAACTAGAGCATAGCTCATCTTCTGCACGTGAGCACTCACGTAACCTTCCCATAGATGCTCATGATTTACTTTTCAAGTGAAAAGAGCTCTGACATCTTTGTGTATCTAATGGATCTTTTTGTTCTTGGTACCAGGAACGAGATTACTAGATAGTCTAGATTAGAGTATGTCTGGTAAATTAGACAGAGGAAACTTTTCCTTGCTCCATTGTACCTCTCCAAATTGCCCTGGGCAAGCTCATTTGAATTGGTTTTGGTTTTTTTTTCATGTTAGGAAGCAATTCTGCATCCACCTCTGGTTCTAGGAGCACTGCTAACAGCTGTGTGCAAATAGACCTCGGATTAATCTGCAAGTCAGTAACAAATGGGACCACACTCCTTCCCTGCAGAAAGCCCATTGCTTAATGAGTGAGATCAGAAGTCATCTTTCAATACATACTCCGTCTATTTCTTTCAGTTATCTACAGATATCCTTCCTGAATTGGACCATCTCGGGTCATTCCTGTTGGAAAATCTATTAAGGGTGTAATCTCTAAAAGAAATGTGTGCACTCATAAATGTACATATGTGCTTATACCTACACATGTGGTGGCTTCTTCACAAGCAGAAATCTTTAAATCAGGAGCAGAATGTTTATGTAGCAATATTTCTTAGCTCAGACAGAAATAATAGACTCAGCAGAGGGTTTGATGAAACTGTTGCCTGTTCAGTGCAAGAGATGAGACAAAATAATTGCCACCATCCCTTCCGATCTTGGAGACCTATGGAAAGAGAAGCTGAGAAATAACCAATGTAAGAGAAGAGAGACAAGAAAATTTAAAGCAGATAAATGCTACTAAGTGTCATATAGATCCTTTAAGCAAAAACTTACACTTGATTTGGGTGGAACCAGAACAATTTCCCTGGATATGTAAATGCCCTGGGACTGCCCACTGATGTGGGAGCAGCTGCCTCCCCTCTGACTGCATGCTTTCATAGAGCTTGAACTTTTGCACCTGTGCAAGTGTGGTGCCCCTGAATGGCAAGGCTTTGTGCTTTAGGAGAGCTTGCAGGACCACCTGAGACCAGGAATCAGTACAACCAGGTTTCAAGAGGTGTGCCTGCCTTGGACTCAAGGTATGCACAATGAGATCAGAGAAAGTCAAAGCATGAACAAGACCAGTGCAGGGTAAAGTCACAGAAGGGAAATCAGTCTGTCACCAAACATCTTGGTGCAACTGTTAGTGCAACAGCAAAAATCGCAACCTTAACTACACCTTAAAGTGCGTCAGTGAATCTTGGAGGCAGAGATTTCCAATATTTGTTTATGTCAGGGTGTCTCATATACATCCCTTCACATAAACACATGTATATGTAACACTTTCCAAAACTGCTGTCCAAGCACAGCACCTGTGTCCAACCATTTGAGTTGCATTTAAGGTTATTTCGGAAGCAGCATTCACCTCTGCTGTGGGGTGAGGGGACTGTGCTTAGTCTGAGAGCATTTGTAAGGCTTAAAGCACACAGAGGGTTGACTTCAGCCACCAATGCTGAAGCCAGTACAAGCTGCAGCCCAAACCACCTTGTTAGCCCCAAAGTTCTTGCTCTGGATCTCTCTGAAGCAGACATTGGTCTGTGTGTGTGTGTGTGATACTCCTATGATGCAACCAGCTGGGGATTACCGAAACTATTTTTGCTGATGACTTCAAGCAGGATTCCCAGTCCCTGAGTGGGATGGGACCAGTCCTACAACCAGCGGTGCTTAGCATCTGACATAAGCACAGCCCTGCAGTTCTGAAAGAAAATAAGCATTACAATGAGCTTTACTGCATCCCCCAGAAATCCTGTAAGGAGGAAGTCTCCCACGAGGTCATTTCATGCCAGGTAGTTTGCTATGGTAGCTCCAATTCCATCCTTGGATTGCTGCTACCTGGCTGGAGCTTCATGCAGGCAAGGCAGGAGGCTCTGCTGCTGAGGCTCCCAGGTTCTCCATTCATTTAGGTCCCTGGTGTCACCTCCTGGCACGGTGGCAGTAGCAGAGAGCCCTTGGAGCAGACTGCTGACCTGCCAGCAAGTGCTGTTTCTCTCCAGCATAGGTGCCAGATTGCAGATGCCAGTGGGAGGAAGGGCACTTACCGATCCGCACTGGGCTCTGAATGGGTCCAGCCTGAGCTCGGGCTGGGCTGCCCGCTCCCAGCAGAGCCGCCAGGTTTGGGGAAGGGTTCGGTTCCAGCTGATGAAGCTGACAGGTGTCAGGCTGCAGTGGCAGAGCAAAGGATGATCTTTGATGGAAGCTGTTGACCTTCTCGCTAAGCCGGGGGAGAGCTGTGGCGGAGCGCTCTCTGCAGTTAGAGATCTGCAGGGAAAACTGCAGCATCTTTCACCTGCTCGATGTTTTTTCTACGTCAGGTTTGGCAGCCACTTAAAGAAAAGATTAATTTTATTGGTTTTTTTCTTGACAAGCATTTTGTGTTTAGTTATTCAGAAGCCAGGGACTGATGGTTGCATTCCTCTCCTTCCAGCAGCTATGCCGAAATGAAAGTTTGCTGGCAGGCATGAATCAACACTGTCAGCTCTCGTACCACTGGCGCTGACTTTGCACTGTACCTCCCAGAACCTGCTCACCTATATATTTGCATTGTCAACATGAATGAGCTCAAGATCACATCTTAGTGGTTGCACAAGTACCAGATCATGTTCCATCCTTACATTTGCACAGCAGCTGTGCAGTTGTGTTAGACTATTTCAGAAAGTGCTTTTGTGCTGTGCCAGGTATCCCGTAATCAGACCATGTCAGCAGTTCTTGTTTGTGCCTGAATTTAGCAAAAGGGATCTTCTGCAGCAAGCTAAGGGAGCGCTGTTACCAAACATTTCTGGTTTGAAAGCCAGGCTTTGTTGGATTAAACTCCTGCCTACCAATTTGATTTTGTTCCAGCACTTCTTCCAAAGAGCTGGCGTACATGTAGAGTTTGTTATTGTTCTGACTGTAAAAAAAAGAGCAATGTCTGAAACACATTCGTTTAAAACTTATTCTGTGAATACGTATGGGGTGGATGTCTCTGTGTGTTTTGGGTGTGGAAGCTCTGGCTGATAGAGATCAAGAAGAACATCAGTGCCAGGTTTTGTCTTGCGCGTCCCAGGAGGCTCAAAACAAGACAAGGGGGGAAACGGCTTCATGATGTCTTTGCGTTTCTGGGCCTCAGGACTGATCCAAGGGCTGGCACGGCTGCCAGCCGTCACCCCATGCGTTGCTATAGCTTATAGATGCAGCCCACAGTTGCCCACCAGCTGCTATGCGACCCAAAATAGCCTCAGCACAAAGCACTCCAGGAAGCCCCCTCTTCTCTTCCCTCTATGTTCCCTTCATCCGGCGCTCTGATGTGGAGGGGTTAGCCTGAAATGAAGAGGTTCCCTCATGAATGAATTGAATTAATTTAATTCATTTTTAATGAATTAAAAAAAAAAAGATTTTCTTTTGCAGATTTGAAATGAAACAGCATTTTGTTTTGCTAATCAATCTTAGCATTTGTTTTCACTTCTTAAGACAATTTTAGTTCTTGCTCCGTCTCTTTTTGCCTTGTAGAAATTAAGATGAACTGTTATGGATTTTTCTTTCCTTTTTTCCCTCTGCTTTTCCTCTTGTCACTCTGTAACTATTTAATACTTTCCTGGCTATTACAAGTGGTGCAGGAAAGAATGGGGGGAAAAAACATCTTAAAAAGTTTGCTAGATTGATGGCATTTCTTTTTCTTTTCTATTTTCCCAGTACTTCCAAACCTGGGAAATTCTGAAAAGCTGGGTCTTGATCCTACAACCATGTAGGAAGTTGTGTAGCAAGTACAGGAAAAAAGTCCATCTGGCACAGTGTTGATCTCCAGGAATTACCAGTAAGAGGTACATAGAGCCAAGACCAAAAAAAAGGAGCAAGAACAGTTACATGTACTCCAAATATTTTCCATACATTTGTGGCTGGAGAGCTAGAAATTATACCTTTATGTGTAATACTGTTTCACTCTTGTCATTGCCATCTTGCTTCTTAGTACAGAACCAAGCTTCAAACACAAGGTTAGACCCTTTGCTCTTGCTGCAAAATTTAAGTCATGAACAGCCACAAGTGACCATTGAATCTGGGGGGTTTCCCCAAAATTTCCGGTTATGCACAGTGAAATATTTATAGGCATTCTTGGTTTCTAAATGCATTGTGGCCATTCAGCACAGATTGGCTACAGAAGAGCTAAGTACGGCTGTGGTATGGGGTGAAAATATTTGTTAAATAGGCAATACTAGTCAAGAAGGTTGCTGGAAGGCTTGGGTGAGAAATTAATCTTATCAGAGCCAGTAGAAAATGGAGAGGATATATATGGAGAAAAAGTGGAAAATGACTGAAAATTATGTTTGGAAATTTTCACTTAAGCCTCTTAAAAATGGTGGAGAAAAGTAAGAGATTTTTGTTCACTTGTTCTTTTGGTATTCCTCTTTCTCCTCAGTGTTGTGTTTCTTCCTGAATAAAGTAATTTCTTTCTAAAAGGCTTTACACAATTTTCCACTTGATACAGCATTACCGTATGTTACGGTGTAGCTTAAAACATCCCATCCCAGCATCGCCTGCGTTTCACTGCAGAGGAGGTAGTTCCTGATCACCTCACACCAGTATCTCATGAGCACACCTGATGGATCATAGAATCATAGATTCATTTGGAAAAGACCTTTGAGATCATCAAGTCCAACTGTTAACCCAAGTCCATCACTAAACCATGTCCCTAAGCACTGCATCTATGCATTTTTTAAACACCTCCAGGGATGGTGATTCCACCACCACCCTGGACAGCCTGTTCCAATGCTTGACCACCCTTGCAGTGAAGGAGTTTTTCCTAATATCCAATCTAAACTTCCCCTGGCACAACTTGAGGCCGTTTCCTCTTGTCCTGTCACCAGTTATCCGGGAGAAGAGACTGACCCCCACCTACCTACAATGTCCTTTCAGGTCGCTGCTCAGGTGCTTTGTTATCATCTCTAAAAATTTACTGAAATGAGAAACCATTACCATTCAACTGATCAACGCAAAAAATCTTATCAGGGTGTGGATGGGTGTGCCGAGAGGACAACGAGGTCCCCTGGCCTCCAGCTTTGGTCATGTTATATTATAATCATGGAGTTGCTCTGCTCATAGAGAGGGCTTCTTGCTCTCCTTTGCCTGTTCAACTTTTGACACTTTTTCTCTCTCATTGAACAATACATACTGCATCACACAAAAGAGATTATTTTAGTGACGTCTTTGAGGTGTGCAAATTATAAGCAGGATTTGCTGCCTTGAGTTAGTATTTCATTCCTTGCCTTGAAGACAAGCCCAGGTTGGCTCCTGGGTGTCACCCTGCCATGCCGGCTGCTAACACACATTTGCCACAGCTTGAAACTTACCTCCAAGGTAGAGGATGAATGGTCGGAGAGCCTGGATTTTTGCTTCTCCTCATCCCTCAGGTGCATTGCTCTAGTTTTATCATCCTCACCAGGACATTTATAGCTTTGCCGTGAACCAAAGGTTTTGCCTTTGACCCTGTGAAGCCACGTGAGGTTTTCACCCATTGCTTTGGAGCAGAGAGCTGGGAATTGCGACATCATGGTTGTACTTTCCTAGTGAAAGAGGCTGTCAGGGAGAAGATGGGGAGGAAAAGAATGATCTGAGGGAGCTTTCCAAGAGTATCTGGTCAGCTTTAAGGGAGAACAAAGCTGCCTTAACACTTGGGTTTGTTGCTGACTTTTAGGCTTGGAAAATTGCCCATTTGGCTGCTGAGGCAGCAGCCTGAATTGTTGTGCAACTTGGCTGTGAAGGGAATGCAGAGGGATTTCTTCCCCTTCAGGTTCACGCATCACTAACCATGCCAGGCGTGTTGCTCCGTACTGTACACCCTGAATGAATAAACTGCTTCTAATAAAGAACCGATGTTGCTAATATCCTCGTGTAATTTAAACCAAGGCTTTTTGAATTTAGCTCATTTGGGGAAGAAAAAAAAAAAACCACTGATGTTGCAAACACTTATGCATCTGATTAACTTCACCGCTTAGCTTAATTTGCAGGATCAGGGCCTTAGCTATCAAGAGGCTACATGGCATTACATCCCTTCTATACATCTTCATTAGAGTATCTTTCTTACAAATTTGCTTTCATGCGTGTTTTCACAACCTCAGTCATAAACTGGATTGTATCTGCCAGCAGCAGTGTTTAACTATGTCAGCTCCTCGGTGCCTGAGCTAATCCCTTGTCCTTCTTGACAGGAATCGGGGGGAGTGCTGTTTCCTAAGGATCGATGCACAAAAGTTGCCATGTTGATGGTCATTTGCCTAAAAAATTGAGAAGATCATGAGTTTTTATTAGGGCCAACATTTTTGCCCATTCGGGGTTTTTTGTTTGGGTTTTTTTCTGCAAATTTTTGTAAGAGCAGAATTGTTATTTTTCTCCAAATGTACTCATTTTCAGGACTGAAAGTGGGTTATTTTCCTGTTTTCTGTTACTTCTGTTCCTCTCCTTCCCACCCTATCCTCCTTGCAGATTTCACTTTTCTATTTTTTTTTTCTCTTTCTATTCCATCTTCCATTTCCAATTTTTATTTTTTCAGCGCTGTGATGGAAAAGTAGTTCCTCACAGCTTCCTCCAGCTGCTACGGCTTCTGTATCTTGTATATTCAGATTTTAAATCTGGCAGCCCTAGTGGATGTCCCTCTGGGGAATTGTACAGGTGCAGAAAGGAGCAAGTGTTCCTCCTCTGGAAGGTCTGCATTGTTACTGCCCTTTCTGGTGTCTAAGGACATGTTCCCTCAACCAGCAGTTCCCTCTGAGGTACCGTGACTCTTGGCTGCTCCCCACCCAAAGTACAGTGTGAAAAGCTCAACAGAGGCTGAGATATGAATGCGGATATTAAAGCACAAAGACTTCATTTTTTTTAGGGGTTGTGCCTAATCCTTTCTCTCCTGGGGCCCTGTTTTTTTGGAGTCCAAATATTTATTACAGGACTCGTAACTTGTAGGGGCAGATGTAGTACTGGCAGCCTCCCAGTTGTAAGAGACATGGAGGAAAATTTTGACTACGTGGGGCTCCCCATAAGTGCTGATGAACTTGGTCTATAACTGAAGCATCCCCAAGCCGGGGGATGCTGCCAGCTGTCTCCTTGCCATGCCATCAGAGCCGCAGGTGCAATATGTGGGCACTCAAAATAAATGTGTGCGGGCAGTCCCTGCTGAGAGTTCATGGCAGGCATAGCTCTGCTGGAAGTTGCTTTAGATACAGGGCTTTACATGCCACAAAGACATATGTGCATAATATATCTGTTTATTTGAAAAGGGGTTTATAAGTTGTTGGGTTTTTTTTTCCATGGGCGTGTGCAAACTTCAGTTATGGCAGAAGTAAATTAATGGCAGAAGTAGAGAAAATATCTGCAAATTAAGATATCCTATCCCTTAGTCACAGTATTCTGTTAAAGTGTAATTCACTTTAACAGTTAAAAGTAAAATTAAGTTTTTTACTTGATTACGTCACTTGGTAAATTAAGCTTCAGTCCTGCAGTGTGAGACTAGAGGAAGAAACCTGAAGTCCACACAGAGTACTGGTGAAATCTGTGTAGAGCATCTGCCTTCGCACTGCATGAAGTGGTCATCGGTCAAAAGTTGCATTTGGCTGTAAAAATCCAGGATGAGCAAGTGTTGGTCATTTGGTGCCTCAGGACTGCTCCATGGCACCTCCAGGTCTTCCCCCATCTCTGATGGTTTCTGGGGCTGCCACCTGGTCCCCAGTGTGGCACATCTGGAGCAGAAACCACCTCACCTGCCTCTGCTGGTGCACAGAACCTGGCTGGAGTGGGCATGGGGAGGAGGAGCCCACGGGGCTTTGTGGATGTGAGGGGCTCAGCTGGGGGCTGCGTTTGCTGAGGCCAGCCAGACTTTCATATAAGAAGCAATAGATGCAAATGCCTGCTGGTACCCCAAAATGCTGCCTCCCAAGGCAGCATCCCAGGTCTGAGCTTCGAAAGCAGGTTTGCAGAAGGGCTGAGCACCACCCACACCTGGGAGCAGGGCTGGGGGTGGAGGGGAAAGATCTTTCTGGTGGAAAGAATTATATTTTTTTGCTTCAGTTCTCAGGCAGACTTTCTGGCAGGCCCATCAGCCTCAGAAGGGCTTCCTCATCCCCACTATGCTGCTTTGCTGCTTCTGCTGCTGACTTGGGTCTTCCCGGAGGACAGCAGTGCTGCTTGCACTGAGGAACGCTGCCACGTGCTGCCAGCCGTGTGATGGGTTGTGAGATAGTGTTGTGAGAGCAGGGTGACCATTTGCTTTCTAGTGAAAATAAATATGATACTGGTATCTATTCTGCTTGAGTGAAATACCTGTCCCAAAGGGACTGGCAAGTGGAGGGTGATCAGAACAGGCTGGCTTTGCAGTTACCTTTCTATAAAACTTTCCTTCCTAATGAAATCCCTTTTCTGTAAAACTTCCTTTCCTAACCAACATCCCCTTTCTGTAAATCTTCCAGTTTTCAATAAAACTTCCAGTTACAGTCCCCTTTCTGTAAAACCTTCCCTTGAAACTTCCAACCCGCAGGCTCAGAAATGGACCCAGTCACACTGGAAAAGTGTCAGCTCAATATTAAAAGGTGCAATAATCACCCCTGAAAAAAAGAAGCGTTATTGATGCTTAAGTCAATAGCTGCTTATAGCCATTGGGGGACTTGCTGCTTGCTTCGTGTTTGCTTTTTCCCCTGCAGGACTCGGTCGGTCAGTCAGCAGAGCACAGTTTCCTTCACAGTCTGGAGCACTGGAGACACAGTGTTTAGTTAAGCGCACACCAAGCCTTCATTGAGAGCTGCGGCATCTCCACAGAGGCAGCAGTTGAGACTTTGGATATTTTTTTTCTGCGTCTGAGATTCACGATGCCATTGCCAGATGGTGATTTGGGGCAAGCACCATCCATGGCCAGCCAACAGGAGGGTTAATTTTGCAACGGGGCCACATGCTGTGTTGCATGAAGCTGCGTAACCTCCTCCTCGAGCTCTGCTGCTGGAGTCATCATTCAGTGCCCTGCAGGCTGGAGGGATTTTGGGGACCTGACCTCACCAGCATAGAATGGCTTTGTTCGTTAAGCTCATCTGCACACCATGAGCCAGGGTGCTTGGGAAGACCTGTGCAGCACCCTGCTTCCCAGGCACGCTCGTCGTGGTGGTGATTCCACCTGGCTCCAGCTAAGAAGGCTTTGGCATATATTGACAGTAATGCACACAGGGGGAAAAACTCCCCATCTGTGGTCATGTAGCGGAGAGACGAGTGGCTGCATTTCTTAACAGATGGCATAACAAACTACACGAAATGTGCATCCCCCTGAGACATATAACCTGACATCAGATAGTTTCAACAACATATTGAAATAAGTCCTCCCTGATGAACGCCGTGGCTTCAGACGCAGCCATACCTCTCTCCCTGAATCCCTTGACAAAGCTGTGGGTGATGGAGGCACAGCAGTTTTGAGGGGTCCCACCCTGCTCCTCTGCCAGCAGCAGGATTTGGGGTGGCAGGCTGAGCAGTGACTGAGACGGCCCCCAGATGCTGGTGACTGGAGAAGCGGGGAGCTAAGGCGTTAGTACTTCTCCATAGGTAGTAAGTCTTTTCAAGCTGAATAAGCTCTTTGTTCTGAGAAATGCTTACTTTAAACATCTGAGGTAGGAGTTTTAGCATTTTACTTTAGGGACAATAGATTCGGGCTTGTCTAAAAGGAAGGGGAGCAGAACCACCTTGAGAAACAAACATGTTCAGAAGTTGCCTTTGCTGTTGGGAAGCTCTACGCAGTGGAGCACTGCCCTGAAGCTGGACAGTGGGTAGGTCATCCTGGCCTTTGTGAAACTCTGGACATGTGAAGGAATGCTCAAGTACGACCAAATCTGAGAATTTGGGAGCTGGAAACCACAGTGATCTGCTGCCCCATGGACCCATCAGCACCAGTGGTGGCTGGTGTGGCTGTAGGGGCCAGGGCAGGACTCCTGTTCCATGTCTGCCCAGGGCTGGGGATGCTCTGTACCAGTGCAGCAGCGATCCACACCTCAACCGTGTCCTCAGTGATTGCAGTAAGCGAGGAAGAAGCGGAAAGAGCCCGCCTGACATGCAAATAGCATCAGCATCAGATGGAGTGGGAGCTGGTGGGGAAACAAACATTAAATTAATTTAGTTCACAACTCTCCTGTAGGGTATGGGATCTCCCTGTTTTCCCAGGAAGAAGTCTAGAGAGATTAATGTCAAAAAGATCCACTAATTTTGATGACCCAATTTGCATGCCTAATGACCTGATTTTTCTGAACACTTCATGTTCTCTAGCACTTTATACTCTGGAAGGACAGTGCCCTTGTTTTCTTTCACAGCAACGAGTGCTCAGCAGTTTTGTAAATCAGAACTTGGGGCATTAATTTATGCATTCAAAAAACAAAACCCCCCACAATTACCGAGACAAGGCTTTCGATGTATGGTTTGGATGACTTGGCAGTATCTCAGAGAAACTCTTCAGCAGGGACAGAGATAGCAGCCAGTTCCCCAGGACACCATTCAGCTGCCTTCACCATGTCTCCTTCCTCCTCAAATTTCCTGCCTTGTTCACTGGGCAGCTTCCAGTTTCAGCAACAAATGAGAGGGGAATTCAGTGGACACAGGGCTCTTTCCCAGCCGATGCAAAGGCAGGCATTTTCTGACTTCTGAGATCCTGATTTGCAACCTTAATATATTTGTGTAATTACTTCTGTATAGCACAGCATCCTTTTTTTAGGTCTTTTATGGTTTGGTACATCAGATCCAATCTCCAAAGAACTTACACTCTGTTTTAACACATAGAGTATCTCTGTAAGTTCCTTCTTGGCCTCTGCAGTTATATGTGTGATTTTGAGCACGAGCAGGTCCCCAAAGGCCACCACTGTGGTCCTACAAGGAGCACTGCCATCAAGAGGGGGAGCTCTGCCCTTCCCACCTCCACCACGGTGTCACCATCGCGAGTAGGGCGGCCAGACCAGAGCACTGACCCAGGCTAAGACCTGAGGCTGAGGCTTCAACCGTGGAGCTGAAATACAAACCGCATTGCAATACGAACAGGCTGATGAATATTTTTCTTCAACCTCCCATTGTCGGCTGCACCTGTTGGGTGCTGGTCTGGCCCCACCACGGACCAGTGCAGGGGGACATGCTGGCCAAAACCTCTTCCCGGGTGTTGGCAGGGTGATTGCTGTGTTGCTTATCCCCATGTTAACTTGTTCCTCGGTGTGAGAAAGCCGACCTTGTGTCAGCAGGTTTTCATTCCCTTTGCATTCGTACGTGCCGAATGCATACTGTGCTACCTGCACAGCATTCTGCTGTGCTGTCTAGAAATCCAGATCTTTGGTGGGAAATGTGTAAGTGGCTGATCTGTACCTAGGCTGATATGTGTGTGACCCACAGAGAAGCTATAATACAGTAACCTTCAGGAGAAGCAGGGTAGTAGCCTTTTGGCTGTGACATTACACAGATTTGAGACCGACGGTGAAGGAGAAACACTGGCGGTTCTCTTGAAATCAAATGTCAAATAAAATCAACACGATTTAATTAAAAGGAAAAAAAATCTCTCAAAAAAATCTTTGAATTAGATTGAAGACTCTATCTCCTAAGAACATACTGCAAGCTTAATTTTTGATGTTACAGTTAAATAAAGACATACTTATCTGATTAGCTGTAATCCTCTCATGTTTATTCCTTGAGTCAAAGGCCTTATAAAAATGTATCTGAGATTTAGAAGTGGGACCCAAGGACAGCCTGCACCTGGTCTCTGTGTCTGATTGTGGGGAGATATCTCTGCGGCGTTACCAACAGAAAATTACTCAGCTGTTTTGATAATCTCCACCATGCTCAGAACCGAAATGTAAAACAAACATATTTTTCCATCTCCTTCCACAGTTACCAGTTCTCACCTGAGATTTTTGGACTTTCCCATCTTTGTAACAGAACTGATGCACAGACTTGACCAACATCTAAAGACCCCACATGAAGGGGGTTGAAGCTCTCCTCAGCCGTAAACAAGAAGCTCCATCCCATGGCACTGATCCCCCAATTCAGGCTCCCTAAAGGGGAGTCCTCCATAGTGTCCTCATTTCAACCCCCGTCATCCTCACCAGGTGAGCATACGGGCTTTGTTTTCTGCGTGGCATCTCCTTGCAGCCACGCCAGGGCAACCTCCACCACGTGTCTGAACCGGTGGCACCAGCTCCACGTACAGGCACAGCAGAAGTTGGCAGCAAAACAGAGATCATGAATCATCCCATGTCTGAAATAGGTCAGACTGTCAGTGGGAATCACACCCTGGATCTCGCTTCCCTGAGTGCAATGAGGATGTAGCACTAGAAGTCTGCATTCCAGATATCTGAAGGTAAAATCCATCCAAGGAGACTAATACTCAGATTATTTTCTCTTAATTTCATATTCCGACTGCAGAAACGATTCAGGAAAATGTAGGTGGAAGCTGCGTTTTTAGACATTTAAAAACCAAACACCAAAAATGGGCTGAAGAACATTTTGCAGAGCCTTTTCTGCTGGCTCTGCCGTTGGGAGTGACCGAGCTTTCCCCGGCTGCCGTTAGTGGGAGCCATAGCACAGGGCAGGGCAGGACCCTGCTCTCCTTGGGTTCTCCCTCCACCGCTGCACGGGTTGGGTTTTTTCTGCTGCAAGAACTACGGAAGCCAAAGTCTCAGCCAATGACTCAGGTGATTATTTTTTTTATGGATTAGTTCATTTGTTTGTGAAAAAATGCTGTTTCTGAGGATCAGAATTTCCAAAAATTGTTTGAAGAGTTTCGCTGGTCCTCTGCCCACTCCGTAATAAATTTTTAACATCTTTCAAATAAATTCATTTGAATTTTCAGTTTAAAGTGGTCTTTTCAGCCAGAAAATTGTGTGTCTGCCACTGAACATTATTTCCCTTTACATTTGTGTGCTCACAGGTTCTTTGCCTGTGAGCAAATGTTACATACTACTGCTGAAAAATTACTAGGTTTATAGATCATAAGAAATGGCATGCTAAATGCTCTTCTCTGGACTTCAGTCTTTCCATCAGCTAGCCATTTTCTCAAGTTTTATATTTCTTTCATGGTAAAAACCCTGTAATATATTACATGCATCAGACATCACACTCTCACAGGAATGCACTGATAGCGATGTTGTTACTGAAGCACCCATGGCAGGAGTAGAAGCTGAGTTTGCAGGCCACTGGAAAAATGTTTAAAGAACACAGAGCTGGAGGTCTTCCAATAATCTTTCCCATTTGCGGTATAATGGCCTATACAAAGACACCGCTCTACTCCATTGAGAAAGGGTTCTGGTTGCGTTTCTTGCTCCTGCAAGCTGCTCCACCGTTATGCAGAGGTGCTGTTCCTCCTTGGGAAGACCTTTCCTTCCCCAGGGAGTTGAGGAGCAGCCCGACTCCCACTGAAGTCAGTGAAAGTGCTGCTGCTTTTGAAGGGGGTAGGATCAGGCCCCCTATGCTTAGTGGAACTTCATCGTGAAATCTCTGCCAGTGCTTTGTCAGCCATGAAGATAAACAATCAAAAAAAAAAAAAAAGTTTTCTAACTGATTTGAGAGCACAGCTGTGATAAAGGTGTGATAAAAGGACCAGCTCCAAAACCTTATGTGATCATGGTGGTCCTAGTGTGAGTTGCAGCAACATTTCAGATATCTGTTTATTTTAGTTAAAGAAGAAAAGTTCCAGTTACTGTAGACTTAACAGATTTTTATCTCGTATGAAATATGCGCAGCAGAGGACACGCTTCAGTATGGTTTCATTGTTAGCAGACCTTCGGCAGTTTGTGTCAAATATCAGTATAATGGACTTACACACGCTATTGATTTAATGACAACTATCACTGCAAGGAATTGATCTAATGTTTTCATTAGACTTAAAAAATGTTTTAACAACAAGTTCATTCAGAACTGGGTAATTGCAAAGCCCTACATGGCCAAAGATCACATTCCCTATAGAAGTGTAGTTTAGATGATCTTTTTAAAAGATAAGTAGATTAATAATAATAGAGGCACAGTTGAGGGAAATTAAAGCTAGTCTTCATGCCTTAAAAACATAAATAAATTGAATTATCACCCATTATATTACTGGAGGGAATTTTCTGAACTTTTGAACAAGTCTTAATGAATATGCAATGGTATTTTGCTTGGTCTGATAGGCACAATATAACTGTTTTTGTTAGCCCTCTGTCTTTTCAACTGTCCTTTTTACTCCTTGCCCAGTGGATATTAACAGAGGTGGGTCTCTTCTGCTTGAGTTGGATATAAAATTTTGTTAACTTTAGCAGTGATAGTTATCTTTTGCTCTTGTATGTGAACAGGCCAGGGAGGAGCATTTTGTGGGAGATTTCAGGAGACTCTGTCCTTATGGGTACATCAATGGTGTTGAACTGTCCTCCAAGGAGAGCTCCATGTTACTGGCTGTGACTGAAGCCATGCTGGACCAGTGGCTCTGCATGAGGGCATTGCAGAGGGCATAAATATGGGTGGAGAAGATTTCCCGTTCAGACATGGAAGTTGCAAGACACATTTCCCCTATCACTCTTGCTCTGCATTATACAAAGGCTCCTCCCTTCCAGGTGCCATGGTTGATATTTCGGGGGTTTGCTGACACTGGACCCAAAGGCTACACTGTATGTGCTCATTGCAACGGGTCACGGCTTGCACGTGCCGCTGGATCTTCCTTAGCATCGTGGGTTGCTTGCTGCTCTTTAAGGGACTGCAGCATTCAAGGTGTTTCTTCAGAGCCCGTCCTGAGCCTGGTCAAATGGGCATTTTTAGTGTCTCTGTGCACCTTGTGCTCTGATTGCCAGCAGAGTCTGTAGTGCTCAAATCTTTAACCCAGATCTCAGATATCTTAACAGTTGATGTTTGAAAATAAGAGTAGACAATAATAGGGTCACTTCAAACATGCCAGTCTCAGCCTTAACTAGAATAAAGCCTGGGTCTTCTTCCTTCCCTCCCACCTATGGAAAGACTTACTTGTCCCTAAATTGGATGTCGTTTCCTACCAGCATTACTTCAGACCTCATTCTGAGGGTTGTAATAATCCAGAAAAGTCTAGAATAAAGAGTATGCGAGGTTATCTAGACTGGCTATGAAACGGAGCAACTCTGAACCAACACGCCTATATACTACCTCAGAAAAGTCTGAAGCCCCTGTTTCAAGGAAAATCCTGCCCTTTTATATGTCATGTAGCTTTACTGAACTCAGGGCTCTGGCTGACGGAATGTATTTCCAGTATAACCATTAATACCTGATTAAGGCAAACATCGACCTACATGGAGTCCTACCACAGAACAAATCTGGGAAGTCATGTAGACCCACAAAAAATCTCTAACACCTCCCAAACCACCAAACTATGAGATATAATATTAGGTGTACTCTTGTAGCATTATGTTTTGTAAGAAATACAGTAGTGGGTCATTCTGGTGGTCAGAAGATGTTCAAAGTGAATATGAACAATGCACTACATCGACCCAATCTCTTGCAGCAAAAGTACAACCTACAGCTGCTACTCTATTTCTGCTATTGAAAAGCTGCTTGCAGGCAAACAAACTCCATGGTTAAACTACTGAGGAGCTCAGGCATCCCAGCACAGACACACGGCTAAAAACCTTTTGGCTGCAGAGCTGCAGTCTGTGCCGCTGTGGCAGGAGAAATCCCTTCCCAAAAGCATGGTGATCTGCAGTGCGGCAGACAAACCTCACACGCTGTGCGGAGCAGCGAGACCAGAGACACATCATGGGTGTCCACAGGATCGCCCTGGCACAAGGCTTGGGCTTCTGCACAACATGACATTTGCTTTAAATAACTTCCACAGAAATTCAGCCACTGTGGGAGCTAAATGTCTCCACGTGTCCTTTGGGGCCAGGATTTTGTATGCTTCAAGGTATAATGAAGATTAAAGGCAATATTCTTAAATGAACAGGGAGATGCTTATGCCAAAATATACATGAGTAATCTAGAGCATGATACAAAAATGCAAATGCAAGAATAGAAGGAAATCAGGACACTGTAATGCATATTGCTTTAATTTGAGGAGCAAAGGGATTTGAGTGGATTTCTAGGGTATAATGCAATACAGAATAATACAGTGTTTATGTCAGATATAGCTGATGAAAGCTCCCAACAGATCAATGCAGGAAAAGGGTATAAATCACTAGTATTGGAAGATGTCACTTGAGAGCAAATCTGTTCTCAAGCTAAGGTAATATTTTCTGATACTCCCTGTAGTTGAATACAGTTAATGTGAAACAACGTGGGAGAGAGAAAAAATAAATCCAAATGGCACTTAAAGGGAAAATGGAAGTTTAAAATATCACCTCCAGGATCCATCTTCTGTGCAGAGGTTTTTGGGTGAGAGCGAGCACCCAACCTGTTAGCAACCATGAAGATTAGGTTGCAATGGCCAAGTTTGCTGCTGGGACGAAGGTGAACTTCTGTTTGCCTGGGGCAGGGGAGCAGCACCCTTCGCTTAAGCACTGCCTCAAGGTGCTGTTCAGCTCTTGGCTCTGCAGACAAACCTCTAACAGAGAGGCAGACACAGCCCAGCTGAAATGGGAGGGCTCCCTGCAGGTGTGTAGGCAGGCACTGCTCACGAAAAGAGAAAAAGATGTTGCCATACATTTCCTTCGCGTTACTTTATCTCATTCATTTTGACTGCTTTAAATCACTTTAAGTTAATGTGCTGTAGATAGGTGTACGGTGGTGTAAAACACCGCTTCCAAAGGTGTCTGAACAGTCAGCTGTCTGTTAACCATAGAGTTTACTAAGCAAAAAGAAAATTAATAAACATAACTAAGAAAACTACAATTCCTGTTTCCAGTAATTGCTTCTTCATCATCTGTTGAGTTTTAATATGTAAATGAATGGAGAGAGCCTTCTGGCTTTGCAGTCTCGAGGAGTGATGGTTCTTGATGACAAATACACTGTTGGAGAAGGGAACTCACTGCCCAGTGAGTCCAAGCTAGGACTCATTTATGCTGGTTTTAAATCACTGGGCTTATTTCCAGTCATCGCTGGTATGGTCAGACCAGGGGAGCTCTGACACAGCATCTGGTCTTCTGCTTGGGCTGGGTTCCTCCTGTCCGTGCTGCACGCCTTCCTACCCCATTTTTCCCTGGGTGGTTGTAGCATTCTTCCTTCACTGAAGGAAAGGAGAAAGAGGAGTAGGTCATCGTGGGTAGGGAAATTGCTGGCTGCAGTGGAGACGTGTGCCATCTCCATCCTCGGGGGCACATGTGACTGCCTCAGCTGAGTGCATCACTTCGCTCCCAAGGTCGCACCTGTGAGGGCAGGAGGCACAGGCTGCGGAATTGACATTTTTCTCTCCAAAACTCAGTTTAGCAGTACTTGTAGGGACGTCCTGTTTTCCTCTGCCTGCAGAAATCATTTTACATGTGTCTGCCTGCTTTAGCTAATGATTGATTTCTCTATCTACCTAAAGCTCAGAGCTGAATAGATAGATAGGTTTGGAGTTATCCTCTTGTGCATGAATGCCTGTTTTTTCTAGATAAAATTCTCTGACACCTCAAACTTTTATCTTGAACATATATTAGACAAGTTGCTTCATATACATACATATATATATATATATATATTTGCAGTGCTTACAAAGTGATAGCTCCATTGAAGTTTCTGCTAGAAAATGCTTTTTTTTTCCTGCACAGTCTGGAGGGGAGGGGAGAGGAGAGGTTGTAAATCAGCCTCACAAGCTCGCTCTGACCCGGAATTCAGTTCATTCCAGGGTGAATTCTCAAACGCAGAGAGATAGAGAAGATAGTCTTGTCCTTGGGCCACCAACCCAGATTTGAGGTGCGTGCTTTCCACTGCCTTGCCACGTGCCTGAGCCCTCCTGTGCCTTCAGTGTCCCTTTTTTGGGGGGAGAAAGAAGAATCTGTCCTTCCCTCTGCCCCATGCCAGGATTCCTGGTCTCTGTGGAGCTTATCGCATGATGGTAGCACTGGTCAGCTGTCCTGGAGGCAGTTTCACAGCAGGGACCATCACAGATCATGGTGGGAGGTGACAGGGACCATCACAGATCATGGTGGGAGGTGATGTGACCTGCTTCCTCCAGTCTTGCAGGTTTTCCCCCAGTTTTGCATTAGTCGTTTTGCACGCTGGCTTCTGGCTGGTTCCAGGGCAGCCCATGTGGAAGCTCTCCAGCATTTATCATTTGCTGAGGAATTATTTCATGTCTGACTGCACCGACTGCCTGCGTGCAGCTCACCAGGTGAAGCAGATCACCCCCACATCCATGATTTATCCTTTCACTGTTAATCACATGTCCAATGTCTGTGCCTTCTGATGATGGTGATCTTTGGTTTTTTTCCTCAAATGCATAATACAAAAGACCAAGGACTTAGAGCTGGGACTCTTTCAGAATTATCTTCATCGCATTTTCTTTATATTATAGTTACCTTTACAGGCCTTGTTTAGACATTTTCCATTCACCTGTGATGTGCCAGGTTAATTTTGTCCAGTACCTAAGCTGACACAGAATATGGAGTAAATTACTTTATAAAAATAGTCTGTTACACGTTAGAGTATAATACCAAGTTAACAGTTACCTTCATGAATTCACACTTCATTGCATTTAGTGTATTATTTTTTATCTCTATTATGAATTGAAGGCTGAACCAGCACATCATCCTTCCCAGGAGCTGGGCCACCCTAGGGTTTGGCCAGGTCTTTTTACTTTTGAAAATCAGTATTAAGTTGACAGTTGTCCACCCCCCTGCGAGTTCCAATACTTACTGAAAATTCATATTCATGTTTCAGTGTTAAGGTTTCGGGGTAGGTTCTCTTACATTTACATAAATAAAGGTTTAACATAGCTGAAACTGAGACTAGCTCTGAGGTGGGAAGGAAGCAAATCGTGAGCAGGGTATACAGGGTTGCTCAGCTCTTGGTAGGAATCACTAAGCAAGAGCCTTGTGGTGGCTTTCAGAAGGCATCAAGCATTCAGATTTGGGGTAAAAAAGCTGCTAAAACTAGAAGGAAGACTAACTTGGGAACTTTGCTCCTCTGTCTCTTCCAGCAGTGCAAACTGGGAAGAGACGTGCTGAAGGAAACCCCAGTGGAAGCCCTGGGAAAGGAAATGGGGATCCGATGTGAAGCTGAGGACCGTGTCTTGGTCTGACTGGGGCGCTCAGAAAGCCACGCACCAGCTTCACCCGCAGGCAGGGCTGCAGCTCCATGTTCCTCTGTTGCGGGGGGTGGGTTGTATGTGCACAAGCCCCCAGGGAATTTTGAGATTAAATGTTGCTCTCAGGAATGCAGTAACTTCACTTCTTTGAAATACATTTTCAGCCCTTTGCTGGTGATTAAAGTTCAAGGTCGAGATGCATCTTTCCTTGTGGACATTTGCTTTGATTCCTGATGTGCCTTTACTGAAAAATCTCAAACGCACAGCGAAGGAGGTGACAGCATGTCAGAGAACTACATATTTAGCCCTAGCAGTGAGTCAATCAGACATCTAGGCAATTACCCTCTGCTCAGGATGACAACTGAGAGATGTGTTTATTCTGTCTCCAGGAATCTCTGTTATTTTAGGATCCTTTCCAGAGTGCAACCAGTGCTAACTCGTCAGTATGTGGAGACTCTTGTTTATGCTTTGGTTTCCTATCTGGGTGGGATTATTCAGTTATTGACTTGCTGGCCCCCACTCAACCTTTTAAATTCATTTCTACCTTCCACGCAATTTCTTGGCAGGAGCTACAGGCTGTCTAAGCCCAAGCCCTCATATCTTCATCTGTGCTGATGAATCTTTTATCGGTTTTTCAGAGGGTATTGGCTCTTCCATGGGCTGTTCGGTGGCACCTCACTATCACGGCGAAGACTCCCGCATTCAGCTGCAGTTTGGCATCTCCCACAGTGTGACACAGAGGTTCGCTGGTCCTTCCCAGAGCTTCTCACCAGGACGGCCCTTGCAGAGACAGGACTCGCTCTGCTTGTGTGGTGGGATCCCCGTGTAAAACCCTGCTCTCCTTTACGCCCCTGTGAAGTCATTGACTTCAGAGGCATCACTGCAGGTCGGTACTGGGATACCTGGAAGCTGGCTATCACCCGCTCTCTCTAGATGGACTGTAGGCACACTGCAGGCAGCAGCAGTTACAACTCCTGCCTGAATCTGATTAGCCAGCTAAATATTTTCTGCTCCGTGGGAGCACCCAATGCCATATAAGCTGGAGGCTTCCCTCAGGCAACGAACAGATGAGTTTAGCTGGAACAGACTTTGTTATCTTTTGACATTTTATTGGGGAATCAGTTCCTTCTGTGAAAGAAAAGGTGTTTCTGATTGTGTTTGCCTTTCTGAGTGATGCAAATCCTCAGGCAAGCTACAGAAGTGAGCCCCGCTGCTCAGCTCAAGGGTGGGCCACCATTACCCCCCCGAGATGTCACCAGCTGGGGCAGGAGTTATAAGCAGCCTGCATACAGTGAACTGAAGGTCCCCCTTTTCATTTGAAGGGGATTACATGCAGTAACCTGTACTGCCCCACCCAAGCAAGCCTCAGGGGCCCCCGGTCCTGCTGAGACCCCCAGCATGACCCAGAGCCAGGTGCTGCAGCATCACGGGTGGGATGGCACCTGAGCCATGCACAGAGGCAGCCTCTCCTGCTCACTCAAACCTCTCCCTGCTAAAACCCTCCCCGCACACCCACTTCTCCCCCTGCAAGGCTGGAGGACAGAAAGGGGTTTTGCAGGTTCAGGAGGCCTTTCTTTATTTCTCCTCCTGGAAGCCTGGTTATTATAGCAGTAGCCTCTAGCTACGTCTGTGAAGAGGAGCACCTCCACCAGGCATCTCCTGTAATAATGACTTCTTTTTTCTTTGAACTTGCAAGGCACTCTTGTATGACATTAAGAAGGTGAATCCAAAGAGGACCATAGATGTAGGGTCATTCCAAGTAAACCCTGACGGGACACGAGAGAGGAGTAAGGTAACAGAAAAATGATATGACAGCACATAATTGCTGATATGTGCAATTACCAACCACTTATCCAAACAGCAGTTGGTCTTAATCTTACAACCTTTTTTCTTGCTAAGGGTATCAGCCACTAAATTGCTTCTGCTTCCTCTGGGACCCAAAGTAATCTTTAGGCTTGAAATTGAGGTATTTTCCTTCCTTTTCAGTACCTACATTTCTTTGCCTTTTTAATATTTGAAGCAGTATTGTTCCATTGTTAATCTTGATAAAAAAATAAATCAGAGCTGCGCACATTATTAAGACAGAGAAAGAAAAGGGGAGAATGAAAAGAAGACAATATATGTTCTACCTAGAGACAGTCAGGCATTGCACTGGAGGTCCAAATAGTGTCCACTGCTATCCATGGGCTTCTTGTGGTGCTGAATACCTTCAACTTCCATCACCCATGGTGGGAACTGAGGGTGGTCAACATTTTGCTGGACCAAACCCTCACACTGCACACTTCCAGGAGCAGAGCTAGGCTTACGCTGTGTGTTTTGCAGCACAGAAAATAGAGATCATACTTGGTACATATAAATTGAAAAACCTCTGGAAACATTTGGTGAGCTAAGTTGTTAAGTAGATATTTCAGAGGATTGTTGTTGACTCGAGTAATGGACTTCTCCATCATCGCTGTCTGTAAATTAAAAGGCTTAAGAGAGTATTTAAGGCATAATGAAGATGAAAGCTTCTTCATTGTAAATGGCAGTAGCCTTCTCAAGATGATGCTTCCCAGGCCTGGCTTTACATGTCTATTCCCAGGCTATCACTGAGAAGGACTGAGGACCAAGCTGCCCAAGGATATGTCTGGAAAGAGGCCACAGTTTTCCAAGGCAGCAGGAGGTGAGATGAATTGGAAGTTGTCCAAGATGTCTGAGTCTCCTGAAGTCCAGCTCCAAGAAGTTTATCTTTATTGTCAGTGAGAACTTCAAGCTGCAGGTACCATTGTGGCCAACAGCAAGAGACCAGCTTCTGGTCAAATAAGATAAACAACTACAAGAGAGAGGAGGACACAGCGGCATTGTTTGTAGCAGAGCAAGTGATAGTGATAGCTCCTGGTGCGGCCCCAGGTCAGCACCCCAACCCTTGGGCCTTGCTGCCTTTAACAGCGTGGGTTGGCATCAGACTTCAGTGGTGGGCTGATACATGTGTGTCTTCCTCACTTCAAGCAAGAAAGTCCTATCAGTGCACAAATGATGTCTCAGTGTGGGCAAGAGCATGGGTGGGTGCCCACACCTGCCTGTGGACACACGGACACAGAGGACCTTACTGCAGTAGATCTTGGTATGATTAGTACAGCCATACAGATACCTAAGCCTACGTTAATGAAGCCTGACTCCAGTGCACACTGCTGTTCTTGTTTATTCATATGTTGACCTTAATATTAGCAGTACACATTTCTTCAACAAAATCCATGTCCTGCACTGCTAATTGTTAACATAACAGAGGGTTCGTGAACCCGTCTTTCATCACATCACTTAAACATTATTTAAACAGTATTTTATTACATTTATTTCTTCAGAGGTAAAAACATTTCCTTGCTATGCCTGTCAACTGATTTAAAAACTAAATATCTAAATTGCTGTAGTTTATTTTTCACAATGATTTCTATATTGTTTCAGTATTAGCCTTGGAGAATAAACCAAAAAAATGTAGTCCTCTGTCGTCTTAATTTTGGAATATCAGAAGACTGCTTTCCCAGGAAAGAAATATTGGCTGGCTTGTTAACAGAATGAGTTTTAGACCCTGGTTTGGATCTTCAAAAGTGAGCAAGGGAGGTAGATGCCCAAACCCAGTGACTTTCAGTGAGAATTGGTTACTTAAAATTCAGAGGCCTCCTTCAAAAGCTCATCCCTAATCTCTTCAGAACAATTTCTACTTCGTTGTAATTAACTGTGGATTTAGACTTCAGTATAAATTCACCTTGACTAAAATTTACAAAAGCATCCTGATGTCCTGTTTGCAGAGCCTGACGTCCTGTTTGCAGAGAACCCAAGCTCTGTGGAAAGTCCCCAAAGTTACTAATCTGAAGTCTGGTACTGGAGACCTTTCCCGAGCTCCTGCATCCAGATGCTTGCATCTGCCACATCCAGTTTCCATCCCACAGTAAGGTCTGTGCACCCAGTGCACTAGAGAAGGGCTGCAGCTGCTCTTGCTCATTCTGGACCTGGTGGAGGTGACCAGGCTGGTGAGATGGTCAGCCCGCGTTCTGTACATAACCCATGTCTCCCATAGCTATCCGGTTTAGGAAGCTGAAGTTACTTCAGTGGTTTGAAAACTTAAATTCTTTTGTCTTTCTAAGGGGTTTGGCCGTGATCTGTTTTGCTCTGAGATGGGTTGGACAATTAAAGGAATGCATGTTATTAGGGCATGGCTCTTCAAGAAGAAGGAAACGATTTGGCTTGGTATGAGTAGGGGTTCATAACGTCCCTGGAAGTGAACGCAGAGAATGGACAGATGTGGACATAGGAGTTTTTCTCTCAGCTGAGCTGCTAACTGGGTAACATATAGAACAGGTTTTAAAAGAGTCGCATAATTGTCTCCTGTCAACTGATTGCTCTTCCACTTTGGCAAAGAGGCGGCAGTGAAACACAGTATTGAAAGCAATGCCAGAAAAGCAAAGTCTCTGGAAGATTTAAGATTCCCACTTCTTTTGGTATAATTGCAGGACTTTTAATTCTAGGCTCTGTTTCTGCAGACCTTTGCATGTTCTTATGCACAGGAGCCATCCTGTAGACCTCCGTATTGTCATGTTCCCGACATGCTTTTATGTGTCCTCAAAATGAGACCTGTGATCCGGGGGCTGGCTCTTGCTGCTTCACTGCAAATTGCTACTGGGTGGCAAATGGTTTCCTGCCCTAGGGAAGAAGTCTTTGGAAGATTCCCCATCCTACACTGGCATGAAACAAACAAACACACAAACAAAAAAAAGGAAACTAAGAAAAGCCTGTACTTCATGTTTTCCAGTAGACCAGTACTGGTAGCTCCTGTTGTCTGGGAAGCCCCAGCTTGAGAGTTCTCATCTACTGATTCACAGAAGAGTCTTGAATTTTTTTATCTTGGGGTTTTTGGTTTGGTTTTTGAGGTTTTTTTTAATTCAGAAAACTGGTTTGCTGATGATGACGTTTTTGTGACGAATCATATGAACCAGCTGATAACAATTCAATAAGGGCAAGCTTTTTAGTTCCAGGAAGGCATTCATGTCCAAGGCTGGATTGCCACCTAGACAAAGCGGTTATTTAGAAAGGGAGTGTTAGGTGGAAAGGTCAGTGCTGGTAACCAACAGGGCTAGGACCAGTTCCCTGCCCAGTAGTCAAAAGGTATGATGTGAGTTGTGTCTAGATGCATGCTAAACGTTCTCCACCCTAAAGTGCTCACTGCATCCTGCCCTGTCCCCAGACAAATACCTTCATACTCTTAAATAGTGATATCTGGGATGAGATCAGTTCAGTAACATGGATGATACGAGATCAGTGCCTGAGCCCATGAGTGCCACTTGGCAGCCAGAGCCCTGCCTGACTTCTCTCACCCTTCTGGGTACCACAGGCATCAGCAGAGCATCGGTACCTCCACCAATGGGGTTGTTGGACATTTTTTGACACCCCAGTCTCTGATTTTCCCCAGCAGAGTATTGATTATTCTGGGATTCATCTTTTTTCTTGTTTTTGAACAGAAAATTCATCCTAAAGCTGAGGCTTGTTACATTCTGTAATCTGTTTTGGTTCCAGCAAATCAAGCTGGATGTGAGTGTGTGGACAGAATAAAATACACCTCAGAGCAACCTCCCTACCAACAGCCCTCCCAGTCAGAGTCTCATCCTACATTTCTGCCTCTGATTGTCTAATTATATTGGCTGCTGTGTAATTATTTTCATGGAACAATAATTTTAACAGCACGCAGTTTATCAAAGGTGCAAATTATACATAATAACATAGAGCAATTTTCAGTTAAAACTTTCATAACGTTCAAATTTCCTTGCATTTTTCAACAAATTGAAGAGGAACAAAATATTCTCCATTTTGTATCCTTCCTTCCCCTTTTTCTTAGAGAAAACAATCTACTGATTTTCTTGGAGTCAATTAAACCCGTTTGAAATAAAGCACTTTTATTTTGGGACAAGACTGTCCACATGGGGAGTTAATCAAGAATAATTATTCCTCTCTAAATTCACATCCTCGAATAATTTGAATTAAATCCCCAGTATAGACAAGCCCTAAATGTCAGAGGAGGTTAAAAAAAAAAAAAGTCATCTAGAGGAGCTCTATCATGTCAGAAAGCAATGAGAATAAAAGCCTTGTCTGGGCACACAGGCCAGGCCGGCGAGGAAAGCCATGTCAAGACTGATTCAGACTCATTCACCACACTTGATTACACATGCACTTGCTCAGTGCTTTGAAGTGAATCACATATACATTTCAGTAGCATCATCTCTACGTATGCTCTGTGGTGGTCATAGCAGCGTCAGGGAGGGAGATGCTGCTAGCATCAGAAAAGAGCAAGTTTAAACATATTTCAGGGAAAGAATTTTGCTCAGGGATGCCTTTTCCCCTTGCTTTTCTAGCAGGCTGAAGGCAGCATGACTTGCACACCTTTCAAAGGCGAGGAGCTATGGGGAATTTAGGCAGCTCTGCTCTTCCATCTCATATTTGCCAAACTCAGGTTTTATTAGAACCCAGGCTTTGCTTTCAGGTTGCTGCCAATTGGGCAACAAGGTTTGTAGCCACTGTTTCCTTAAAATAACATTAACAACATGACGCCTTTGCTGTGCCAAGAGCAAGCAGCTGCAGCAGCCTCCAGACAGTCTGAAGGCAGGACCAGGTCCCCCCATCCTCTGCACCCCCCCTACAGTAAAAGAAAAAGAATTTTTCTGTATTTGCCTGCGTGATGCTGCACTCCCAAAGCAAAACACAGGCTGCCGACAATCAAAGCCTGGAGCCAAATCCTGTAGCTGTCATACAAACCCCCATGGTGGTGGGTGGCTTGACCAGGATTTCCATTCCCAAAACTTCAAGATGCCACGAATGTCTGATCTCGAGCTTTTATCAAACATAAGGCATGTGCCAGAGCAATACTTATGTTTTGAGGTGTTTCCCTGTTCAACAGAGCTTTTCTCACCAAATTGTACACCGTGGCTGGCTCCCCTGCAGGTTTCACAAGGACAATGGGGCTATCAGGCAGAGAGAAAAGGAAGCATCTCTGTGTATAGCTTGATGCTCCCCTTACGGGAGGCAAGCCAGGCTGGGATCAGTCCCATAGTGCAGCGTGGGCTAGGGTGTTTGGCTTTGCTTTTTCTGGGTGGAGAAGAAACCCCAAGAAATTGGCTCCTGAGGCAAAAGTCACTTGGCTGCCATTTTGGTGAGAGGAAATGTGCCTGAGGCAGCACTGCATCCCCACAGCCATGGCTCCACCTCGTCTCTCCCCCTCCCCGAAGGCAGGGAGCAGCCAGCCTGAGCAGCCTGGGAGAATGCAGACCCTGTCATCTTCCCCCCCATCCCATCCCAGCTTCCCTGCACCTCCTGTGCCTTCCCTGCATGCCCAAACCCACAGGGAAACCCCTGGTCCTGTCTTGAGGAGGGTCTGTATGTGTTGGGGAGAGAGAAGAAGCTCAGTCTTTGGAGACAAGGGACGTGAGTAGCCACTGGAACTATTTCTGGAAGAATTTCAGTCTCTCCCTCCTGAGTTGGGCTAGTGGGGACAAATCCCAGCAGTAGCATCCATCCAGAAGGAAAAGCATCACTGTCAGTGCACAGGGTGACAGCACAGTGGAGAATAGAGGAGATTGCTGGCCATCACCGGTGCCTCTGACTGGGCACTAGTGCCGGCATGTGGAGGGAATTCCTTCAGAGGCAGAAAGTCATAGAGCAAAAGCTCAGATTAATCAGCCATCAGACAAAAATCAAGTTGCAGTACTCGGCAGGAGTACGAGGCACATGGAAATGGCTAGAGTCCTTCAGTGGTGAGAGGATAAAGCACCACTCGGCAGCCCGTGGTGAGGTCAAGCGCAGGGTGTGACATGAGATGCAGCCTGGTCCCCAGCACCCAGCTCTGCCCTGCATCACACCCAAGGGCTGGGGCAAGGTTTTTCTCCAGCTCAGGGGAAAATGGCAGCATGTAAGTTTATTCAGAAGGGTGTCATTGGATGTTGTCCAGAAAGTTTTCCCTCTGGAGTTACGCAACACCACTTTGTCATTCCTGTGCTCAAGCGATCCATGGAAATGCCAGGGTGTGAATGAAATCCTTTTTCAGTTGCTTTGGGTCGAGGCAGTACAATCTTTCTTCTGTCCTATTTCCAGCCGCGTTGATGAGGAACCAGCAGAGCAGGGCTCCGCGTCTGAGACTGTTCCCAAAGGAGGCCAGTTTTCACACTCCCGCTACCCAGCCCCACAGATGGCTCTTCCACACTGCACCTGGAGGGTGGCTTTCCCCGTTCCCCTGACGTCTGATCATATACTGTTTGATCTGACAAATGCTTCTCTTTCTGGGTCATGGTAGCATTAACATCAGGTTTAAGGAAGAGGAATTCATTGGAGTTACTGTGTTTTTTAATTGGGGGTTTTGACTCAAAGGACTGCGGGAGCAAGCACCAAGATGCTTGTTTCTGGAGGATCCTGAATTCACTGTAAATGCAGGCAGATGGAGCCAAGGAAGTGAATCTGCACTGAAGAGGAACAGGACTGGAAGCAAAGTGTCACCTCAGAAGAAAGCTGACAGAAGACTGCGATGACCATACAGGAAAACAAGTGGCCACACTGAAACAGAAATCCAGTTTTCATGGAGAACTGTGGGGGGTGCTCATCTTCTGTTCACATGAGGGCTGTGCAGTAATTCCTGTCACCTCTTCTTCTTCTTTCCCTCTGCCAGCAAATGTGATTGGGAGAGGTTTCCTTGTCTCTTCTCCCTACTGTGAAGTTCGAGTGGAATATCGCACTTGTTGCCAACATACGTGTGCCTGTGGTATTGATGCCAGCTATTTTGTGTCCCAGTCCAAAATCTGGAGTTTATCTCCAGAATCATGAGAAAGCTCCATGAATCCATGAATGACGGCTCCAGCAGCCAGAGCGGGGATTCATGAAGATCCTGAGGCATGTCTGAGTGTGACAGGCTCTCCTGGGCTGTTAGTGTCAGCAGGTCCGATGGGCAGTACATAGGCGAATTAAGAGGAACAAGATCATCTCAGCCCAGCTCAGATATAAAAACTTCTCAGTTTTAGATGAAGCAGATGTTTCCTCTTTCAGGTGCTCTACCAGTAGGCACTGCTGCCCAGGGCAGATATCCCTGATGCTTCCATTAAAACAAATTAAATTAGGGAGCTATACTATCTCATATGAGTCACTTTGGTGGACTGGTGGCAGACTTCTTCTGCAGCTGTCAAGACCTAAGATGAATGAGAGTAAATAAGCCCAGGCCATTTCTCAAATTAATGCCTTGCCACTTTTCCACTGCTCTCCACCACTGTACAGTGGATAGAAAGACCAGAAACCCCTGGTGCTGTTCATCCCTTTCTGTCATATGGGTTTTCTGATGATTTCTCTCCAGACAGTTGTCTTTGCTCTGGATCTTTGGCTTCTTGGGTTTTTTTTCCCCGAAAAAGTTTTCTGTTGCAAAAATTCATTGAGGCAAGTGTCTGTCAGACCCAAGTATAGAGATGGATGGACTTCTTAATGCTGTCTTAGACACTCAGAGAAGTCAATGAACAGGATTTAATCTAGTGTGTGACATGAAAGGCTGTTCTTCAGCTAATACTCTGGGCAGGTTAAATGTAACTGTAGGGTCAGATCTTGCAGCAGGAGTGAAATATTTAAGCAAAATGTCAGTTCTGTGTGCCACAATGTTACCAGCTTGTTTGGTGAAAAAGTTCCAAGTATCAAAACTGTTATTCTATAAATAGTCCTTGTTCTTCTCCCCCCCCCACCCCCCACCCCCCAAAATTGCAGACCACAACTTTGCAACGGTGTTCTGCATCTTACATGACTGTGCCAGCTGACCTCTACTTCCCTTCATCAGAGATAAGTGGAACCTCCAGACACACAAATTTCAAGTCAAGGACTTTCTCTGAATTAAATTCTTTGACAAGTTCCGTTGTTGCATTTTTAAGCTAGGTACAGAGTCCTGGTAACTCTCAAAACATAAGATTATAGACATTCTTTAAGATCAAGAAATTATTTTAAGTTCTTCAACTAATTATCTAATTCCAGCCTTCAGTAATAAGGCAGGAGAACTTCCTAGCTAAGGCAGAGCACTCAGATGAAGACTGGTGTGGATCTGTAGGCTGCTTTACTTAAATGAAGTGTTTCAGAAAAGCACAAGTGCATGTCAGTCTGAAATCCCATTTTTTCCTTGAGCACTGAGCACATAAAGCATTTTGTGGGTGTGTCTAGGGATATACAAATTTTTTGTGCCTGCTATAGCTTCTGCTATAGCTACAAGGCAAGATACGCTGCACTTGTCTCCTGATCTTTGCTACAGATGTTGGATAGACAACTACAGAAAATCCACTCTCCAACAAAGTTAAGCAGATCTGAACATCTTTATTGGATACCTTTCCAGCCAGGGACTTTTCTACTGAGGGGATTATATTCAGTCTATACAAACAATATTTCTGACTTTGAACATGAACAGGGATTTGCTTTTTCCCCCACAGCTCTTTTCCTTCCTCATTAAAAAAAGCACATCCACAACATGAGAGACCAAGGCTACTAGCTTTCACGCAGAATCAAGCACCTATGCCAACAGCAGCATTTGTATTTCCTAGCACCCATCCCCACAGCCACACACCCTTCCTGGGGCAGGGGGGGAGCATCGTAAGGGGTGCAAATGGAATAATATGTCTGTGACCTGTTTGTCTCCTTTGTGCTGAGATTACCCACTACGACACTGACTGCAGCTGCTTTTGTGATTTATGTCCTTGTTCCTTAACGGCACGAAGCAGTTTTTAAAACCATGGGAGATAAGTATGCTCAGCGTGTATGGATACTGCTCACTGAAGCTGCTACCAAATTGCATTTTGAATAACGTCCCTGAATTTACTAATCTCTGCTTATAAAGGCAAAATATTTACACTACTGAGTCAAAGGCTGGGATCTTCAGTTTGCTCAGCGCTGTCTCAAGTCTGTTCCTCTTGGATACAATGGCAGATTTACCATCAGCTTCTCTGGGAGTCATAGTCAGGCCAAAAACAAGGGCTTATGGAAATACCATCCACAGTTCCTAATCCTCTGCTGGAAGACTTTCCAGAAAGGCTGTACTGTCAAGCCCCCCTTCTCCTTCCTCAAAAAGTTATATTTGCATTTTACGTAGTGCCCCCATTTACTAGACCCTTTAGTGAAAAATCTGAAGCAAGGAGAGATATTTAACTTTCCTACAGCTAGCAGTGTATTCCCCTATTCAAGAATGGAAAGTTTTTTCTTTTAATCTAGATGGACTCATCTGTTCAGGGCATATGAGATGCTGAAACTGGATATTACAAGTAAAACTATATTTCCAGGCTTCCAGGTTCCAGTATTTCCTTTGCACGCTACAACTTCATTTGTTCCAAAGCCAAAGTAAACCGGGCAGGTAGCATAAAATTAATTCCCTAATCCATAGACATAGCACAAGTCTTCCTTGTGCTTCCCTGTTTGTTGTTCCAGTCTGTAGCTTATAATTCCTGTGCAATGCACAGCTCTCCATAAGGACTGCTGCCTATAGATCATCAGCTCAATGGCATTAGCCCACCTCTCAGCAGCGACTGCTTTATGGCCCCATTTCTGCCATGGACTGTGTACTGTGGTACTGCAGGCGGGATCAAAGAAGATGGAGAGAAACATGTTGCCATAGTAAAAATAAAGCCTTCCTCCAGGATAGCCCTGGCGGCTTCTCGGTGTGATGAGACCCGTAGCATAATATGTTTGGATCTCTTTATTACTTCCTTTATATTTCCTTATATATATAAGGGGCTTCCTTATTTCTAGCATTTGCTATCGAGATGTCCAAGATTTATCTACAGACTTGAAACAGAAGAGAGTGTGAACTGCCTGAATCTCAGTGCTTGCTGAAGGTATTTGCTGCTTCACGCAGCATTGCTGTGAGCTCTCTGCACTGCCTTCTCTGTTTCTCCTGGCTACCTTTCAGCCCCTAGCTTTCCATATTTCCTAGCCTGAGCTCCCCTGAAGGACTGAATCAAACTCTGGTGTTTAAGAAACTCGACAGACATCACCTTCTGTGTCATCAGGTATAGTGTTGTTTGCTCACTGGAGCCGTAAAATGCTCTCACAGCCTTGGCATGTGAAACCTGGCTCTGCAGCAATGAAGCTCATGCTTTGTCTTCCACAGCAGAAATCTGCAGGCTGATTTCTGAGCTGGATTTTTTTTTAACCCTACGATGGGACTTAACATTTTTAAGAGGTTTCAGTTTGCATTCAATAAATGAACCGATTCTGCTTTCATCTGTCAGAAGTCCTAGGCATTTTAGAGCCTTTAAAGTGAAATGATCCAGGAGGCTTGGCAGGCTTTAAAGACTTCTCATTTACTTGCCGATCAGTTATATTGCTTACAGTCTTCCACAAACAGATCTTAAGTGGACTGTGGCAGCAAAAAGGAAAAAACTTTGCTCTTGATGTTTCCCTGAACACCCTTCAGCAGTGCTGTAACCAGCCAGTGAGCGCATCCCTCTCTCATGTTTTTCTTTAATGGAGACCACTTCCAGTTAACTTTCCCCCCAGTGCTGCACCCTTACCTTTTTTCAGGGACAAATACTATTCAACTTCTTGCATAGGCGTGTTTTCCAGGAATATTGAGATGTTTTATCACCTAGTCCATACACTGATTGCTTTTCTTTGTTACCTCTCCCTGAAGTCCTCTGTCAGGGATGCTCAGGTTTTCTGCTTCGTGTTTCTTTGAGCTTTTTTGTCTAACCTCAGGGCATTGAAACTTAAACCCTTTGATATTCTGTGAGGGCTTCACAGTGAAATACTCATCAACTAACCGCTCTGGTTTGAATGTTGGTCTAATCTGGAGTTTAGTATGGCAAATGTAGCAGCTGACCCATCTCATGTCTTACTCAGCCTGGATGAGCTGCACTGTAGTGGGATGATGGGTCTGTGTGAGTCAGGATGGAAAAGACCATCACAGAGTACTGGGGAAGGTATCTCGGGCTCAGGTGTCTCACTCCATGTGCCTCTGCAGCGTGCCTGCTCCAGTTGATTCCAGCTACTTTCACAACAGCATCATATAACCACAGTTTGGCAGCCCCCAATGCAAGCCAGGAACGGCCAGGCTGTGACAGTGCAGGACATGCAAACCTGTGTCAGGAAAGCTCTTGGCTTAAGCCAGCTTTGAAATCTGCAAAGCTGTAGCACACGCTAGGCTTTGTTTGATCTTTTCTTAACACCACCATCGTCCTGATCCTGGTCAGGATGCCCACATGCAGCCATATCTTCTCCCTCTCCAATTCTACATGAGAGGAGACTGACCTGGACTTCAGTGCCCTAAATGACAAGCTTTGGTACAACAAGAAATTGCTAGAAGTAATAACTCTGGTTAAGCTGTGCTGATGTCTCCACAAGCTTTTGGAGGCATTTCAGGAAATACTAATGTCTTGACCTTTAAAAGTAACTTCTGCTCCTGTGCAGAGCATCCCCTTCTCCCAGTGCTGTGGGAGAGCAGCATGGGTACCTCCCTATTCTCTGTCATCTCCTTGCCCCCAAAATGAGACAGACATTGGTGTCACCTTTGAGATGCTCAACTCCTATGCATAGAGGTCTCATCAGCTGCATTACACTGCCTCTAGCCTGTGGCGGCTCCCCAAATGCCTTTAATCAGTACAGGAAAGACATGGACCTGTTGGAAAGGGTCCAGAAGAGGGCCATGAAGATGATCAGAGGGATGGAACACCTCTCCAACAGGCTGAGAGAGTTGGGATTGTTTAGCCCAGAGAAGAGAAGGCTCCAGGGAGACCTTATTGCAGCCTTCCGATACTTAAAAGGAGCTTGTAAGAAAGATGGCAACAGACTTTAGCAGGGCCTGTAGCAATAGGACAAGAGGTAATGGCTTTAAACTAAAAGACTAGATAGAAGGAAGAGATTTTTTATGATGAAGGTGGTGAGGTACTGGAACAGACTGCCCAGAGAAGTTGTAGATGTACTGGAAGCATTCAAGGCCAGGTAGGACGGGGCTTTGAGCAACCTGGTGTAGTTGAAGATGTCCCTGCTCATTGCAGGAGGGTTGGACTAGATGGCCTTTAGTGGTCATTTGCAACCCAAACTGTTCCATGATTCTATGATCCAGTTGACCCTGCATTGCTGAATGGCTGAGGTCTCCCTGGGCAAGATGGCTTGGCAGAACCAGTTACCTTTCAGAGGTGGGTAACATAAATTTCCTCAGTGCTCATCTTTAACACAGCTGGCCAAGGCTCAGCTGACCCAAAGTCTGGAGCCACCTCCTCCTCTGTGAGATGGGAAGGTGAGATCTGAGAAGGTAAGGCTCCTCCAGTGCAGTTTTCAGGAGAGAAGTATTGCATTACTGAATTGTTCCTGGCTGCTGCACCTGTACTTTCAGCACAGTCTTTTTCTCCCACTTGGCTTCTGTGGCAATTTCTTTCTTCTTTTCTGTTTTAAGAGAGCCCTTGTCACTACATGAACTCTATTACAGCTCTTCGTTATCTGTTCCTGGTGATATTAAGCTTACTTTGCTTTCCACTCCCCACTGTTGCTCCCAGCGTGGTGGCCCTTCTCTTCCAGTCCCTCCGCCCTGTGGGAAAGCCGGTCCCTACCCTGCGGTGGAGCCGGCAGAAGGGCTGCCAAGTCACCTTTCCCCAGGGCTGGTGCACCCACATCCCCCATTCGCTTGCAGGAGCAGCAGCACCCAGATTTGCTGCACTGGTTGATGCAGAGGGAATTGCAAGTCCACCAGGTCAGCTCACGTCTTCTGGTCCCTGCTGGTCTTCCCCTACCAGACCATGCTCGCTTCTTCCCTGTTCCTACTTTAAATTCCCTGTGTGGCTCTGAAGAGCTGTTTTTATGTCTCCCTACCACCAAACTGGCTGCTTTGTTCTGCCTGTGGTTGCCAGCTGCAGTTGCTCTCCATGGGGAGGAGGTATGGGAAGCCACCCCAGCTGGGCTGCTTGTGCTGCTAGAAGAGAAACACCTTCTCTGCCAGGTTATATACACAAAAATATAGCTGTTTGCTATCTCCATAGTGTCTATCAAAAATCATTAGTCATACATTCCTGGTTTCTTTGCACCCTCCCATTCCCCGAGATGGCTGGGGCTGTGAAGGGATGGAGGAAAGTGTGACACCTTTTGGGTCAGAAGCATTAGTCTGTGGCTAATTGGTGAGTTGGATGATTCAATAAATTGCTTCAGGCATTGCAGAGGGCAAAGCAAAGAGCAGCTTTGGTGCAATGTGTCCTATGGGCTCGACTTATTACCTGCCTGCCTTCTCGGGGAGGGGGGGGGGGGGGGTGCCACACCACCCGTCTCCCAAGCAAATAAACCACTGCTGTCCTCCCTGTTGCTGCCAGGATTTGGCTCATGGGATTCCTCATCTCTGTCTCCTTGAGGCGCTGCTAAGCCTCCTAAATTGATGAAAACTGGTATTGGCTATTACCTGGAGATTTTGATACAGAAATATCAAAACATTAAAAGACTTTCCATTTCTTCAGAGGCTCTTCGGGATTTTCATTTCCTGTGTCTAAAATGGCATGTGATTCGAAGTGTCATCTCTCTGGCATGAAGTCCTTATTTCCTATATGCTGCATCTGCCTGATTTGATTGCAATGGTCTTTCAGCCACAAAAATATCCGGCAGGGCAGATCTCACTCTTGCAATCAAATAAAGGCATTACTCTGTTATAAAAGACTGGAAAAATGACTTGTGCAGCCATCAAAGCGTCTCACAACAGCATCAGGAAACACCTAGACAGCGCGCCGTGAGCGTCAGAGACAATACGGGCTGAAAGAGCAGCACGTTGTGCTGGGATCAGCAAAAGCTTTTCGCAGTCCCTGCAGCTGGGTGTCAGCCCTGGGATTTGCCTGGGCTGTCGGCTCCCAGACCTGCTGAGGAGCTCGACGGTTTCCCAGTCCTGGATGGTGACACAAGTGGGGATGTGATTTGGAGATGCTGTAGCAGAGCATCTCAGGGGCTCGTCCAGTACACCTTTGATAAGTGGGCTCTGAAAATTAAAAAGGGAGGAAGTTTTGCTTCTGTTTGCAGCATGGAGCTGTAAAATGAACAGCAAGTGTTCTCTTAAAGGGGAAAAAAAAAGGCAGAAAATCGCCTGTATTTAAATACTTCATATATAGGAGCTTAAAGCTTTCAGTGGGCATTACCATTCTCTTGCAGTTTTTAAAAGGATAACTGAGAGGAGCTTTCAAGGCTTCTTCTAGAAGCCTCCTCTGGACAGCAAAAACCTCTTTGTTGATGCAATGGTGATACGTTTTCGTACAGAGAAATGTGAAGCATGGGCCAAAACCACAGTACAGCACCCGCAGGTCTGCGGGCCGGGCTGCACTACTGCCGTTACACCTCTGGGCTGCAGGGCAGGCACTCTTTCAGGACAATGCTTCCCAAAAGGATGCCCCCAAAGATGGCCTGACCTGCGCTAAGAGACAGGGAAGAAGCAGGGATGTATTAGGTTTTAGTACCCATTTCCTGAACATGGAACTTTTTGCTGTATTTTTTTCCCCCCAAAAAATAATCAAGGGAAAAGTCATGCTTGGGTTATGTGAATTGCGGGAGGAGTTGTGGAGTTGAGGCATTAAAAAATTTAATTTCTGTTTGAAAAGGAGCTGTTTTGCCATGTATTTCCTTAACTTAAATAAACTATGTAGATTTTCTGAGCTTTGCTTGCCTGTTACTATTGCCATTTGCTAGTATTTCTTGCAAAAAGTTGTTAAAGGGGATAATGCTCTTATAAGCATCACCAAAATGATATGATCCTGTAAAGTATTGTTTTTCACTGGAAAAATAAGCTTATAAAGGAGTGACTGTTCCACTCTTATTTTCTCCAGGGATTTCCTGCAACTCAGGAACTCTCAAAACAGACCTGCTGGGAGCATTCTCAGAGTAGCTCTGTATGACTACAGTTTTCAGAGTAGTTATGATTTTTCCTTACATCACTAGTCATAAACTTTCTGTGAATCACTGGTAATGTTCTAAGGCAAAGAGCTAACTACAGCTTTTCAATTCCTGAGATTCCTGTGAGTCCTTCTGGGTCTATATGATTTATTGACAACCAAGATTAGCTGGGCTTTGGTTGCCTTAATCCAGACTGTAACACATATGGCTCCACACATATGGATTACAAACAGTAGCTGATACTTACTGCAACTGTTGTGCTAGAAGATTTGCAGCAGAGTATCAGGAAAAGAAGAAATATTTCTCTATATCTCACCTTTTCAATAATTTGGGATAATCCCCCCCTCCTTTTTTTTTTATATATCTTCTTGATCAAAATATTGCATGAAAAACGAGTTGTCTACAACACTTTTCCTGGAAAGAAGAAAACACTGGGCCAAGCCTGGGTTCTGATAATGTCACACACGTCACCCAAGGGATGTGGCAGTGGCTGAGCTCCCTGCTGAGACTGAGACCTCTATGCAGGGAGAATGTAGCCTGCTAGATGCTGCCAAGGACAAGGAATAGCAAGGGCAGGGCAGTCCCGTCCCCCCGGTCCGATCTGGGAATTGGGGTTAATCAGGTGAAGATACATTGCACATTCCGCACTCAATGAGGTGAGCTGCAGGTTTTTACAGTCAATTTCTTGGCTTGGCACCGCCCAGGCCCTATCCAGTGTGTTATTTTAAGCAGCATTCTTAATATTAATCTTTATGTAAGTGTTCAAGATATATCCATATCTTTCGGTGCTTTTAGCAGTGTTCTACAACAGCCCTGAAGACAGCCTCGAAGGCATTGCTGCATCCCCCAGAGATGGCACTGAGATCGTGGAGCGCATTGGAAGGAAAGAAACATAGAGCTGAGAGGTGAAAATTAAGCCAGAGACAAAACTAACATTGACTGTCGTTGGAGGAGAGCAGAGGCTGGGTGGCTCTGCTGAAAAAATAGCCAAGAAAAAAGAAACCTGGCCAAAACCCAACATCTGCTATTCAAGATACAGGTCACTTATAAAATGCCACTCTCCACCAACCTGTCAGCCTGGTTGGCTTTCACTGTTCGCTGGAGACAGCAATATCCTTTGGTGTGGTGTGGGCACAGAGCATCCAGCACAGTTGCCATGCAAGTTCCAGCTGGAGAATTGCTTGTGTATGTACACACACAGAGAGATACACACACACGTATATATATGTATATATGTATATTTAATGTGCAGCCTGTATTTGAAATCTCACGTCCGTCCACATAAAGCCAATTTATGGGTAGATGATGGAAGGTCATAATTAGAATTAATTAATCCAGTGGGAAATCCATTCCCAGGCAGCTCTCAGCAAAAGGCAGATTGGCAATGTAAGGAGGATAAGCTGTACTTCTAAGGCTCTTAGGTATTCTTGTCACTTCCAGCATCCCCCAGTGTGTGAAGAGGTCTAATCTCCCACCCTGGGAGCCACCCATTTTACTGGTGTGCACTTTCACACAAGAAGGAGAAGCTAAAGACATAGTCCAACACCATAAAGATGCTGGTGAAATATAGACACAGAGCATCCTTGCAGTCTGCTTCCCCAAATCCCTCCGAAAAATCCAAATGATAACAAAAATCCAAGCCCAGGTCAACCCCTGGCACGCACACAGAAGCAAGGCTGCTGTTTCTGAACATTTTGATGGGCAGAGGCATAAGTATGTGACCACCTGGTCAATGGTGGAGCTAGAACCTGGAGCCTGGTGCTATCACCTACTGAACCAGTGCTGTCTCCTATGCGGAGCACTGGTGCTTGGCTTTTTGGAGAAGGAAGCAGATCGTTCTGCACTCCCAGACATTTCCTAGATTTTGTTGTATGGAAGCTAAACAGAAACTTTCACAAGAACTGTCTTTTGTGTTTTGTTACAAAGCAAACTGACTTTTCTTCAGTAATGCCATTCTGCAGTGTTTGCACCATCTCTCCTGAAGCAAGATGTCCTAAGGATGCCCTAAAGTTACTGCTATGTAGTGCTAGCGACTCAGTAGCACCCATAGTCTTAATCACGGAGCAGCCAAGTCTACATGGCCCAGCATAAAGGCATTACAGAAAACCAGCTTTTGCCCAAAGGCGTTTCTAATCCAAATAATTTTAACAATAAAAATAGGTATTTTTAAAATAGGAGAAATCAGTTTGCCCAGAAAATTTGGAAATCGTAGGATAAAAGGAAAAAAAATTCCATCAAAAAAGATAAAATTAGCTGTGGTCTAAATTTCACCGCAGTATCTCATGAGCTTTTGGTGCTCTTCAAATGTCCCACACGTATATTAGTTTTATACCCACTTGAGAATGAAGTCATTTTCACATAGGATTTTTAATGCTTAATTATTCTTCTTTTGTTCTTGTCTCTGTCATTATCCAAGTTTTAAGTTGTTTAGTTGCTTGGTGATTTGAGGGTTTTTTGTTTCCTGAAAAGAGACCACAAAAGCTGTTGAGGAAAAAGGTCCCAGCGACACAAATGGGGATTTCCAAGAGAGGGCACCAGCTGGCTGGACTGACCCGGACTTTCAGGGAGAAAATCAGCACCCAGTACATGCCAAATTCAAACTCACATGGGTTAAAACCTTTGTGTGTCCTTACTCAGTTACACCTCTACTGGCACCAGCCCCGTACCTGTGTGCGCACAGGGACATTAACAGCCAGCCACCACGGGAGCTTCCTTCTGAAATGTAACGTGGGCAATAAGAAAGTCCAGGCTGGCTGCATTTATCTCCATCAAGTTTCTCTAGAAATCACATGTGCTTGATCCTCATTCATCTCAAGCTTGCAAAAATATTTTATACCTCATAAAGTCCTTGAGAAAGTCCACAAATCCATGAACATTTCAGCAATGCTTGCCTACCCGAAACTCTCGTAGTTCTTAACCTTGCTCCCTTACGTATACATTTTTAAATATTACTTTTTTAAAATGAGAGAAAACACCAGAGAAAACATCTGTATAAAATGAAGGTCAGAGTTGAGAATGTATTTATGGAACTTAAGAGCATTTTCCTAACAGGTTGTAATTATCCTTAAAAAGAGGATAAAACCCCCAGGAAGTCCAGGTAAATATACACTGCTGAAGAATTAAAAGTGTCTTAAGGTAATAAACACAGAAGTATCCAGTGACCTGATCTGGATCCCATCAGATGAAATGGAGAGTACTACTGCTCTCAATGGGACATGGACCCTGAATTAGGCATAGGGTGTCCGGGGCAGGGGGACAGTTGTTGGAATCAGTGATCATGGGAAGTCGCTAGTAGTTCACCACAGGTGTCAACAATTGATATCAGCTTGGTTTGTGCCTTCTGCACTGCCTTTCCCTATGATTTTGGGTATCTGGTTGTTTCGTGTAGCTTTATAATGGCACGCACTTTTTCTTAAAGTAATTGGTGCCTATTTGTAGATTTTAATCTATTGAGCTAGTTTTTAAGGAAATTATTTTCACTCAGTCAAGATGTTCTTAAAGGGTGATCGCAGTTACATTCCCCAACTACTGTTTCTTCACTGAAAGAGGCTAGGCAAACTTTTAAAACGACTGACCACCCAGCATCTCCCATCAAAATGCATTTGAAAATGGCACTACCAGTTTAGGACACAACTCCAGGAACCCACCAAAGAAATGCAAGTTTTTAGCTTGCAAGTGACTCATGGGGCATCATGGCCAAGGGGGCTGGGCAACCCTTTCTTCCCAAGTGGGTGTTGAAAGGGGCCAGGAGCTGGACTGGCTCTCAGCCAGGGGATGCCAAAATCCTTCAGGAACCTGACCAAAGCGAGGGCATCTCTTGATAGGTCTACTTAAGCAGAATTGGGATGGAAAAAGTGATTTCCAAGAAAAAGCTCCCAGACATCACCGAAACACCCTGAGCTGAAGTCTTAAGTCATGGTCAGACTTATTCTGGTTCATGCTTTGGGCATTTTGCCAGTGAACTGCAAGCCCAGGAACAGCAATTTTTTGCCAATCCTTTTTTATTATATTTTTTTCCTGGATGTTTTTTTTTTTAATTGTGTGTTAAAAATTAAATCTAGCCAGGACCCTTATAACTCTGTCTGGAGAAAGACCATCTCAAGGGTTGTATGCGTACCTGCCAGTCCTGCTGAAATGGCTTTGGTAAAAAGAGGTGATTTGGAAAGGAAACACTCCAGAGAAATTAAGCCCTTTTATACAGGTAATCAACTGAAGTGAGTGAAAGGGCTTTCCCTCCCGAGAGCTCCTCGCCCTAGTGGAAGCGATTCTATAGATGCTATTTTGAAAGCATGTCATATCCATTGTGTTTTGAAACATTTAATTATTTGTGACTCCCTTCAGTGTGGGAGCCTTTCTTCAGCAGTGCTAGGTGGGGTAATACTCTCATAATCATCTCCTGAATGTCGCGTGGAGTCTGTTGCTGTGGGATGGAGAATCGGTGATGGCCAGATATTTGGGGGTTGGGTGCCTGGAGTTCAACACGGATTTATGCTCATGGTATTTACCTCATGGCATGCAGGTATGCCTGGTTTTATACTACGTCTCTGTGTATGCAGTCGTCCCCATTAATTTACATTTGCTTTGAAAACAAATGACTTTGGTATTTGTAGATTTGTAGGCACTTTTACCATAGAAAAGCATTGATGAATGCTCACAGTAATCTGGAAAAAGTGGCACAGCTGTATCTAAGGCATTATCAAACGTATCCTTAAAGCAGATGGCTCATAAAAATATGCACATGCTTGGAATACTTTGATCTACTGATCCTAGAAACATTCTAGAAACCAAGCTAGAAATCAGAAAGGCTAAACTGTACAAAATTAGGCTTAATTCAAGAAATCAACAGCTCTCAACTTTTTATTTTAGCTAAAATAGTATTCAGATGTATCAAATACCTTCATGTACTGAACAGAAAAGCAGCCAGACTTGGGTTTTGTCCTACCAACTGCACACAAGGGATGCTTCAGGGACAAGCATCCCCTTAAGATAAAACCAGAAAGTAGTTCTTACTGTTAATTTCCCTATGTGTATAAACATTCCTCAGTGTCTAAGTAAAATCAGCTCTTAGTTTTCTGCAGAACAGGGGTTAACTCCCTGAAGAAGCGCAGGGAGTCCCAGCAAGAGGCTGAAAGAAGCTGACCTTTGGTACCTGTAAGTGCAGCAGAGAGGCTGCTGCTGCTGCCAGCTGGGGTGATAATCCCCTTTGCCTCTGGTAAGCGATAGCTGATAAGTCTGCACAGAATTAGTTGGTGATGTTTATTTATCAACTGGGTCTCTTTTCACCGCTGCTAAGTTACTCAGAGTCAATTTTTGGGGTAGGAAAGCTTAGTTTACATTGCTCATAGGTGTGGTTATGAATTTCTGCTGGCTTCCCCTGGGCAGATATGTGGGTAGATATGTTGGAGGGCAGCTCTGACTGTTTGCAGTAGATTTTTCTGAAAAAGAAAACGCAAAAAACCACCAAAACATCAACATTCCTGAAATACCTTTCACAAAGGCTAGATGCCCTTGTTTTTGTTCAGACTGACTGAAGGAAGAAGCAGTACCTGGCTTCCTTGCAGCTGCCAGGATGCTGGTGATGCTCGTTGGAGCTCATTAAGCAGCAGTGGGGAGGCCCTGTGGCTTTTGTGCTCCATGTCCCAAGTTTTGTGAGTTACTGCTGTCTCTAGTAGGAGGGAGGAGCTGGGACAAGCACTCTGCTCTTCCCCAGTTTTGAGCCGGATTTATACCATACAAGGCATAGGCTGGGACTGTGCATTGCCATAGAAAGGCTGGTGTAAAATAGGTAAATCTCCTGGGCAGCCAATTGCACTTCTCTGTGCAGAGCTCACCTGGATCACATCTGCTCTTGATCCACCATTCAGATATACTTGGATATCCTTTCTCAGGATGGGCACACTCAGCTGTCTTGTGCTGAGAAACTGGAGTGAGGCTGTTCTGGACTAAGTGTGCTTAGATACCCTTTTTAACCGTGATACATGTATTTAAGTGTATATGTGTATATATATATATAAAACACATATAGTTAAGCACGTAGGCATATGCTTATGTCCCACTGAAGTCAAAGGATCAGTGCTTTGAAGTGCTTACTGTAAGTGGGTAATAACATGATGCTCTGCAACGTTTTATGATACACCTCAAATGGACAATTTGCCATGGCTTTGTATTACTTTGTAACCCAGCAGTATCTTTGAACAAAACCTCCTGCTCGCATCTTGTTTCCTGACATTCAAAAACTAATACAGCATGCAACTTGAAAGCTCTGTTAAGAAATAAAAAACAAATTATGTGATAAAGTCCCATCACGGCCCAGCCAGAGCTGCATTTTGTTATTAAGCCTTTTTCTTTTTGTCTGCTAATTTATGGTCCTCTCCTCAAAAGACTTTGTGTCACTGAGCTGGGGTGGCTTAACAGAAGTGGAAAGAGGTTTCTCAGGCAATGAAAGGGTGTATTACATTCTGTCCAGGAATAGGAAAGGGAAAAAACCCTCTTGCTGTTGACTGAGGACAGGCAATGTCACCCCAAGCTCCTGTCCACAAGGACCATGGGATGTATTTCATCATTCCTTGTACAAGTGGGAACGTGCACACGGGACACAAATGGCCCTGTCATAGGGGATGTCTCAGCAAATGGGGCTGTGAAAGGTGCCGGGGGTCAGGGGTACGTGAGTAGCTTCAGACACATGTGGAGTGGGTGGGGATGGAATAGGCAGCGGAGACACTAAATCCAGCCCCTAAGGAAATGGAGAGCTATCACAGCTCCCGCTCCGGCAGCATCCCTGCTACTGATCGCATGGTAGAGGTTTTAAGTGAAAATTAGACTGCTTGAACTGGATCCACAAACAAAGAAAAAAGGAAAGATAAAGCTATGTAGGAACCATCACTTAGGAGACGTGTTTTTCCAGCCCTTTGTACTTCACGGGGGGATGAGCATGTGCACTGGAGGACAGCCAGAGGACCAGCAATGTGCTGATGCCCTCACTGTGCAGTTGGAGAGTTGACGGCTTTGACTCCGGGGTAAACCGGAATGCAATTCACCGCTCCACATCCCTAGTAATGCTGGGGAGACATAGCCCAGCTTAAACCCATCCCAGCCTTGGTCCGTGCTGTGATGTGGGCAAACCCCAGGGATTTCAGCTGAAACCTAAGCAGGAGCCTTGGTTAACTGCAACACGAAGTCATGGCCAGATGGTTACCATCCAGCTGAGGAATAATGAAGGTATTAAGGTTAATTTAATAGGCTTAAGTCTATAGGTGGTCTTAGAAGGCTGCAGTCAAGTAGCTGAAACGTGCCACCCTTTACTTGCCCTGGAAGAGCACAAGCAGCAGCCGTGGATGGAGGCTCGTGTGATACTCCCGGTGCAGATTCAGTGCTGTGGAGGATGTGCTGGGTGTCCCCGGGGAGCATGGGGGGAGGCTACAGACCTGCATTGCTGAGCGGAGAGGGCTGGGGGAGGAGGACAGAGGAGTCTGAGAAATTCTGAGCTTTTAGCAAGGAAATCTATGAAGCATAGAAATGTCCATGGATTAGAAAATTTTATCTACTGTCATGTATAAGACTAGTTAAAAATTTCCAGCGGGGTTTCCCTTTATCAGTGTTATTTCCTGCACTGTAGTCGCAGCCTGTCCCCTGACAGGCATGTTACTGCTTTAAAATTACAACTTTAATAGAGCAATGAGAAGAATCTGCTGTTTTATTTTGCACACTGGGGAGTAGCAACCCTTTCATCACAGGAATGGAAAAAGAGGTTCAGGAGGTGCAGGATGTCACCCCTGGGGAGGAGGTGCACAGCCAGCATCAGCAGGGAGCATCACCTCCCAGCTGGGAACCAGTGGCTCCAGGGATGCACCATTACTCAGCTCAGATCTGGATCCCATGGGAATCCCAGTGGGCCAGCAACTTCACCTTAGCTCGCTTTCATCAAATGAAACTCCATTATGTGCTCTCTGAGGCCTCTCGACGAGGGGTGACATCCATCTGTGCACTCCAAGATGGAGTGTTCACCTCCAGCCTGACCTCCTCAGCCCTTCACCCCATGGACCTCCCCAGCTGTCCCCACCAAGGAGCTGGCACAAGCCCGAGCCCAGCAGTGCAGTCGTGTTTCAGTACCTGCGATGGTGCCCTTTGAGTCCATTAGCCCAGGTGTGGCCCATTGGACTGAACACTTCAACCTTCTCCAGCGCAGGAGATTATCAAAACTTTTTTCATATTTTCTCTCCTTTGCTGAGGACTCAGTCACATACATGACTTGATCTTGGCTTCTTTGCCTAGCCAGCCTTTCCTAACGGCGTCCAGCATTCCTCACAGCCCGCCCTTTGTTAGGAGAACTCATTTTTCCTGGGGAAGAGGTGGGAAAAGATGGTCAAGGCATGTGGGTTCCTCCTCAGCCTCTTTTTGCTACCTGACATTATCCAGTCAGCCTTTGAGTGCATTTGAGTCCATCCTGCAGAGCAAGGGAGGAATAAGGCCCTTTGTTTGCTTGTTGCTAAAGCACCTTACTTCTAATTAACAGAATGATTTAATTAACATTAGACAGAATCCGCCTGGTTTTGTTCCCTTAGGGGATAAGAGGAGGATAGCAGGCAAGGCAAACAGGTAACATCCTCTTCTGACACTAATTCTCCAGGGCACGGTCCTGATTTCTGAAGGCTGCTCTAGGCTATCTTCTCCAGACACTTGGAAACTAAGGAAGAAATAAAAAAGCAGAGTGTGAATAAAGTTCACATTTGGGGAGGAAGGTTGCTTTGACTGACTATTTGTTTCCTCAAGTGGTGGTGGGGAAGGGGGGAGTTTCTGAGAGGTCACAAACTTCTCAACAGCTCAGAGCAGAACTTGGGAAAACAAACCCAGTGACTTTTTTTCAGCTGAAAATGATGTATACAATGTTGTCCGTTTCTGCTGGGCCGAGCTCCTCGTTACTCAGAGGAACAAGCACTTGCTGCTGCAGATTTCAAGTGTATGGATCAGAGCAGTGTTAATGGAGAACTACTTGTAACAGCTAGGTCTCCACCACAGTTTTATAACATACTATATGTATGAGGCATGGTAAGTATACAATATCTTCACAACTATATATTCATCGCCTTTATTAGGTGTGGGTTTGTCAGATTTTTGACATCGCAGAGAGCTTCTCTGTGAAGTGTAGGGCCAGGAGTGCTCGGGTGCGGCACAAAGAAATGAAATATTCTCCAGGTAGGCTCCGCGTGGCGGCACAACACCTTGCCAGCTGTAGGCTGGTCCATCTTCTGCCTCTCCCCCGCAATGGGGCTGGCAGGACACTTGCTGTGATAACGTTGGCTTAAATCTACGGCTTTAATGGGGGCTTCTGTTTTTTTCTGAACTTGTTGCTACTGATTATTGGGGGCGGGGGGGGGGGGGAGATGCCCTCCTCTGAACACTACAGTAGCACAAAGTATCCTGTCTTTAGTATTTTCAATTAATATCAAGATTGAATAGTGCAGCTTTGGCACAGTCTAAAGTGTGAACAAGGCGAATTAGACGAGAGATTACACATTTTTGGCATTCTGGCATTAGCTAAAATAGTTTAAGCTTTGTCTTTGGTGGTGGTCTCAAAGTAAGTGGAATGTGAGGGTGGAATTCAGGACCGGCTCCGGTATACCCTGGTGTGAATTTCTTCCTTTAGAAGAGAGTGCTTAATTCCACGTATTAACATGTTGGGCTATCTTACTAAAAGTGAAGTTACGCTGATTAGTTACACTACAGAAGCTAAAGTATGTACATCTGCTTGAAGCAGGCATTTAATGGCAGGAATAATGGCTAACTTTGCTCATGTAACATTTCATTTTAAGCATCTCGAGGTGCACATAACTGACGCTACAGCTGGGAGAGGGTTGGGGTTTTTTAAATTATTTATTTTTATTTTCTTTAAAATAAGCAGAATTCAAATAGTTTATTTTTGAAGTTATTTCCTCCCCTCAGATTACAAGAATTTCACCTCCTTCCTTATTACAAGAATTTCACCTCCTTCCTTGCTAAAATGAACTCTCGTTCTCCTAAAACAGAACTACGATGAATGGAACTAGAAAGGTAAATTCTCCAACTTTCTTTAAAATGTGCTGTTCCACAATAAAGTTCCCCGTATTGATTAAGCCCAGGTGGTCTGCTCACCCAGCAAACAGATATTTTACAAAGCTTTATTACGCCTCATTAGAATTCACTCCTTTAGAAGATTTCTAATTATATTGTCTAATAAAACTAAACCTTCGAAGCTATTTGCATATTATATGAAGAAATCTCATACAACAAACTCACAGTGGATTCAATTAACATAATAGCTAATTATATATCCCATCAGCCTTTAGAGTAGCTCAGCATTCATGTTGCTCCTGTTTTAGCCTAGAGCAAAGGAGGTTTGAATTTTTTCTTCTAAATATTGACTTTTAACTAATATCAAAAATGATTTGAACACTTTTGTGGATGAAAAGATAATGATTAAACTACATGAAACATTTTAAAAGACTTATTTCCAAGTCTTTGAAACAATTCCTGTTTAAACCTAAAGCTTCTCGTATTATCCATTCCAAGTCTGTCTATATTTTATAAAAAAAATGCCCAGATATGTCTAATTGTTTTGACAAATGTATGATTGACAGCTCCGTTATTTTGAAACTGCCTACTTCCTGCAGTTACATTTTGTATATTTTTTCATTGCACTTTGTAATGCAATTGTATTCTGGGCCGGTTGCAGTATCTATCAAGCAAGAAATTTAGGACTAGATTAACAGAGACATAGTAATGAACAGGCATTTGAGCACCCTATAATTGACTGTTATTAAGGTGTCGTCACAGTAGTCCATAATGAATTCTCTTGTTTTGTTTTGAAATTGGATGAGATGTTCTGGAAGAAAAAACAAAAAAAAACCCCAAAAATAAAAGCAAAAGTTTCCTTCAACATTAAAAAAAAGCCCCAAAGAAACAAAGCCCTCTTTTTTTTTTTTTTTTTTTCTTTTTTTTTTCTTTTTAAAGATTTCAAATGATTTGAAGGTGCTTCCGATTTTGAAATGCTCAGTAGAAAAAGCAGGGAGGGAAGGATCAGATTTTGCGATTTATCAGAAAACTTAAAAAAAAAATCATGTGTTCATCAACCTTTTCACCAAATGTAATGAAAAATCAGTTGAATATCATATTTATATTTTTACAAAAAATAGCAGATAAAGTTTGCTGCCGAGTAAATGGTTTTCTCCCATTACAATGATGGCTGCCTTTTCATTCATATTTTAATGAGGCTAGTATCTCTGAGACAGCTTTTTCGGGGTGGAGGCCCATGTCTCCGGTACAATTACAATAGGAGTTGCTTTATTGACAAGTACTATTCAAAATCTTCACAGTATAGAAAGAAAGGCTTTAGTTTTCCACCACTTGTCCAAATACTTATTCCTCTCTTACTATTAAAACACTTTCAGAAAGAGCACTCTCAACTGCCTAGAGCCCTGTACACCCGGGCAGAGCACAGCTCAGCAAAAAATACTTTGCTTAAATTCAAGTTACATTTATTTCTGCAAAACTTTCCCTAGGCAAAACCCAACAAATAGACAAAAGAAGTTAATAGATTATCTTGGCAGCTTCTGCATCCGTGGGTTTGCAAGAAGCGTCCTCATATAATAATAGTTGCTACCTGAAGTGTGAGTCTGAGTCCAAACAAATAAGGGAAGAGAAAGTTATGCAGCGATTGCATGTCCAATATATACTTTTATTAGAGAGAAACGAAAGATGAGTAAATCCAGCTGTTGGCAAGTTATGGTCTTACATTTTTATTCATCTTCTTTGGTAAATGCTATCTCTAAAATACTTTTTGTTCTGTAGCGAGGGACTACAGCCCAAATCTAAATATGATGCTGAACCGCATCACATAGGTACCAGTACGTATACAAAAACTTCCGTGTGCATCAAAAGGAAGGCACATGCAGCAAAACTGTTTCTGCAGATCTGTGGGGTTTGTCACAGGAACTTTGAGGGTTCATTATTTTTTGGGGTGCATTTTCTGCCAGGTGCATTTTCTGCCAGGTCGGTGCTTGGCTTTGCTGCACGTGATAATACTGAGGAGATGTGAGTACCCTGTGTTTGGGCTTTGGCTCAGCATTCCCAACCAGCCAGGAAGCTGCATGAAAAGGCTGCAGAGGGGCAGCAGGGGATGTGACTACACACCTGAATATCGGTTGGACTATAGACATGGAAAAGTCTCTTTTTCCAGAATTTGCAGAGTAAAATAGTAAAATGCTTCAACTTATGCTACTGGCTATCTCTATGTGTAAAGAAATAACAGCCATGAAAAGTGGCCTTCCCCATCAGCTGACTCAAGTTACTGTCCTGGAAGTAGCTTAGAAGGTGGATGAAATTTAGAGCCATTTATTGCTGTAGCAATCAGATTGAAAAAAAGAAAGAAAAATCCCTCCCGGAGCGACACTGACCTCAATAGAAGTGATGCCAGGGCTGAAATTAGATTGTGAGGTTGAATCTCATCTTCTGTCATAAGGGCTGTAAAATCTTCCTCCCACGTTCACAGGTTATTTTATTTTCTACCTTCAGAAACTGCCATGTATTTGTTGGGGTTTTTTGGTGGTGGAGGGGGAAGCGCTTGCTGGGGAGGTGAGCACTGCCTGAGCCTCTGCCCTCCCCATCCTGGCAGGAGGAAGGAGCAGCAGAGTTTGGAGCACAAGTTTCAAACATCACTTCTGCCACCGCCTTCCGCCGCCACCAGCTTCTTTTTTTCAGCTTGTGGGACTCTGTGTTTTCCTGAAAAAAAAATATTTACATCCCAGTGGATGAGACAGACTTTTAATAGCAAAATGCAGTTTTATACGAGCCTGTCTTTACTGTAAAATAGGCTACACTGCCCTACAAACAGGGTTGGGAGGGAAAGACTACAGTCTTTTTTTTTTTTCTTTTTCTTTTTTGTGTCCTTTTATTTTAGGCAGTTTTTTGCTTTTCCCAGCCTTTTTTTTTTTGTCTTTTCTTTTTTTTTTAGGCACTTTTTTGCTTTTCCCAGGTTCCATAAGAAGTAGACTCCCCATCCGTATGCAACTGGGGGAGGGAGGGATTTCATTATGGGCCCCGGTGCAAGAAGAAGACGAAGGGGGAGAGAGAGGAGAAAAAAAAAACCTCTAAGCTTTAATTTTAATTCTCCTGCCTTTATTTATCTGATTTGTGGCCAGATGGTGGTGAAGCAAGTCAACCCCTTTGTGCAAATGAAGCCCACATGTGAAAGTCCTTCTGTAATGTAATCATTGAGACCGGAAGGGTTCATACTGTGTCTGAAAAGAGACAATGGAGCTGGGATATATCAACATCACCGAAATCGAGTTCATTTGCGATGCAGGCCCTTTGACTATGGTTGTCATGAAAACTTCCTACTTTGATCAGCAGAGGGTGGAGAGAAAAAGAAGAAGAAGAAAAAAAAAAAAAAAAGAAGTCTTCTAAAGGGGCAGGGATGCGGCGCGGGTGTTTGCTGTGCACTTGGCTCCGGTTCACGCCCCTTTCCGGAAGACGCAACAGGGAGAGGAGCATCTTGCACCTTGACCTGTCTAGACGGGGCGCGAAGTTTGGGGGGGGGGGGGGGTTTGTCCCTGTTTCCAAGGGCGAGGGTTGCTCTTTGACCCCCACCGCCAGCGGTGGTGGCTCTTGGGGCGTAGGTAGCGGCCGGAGGTTTCCTGCCGAATTCTTGCTGCGGCCGGGAGGGAAGGGGATGGACAAAGACACAGACCAGCTGTTCGGAAATAAAGCTGAAATAGTAGAACCTGGGAGAAGCTAGGTTTTGTAAGCTATTATTTTCCACGCAAAACCCCTGGGAGGTATTAAACAGCTGCAAATGAGCTGGCGAGCAGCGGCTAAAAGACAGAGCAACAACTGAAAGCCCGGGACTTTTGCAAACTCCGCTTCAACTAGAGAAACAAGTGGCTGGAGCGCCAAGGGCTTTCGTGGCCCGCACTGTCCGCCACCGCCGCCGGCCGTCTCCCTTCACCACGGTCTCTTCGGGCTGCCGGGAGGTTTCAAACCGGGCGGCCAGCTTCTGGAGGAGGGCAAGGGGCGCGAGGGGCGCGGCGGGTGTGAGCCAGCAGGGTCTGCGCAGGTTCCTCAGGGCCACCTTAGCTGGAGCTGACGTTTTTAATTACGTGTGTAATGTAATGTGTCAACAGTTCTACGTGGCGAGAGGGATGCTCTTTTTCTCTTTCTGCGATCTAACTAGGCATTATCTGTGTGAAGTGTGGGGGTTTTGTGGTATAATAAGCAAAAAAAATCAATTTTTGCCTCCATCAGGCTCCTTCAGCAAAGTCAGAGAGCAACTTAACAGAGTTGTTGGGACAGAAGAGGAGATGGGAGAGATTTGCTTCCAGGCAAGAAGAGAAAAATCTGTGCAGACTTTAAAAAAAATTCAGGGTTTAATCTGATGCTTACATTCTGATGCTTACCTTTGAAATTTGTGGTAAGCCAACATAACAAATGAGTAACCTTTTATTTTACAGTGAAAGCTGTGTCAGTGCACCCACTCCTCCCCATCACTGGGAAATTCATGCAAATCGTGCCTTGTTTTAATACCGTTGCCATATCCTGACATACTCTGTGCTGGCTCCTCGCAGAAACCAGCTGAGTATTTGGAGATAACACTGCATTTTGTCAGATGCTTTATAACATTATTTAGAAACTTATTTGGGTCTGTTTAGGGCTTCATAAATATGAATAAAGCATTTACAAAGGCACGTCACTTGCAGAAGTAACCCGCAGATTATACCAGACGTTTTATACAAATTTTACAAATTTCCTGAACTCCAACAGTTCAAAACTACATTTTACTTGGGGAATATTTTTTTTTTGAAGTGATTAAACATAAATCAGCATTTCCCAGGGAAAAAAAAAAAAACCAAACTCTGTTGATTTATGTGCAGGAAGTAAGGGAATTGTACCAGTGGCTAAAAATCCAGATTGCTACTAAAGTAGTTTCAAATATTTATGGACAAATTAGGGGAGGAGGGAGAGATGTCATCTTTTTTTTTTGCTTAGGCCTCATGGTGTAAGGATGGATTTTGCGCAGCTAATTCTGCTAAAAACACCGAGGTCCTCTGCCTGACTCTGTGCCAGCACCTTCAAATATATATTTTAATTTTTGTTAATGATTTGGGGATCTTTTGTTTCAGGGTTTTTTTAGCTGTGGTGAAAAGCACGCAGAAAACCAAAAAAGACACCCCCCAAAAAATAAAAAAAATAAAAAAAAGCCACAGGGTTGTGCTGGTGGTGGCCTTTGGAGCAGCTGGGGACTTGAAAGAGGGAGGCAGCGTGCTGGCTCAGAGGGCTGGAGCTCTGCCTCGGTCACCGCCAGCCCAGGGTTATTGCGTGTCCTGGCAGAGAGTGGTTTGGATTTTTTAGCAAAGCCCAGCAAAGGGCCTTTTTTGGGGGGTGGCGGGGTGTGTGTATGTATGTACTGAGCACGACTTCCAGCCAGCAGATTTTCTTTCAGTATGGCTTTTCCCCAGCCATGTTAAAGGGCTTCCCCTTGTTTATGGTTTGAAGGCTGGATTTTGGGGAAAGGAATTCCCTCTTCATATGCACCCAGGCTTCCTAAAAGGTGGCAGGCACCAGGCTGGACGGTGCAGCCCCTCGGAGCCCTGCTCCTCCGCGCTTCCCAGGGGGTCAGAGGCCCATTTTGTGGCACTGAGGTGAATTACCAGCAGCTCCCGAAATACTGGGGTGGGGGGTGCTGGGCAGCCCATTGCTGTCGACTGCTCTATCTGCAGTGAAATCAGAGCTGCATCCGCATGGTCAGGGAGCTGCATTTATTGCACATCGTGACCACTAATATCAGAATACAAAATGGGCTTGTTTTATTTAAATTTCAACTGCCTCCTCCCCGAGGCCATGCTGAAGAGGGGGGGTGGGGGGGTGTCCCTAACGGAGTGAAATGCCTTTTGGAGGGGTTTTCCCCCCCTCAGCTCATGAATGTGGTTCTGAAACAACAGTGAGGCTGGGCATAAAGTTTAAGTAATATTTGGGAGCATTAATTCTCAGGCAGCCCCCATTCATCCCTGCGCTGCGCAGGGCAGGGAGCACGGAGCTGGGGGCTTCTCGCTGCAGCATCGCCACCGCCTCGCTTATTCCTAGCTTGGGAAAAAAAAAAAAAAAAAAAAAAAAAGCACAGTATGAGCATCCTCCTTTTTTTCATCCTTACAGTGGGAAAGTATCATAGAAGAGTATGAAGATGAAATATTCTCACTTATCGCCCAAGAGGCAGACTATCTAGCTGACAAGCTGTGCAGTGAAAAATCAGGTACTGTGTCTGATGTAACATGTGCTCTCTCTACAGCCGTGTGGGGTTGGGTTGTTTTTTTCAAACCCAGCGTACTGCTTTGGAGGAGAAGTGGGCTGTTGTTGAATAAGCAATGACACTACATGACTTTTTTTAAAAAAGAGCCCTTTTTTTAAAGGGTTTAATTCTTTTAATTCTTTCGTGCATATTAATGCAGCATAATTTGAACATCCCAGCGAACACGGCGTGTTTTCCTCCTGGTGTTACATGATTTTTTGCTCCGTATGTGTCTGCGCTGTCATTTCCGAGACAGAAATGAAACTAACCCTCTTGCAACAAAATACAGGCATTTGTTTCTCCCGTTTAATTGCTAATTGTGGCCACTAAGCTGAATTGTGAGCCATGAGAATGCAGGTTTAGAAATGTGCCGTTCATTTTTAGATGAACTCTTCAGACAAGACTTGTCCTTAGAAGGGCTGGCCAGCCCACTGCCATCACCTGCTAGGGGGGATGTATTTTATAAACGTTTTCTTTCTCTGTAAAATATATCATTTCAAATAACTAAGGCCTCTTTTCAATGTTGACAAAGTAAGAAAATGCTTCCAAAAATTAATTGTAGCTTATTTTAAATCTTCCTCCATTCTGCTATTTGTTGCCCTCGTTTTCAGTGTTGGGGGTTTTTTTCCAACTTTTATATTAATTTGTGAATATAAAAAAGACATCACTTAAGGCACTAAGTACTACGAGATTTTAAATGAAGTTGAATTATCCTTTCTCAATATGCTGCCTTTAATGGTAGAACATGGATGAAATTATAGATTTCAGAATCAACACTTATAAATATTGGTGTGTGTTTTTGAGATTTAAAGGCTGTGAGCATTTTTTGGGATGTTAGAAACAGAGTCCATAAAAAGCACTGAAGCTGGTGGAAGCTGACTCACTAGAAGTTCATAGAGATAAGTTCATATACTTTAAAGCATTAGTGTATTTTTAATATGTATGTAAAAAGCACAGTCCAGGGCACTGGAGAACTCCATCTGTAATGACACAAAGTTCTCTCTATAATCTGTGCAGACAAATAATTTCCAAAAAATAAACTTTCCAGAACAGGTTTGATTTTTTTTTACAATTTTTTCTTATTTGTCATTATCTGCCACGACGGAGCTACTCTCTGTTGTGCCAAAACAGCAGACACACCGAGTAACAAATTATTTTGAAAACAGCATAATTCCTCCAAAATGGATGACAGGATTTCTGGTAGCAGGACTTGTACAGGAAAACTTTCTGGGCATTTCAGAAACAAAACCCAGAAGGGTCCATGGGATAATGTAGAAAAATCATCATCTTCCAGACAGTTTTTCTCAGAGAAGAAAAGACTGAGATAAAACTCCTCTCCTCCTGGTCTCCCCTCATAGCAATGTTTAACCCTTTTGGAGAACAAATTGCAGTTTTGTGCATCGTCAGTAATACTATAAAAATATTTGCCAAAGGTGTGTGCAAAATATTGACATCAAAGCCCATGCTGTTAAAATTTTTTTTTTTTTTTATGGATCTGCTCAAAAGCTTTTTTTTTCCCCTTTGAAATCACATTTTGGGTTTACAACCCACGCTCTGTGATCATCAAACCTTCTTATATCAACAAAATAATTTCCTCCCTTCTGGCAGAAGAGATTGCTGTAACCGCACGTTAGCCTCATCGCACAGCCCCCCCTCCGCATATGCGCAGGGCTGCTCTTCCGAACTATAAATAGTGGTCCGCAGAGAGGAAAGAAGTTTAGTTTTCTTCCTGGCAATTAGCACACACAAACAAGCTTACATTTAATAAACAAAAGTATAAGCCCTCATCACTGCAAATATAAGGTGCTTGCACAAGTGGCAGGAACACTGCAGAGTGATGCTGAACCACCCTGCCATAAAAACAAGGGCAAGAACTTAATCTGCCATTCCCCATATCACCCCACTTCCCATTTAAAAAATGTCAGTATGTTAAAGAATAAAGACTAAAAAAAGCCACAGAGACTTTTTTTAAAAAATCTAATTCACTCTGCGTATAAAGTGGGATGAAAATAAATGTATTAAATTGCATTAAAAATAATGAAAACATGTTTCCATGATCACTGCGGCAGACAGGAGCTGGCAGAGGAGCACAGCAGCACTTGACAGAGAAGGAAGGTGCCTGCCTGGTTTTTTCCAGAGAAAATAAATTCAAGCTTTGGTGGCACTGGAAATGACGAGTCTTCGAAATTGTGTCAGGATTGACGCCAGCCACGCAACACTAACATATAACTTCCCAAAGCCTCCAACTCACAGAACACAATGAGAGTTATATTATTAAGTCTTATCTATCTTACAATGGCAATTTTCATTAATACGTTATATTAAAGCAATATTACATTCTTATCACCTTACTGTAAATTATTGGCTCTTTTTATTCAGGGCTCCATGTGTTCATTCAGAATGGCATTTTTAACTTTTTTTTTTTTTTTTTTTTTTTGGCAAATTATCATACTAAGCGACAGAAATCGTATAGAAAACCTCTCCACGGGCCAGTTGCAGATTTTGATGCTGTGGATTTCACCATAAAGCAGGAGGGGGAGAAAAAACAGTCAATGATGTATTCATTTCATTATTATGCTTTTAATTCTGTTTTAAAAAGCTGCGTATGTGAACATGGCTTATTTCTTGTGGCCCGTTGCAGTCTTATTAATATTGGTGTAATCAAACCCCTTTTATACTGTGCTATGGCAAAATAATAAGGATTGCAGTTTCCTCTCAGCCTACGAACATGACATTAATGGAAGTCCCATATTATAGGAAGAAACCCCCTTATCCATAAGTCACGTTTAGTAGCTTTTTTTTTTTTTTAATTCTAATATCATACTAGACTTTTTTTTATATGGCTACTGGAAGTGGATGTTTCTTGTTTGATTAAAAAGTGGGAAACTTCAATAAAGTCTTTTAGCATGATCAAACCGTTTGATATTTACAAGCATAGATCCGTTCGCTGTCATGTATTCTTTGATCACGCAAAAAGTCTCGGTGCTAGACAGGCAGGCAAAACCTGCTGTGACACACCTTCAGATCCTCTACTATTTTTACAACCTTGAAAAAAATCTGAAAGTTAATTTTTGAAGAGATTATCTTTTTTTTTTATCCCCCACCGCCCCTTCCCCAAACAGGAGGCACAGTTGCTGGTCAGACCAATGGAGTAATAGAGTTTTTCTTTAATTGCAGAGCCCTTTAATTTTCTTTGCTGATTGCAATCATTTCCTGCGTGCTCTTTCTGGATTTGTATATATGTTATAGTTGTGAAACACTAACGGCATTCCTTTCAGGGTTAGATGGAGTTCCATGAAGGCCGGTAAGAAGCCAGAAACCAGCTGAAGCTTGTGCTAATGTATAGACCAGAGCCAGTTGATTTATAAGTGGAAAATAATTTAATACTGCATCTTTTATAAGTGCTCAAACCTACTGTTTAAGTACCGCCAGGACTTCTACATCTTTTTTTCTATGTATTCACAGGAATAAAAATGTCCTGTTTGATTAAAATTTTCCAGTCGCTGTTTTATCTTAAAAGTGACTAAACCCATGTATTTCTTTATTTAGCTGTTTGGGAAGTTTGACTATAATTTAGGCACCCGATGTTGAGTTATACAAAAGTGAAACAAAACGCTCTTATTCAACTGCAAAGAAATCCAGAAGTCTCTTTCTGCACAATTATCGCTCAAACTATTGTGTTTTTGCAAACTGATACTTTCTAGGAGGTTCGTTCCCAGTGAGAACTACTCTCCTGGAGAGTTTAACAAAGCTAGCAGCTACATCAATTAAAAGCAACTAAAATGTCTGTTATGGGTATGTGCAGAATATTAAACTGCCATTAAACCATTTACCACTTACCTTAATACCCTCTGCAAGATTATGGTTAATAAAGGCAATATATGGGGTATGGAGCTGTGGTTTAATGCTGCCACAGTACTCTGGAATTACATATTTTCTCACATTTTTCTCCCCATGCAACTAGGAAAAAGAACAGTACAGAGAGAGATTATCCTTTGAGTCCCCTGCCCTGCAACAGGATCTGTGAGCGCAGATTTCCCTGAACACTACAAGGGATTGAAGGATCCACATCGGTGGGGTTTATTAAAGAACTGGGCCGTGACACTCCTTATTCTAAAATACCAGGTTTGATTAAAAAATACCCCAGATTTTAGCTGCAGCAATAAGATTATACTGGGAAGACAAGGGAGAGTGAATTTAAACACTAATGTGAGCCCCTCTGGAGAGAGAGACGGGATATTTTCTATGCCTACTGGTGTAGTTAAATTTTTCTTAGGGTGCAGGGTGCTGGGGTCTGTTCCCCAAGGCTGATGCATGGCCAAGCCCATCCACAGCACCAGCAGCAAGTGCTCAAAGCCAGATGCAAAACCCACCTGGGCAGCAGCAGGTTTGCCACGAGAGCTTGTGTGCTTCCTGACTTGGGTTTCTAGCAGCTATTTCTCCATAAACGGTGTGTATCTGATGTGAAAATCATTACAGATCCCAGCATTGTGGGATATTTTTTCAATTAAAATGAGCGAGAATTCTCAGGGCTTTGCAAGAATGCTAGCTCGTGTGGGGATGCACGGGTAGTGTCCATGCCCTGCAAGGGAAGCGTTGGACCCTGAATTATTTAACACATTTGAGGACAGAAATTGAGAATAGGTGGCTTTACTCTGCTTTTTAAAAATCCTTCTTGCTCTTCTTCCAAGGGTATACCTAAAAAAGCCTGACTTCCTATCAGCGTGTCATGGTTATGCCTCACGCTGTCCCTCCTTTCTGATCTATTACGCAAAAGTAGTTTAACGTGCTTTAATTTTCCCCTTAACACTTTCAGTGGTGGAAGTGCTTCAAGAAGAAAACCTGTCTTTTTCCATTTTAAAAAATACGTATTTTTTTATTAAAGAAACGAGTACTTTTAGTGAAGTGTTACTGTTCAGGACATCAGTAAATCACAGGGAACCTTTCCTTAGGCGCCTGTGCAGGGGTTGCTGCTCACACAGGGTTCCAGGAGAGATCAGCTCCTCATTTCAGAGTGAAGTAAGATGAAAACACCTTTTTTTTCCCTTGTGTAGTCAATTCTTACCATTGTACTATCTCCCATGTTTTCTACTTTTAATCTTTAAATGTGCCCACATTCCCTAGTCTTTTTGGTTTGCTTGTTGGATATTTTTTTCCTTTTTAGCTGGTTTTCTGTTTCTGGTCTTTTGAAATGAAATGTGCAGAGTTTTGGGGGAGAATGTGGAGTTTAACAGGGAATTGGCTATTTGACCGTATTTCTGTGTTCAGGATTTTATTTACCCCAAGGTATTCATTTCAGCTGTACCCATATTCACAAAATCAACATCGGATTGTAACAGAGTTAGAGTCTGTAAAAACTAAGCCTCCTGCTCTGGCAGAAAAAGATAACTAAGATAATTTCAATAAACCTCTTCTTTTTTGAAGTTCACGTGTTTGTTTTAACAGATGATCCATTCATCTGTATTTCTGTACCAGAAAAGAGTTTGGAGTTTGTAGCTAAGAGCTGCTAAGTTTCTGTTGCTGCTGTTGAGATGGCGACAGGAAGCTTTCCAAATATTTCTCCTTCTAAAGGTGAAATAACTTAGTGGAATGTGTGTGGTTTCTTTAAAACAAGCAATTCCTTTAAAATTTCCGTATCAAAGTCCTATTGGTCCTGATATAAATGTTCACTCAACCTGAGCACCACTAGTGTACTAACTTTTTTTAATTTCTTGCTGAAGAAATGGCAAAATAACATGAAAATATTTGTGACGGGTTATGCCTTTCATCATTGGAAGGGATTTTTTTGGTTCAAAATATTTATTAATCGGTATAAAATATTTGGTCATAAATCTCAGCCAGAGCTGGGACTCAGTTCAGGTTGTCGCTATGTCCCCAGAAGATAAAGTAGTAGAAGCTGCTTCAGCAGCTCTGTTTAGAAAGACTTTAATGCTTCGCTGTGGTTTTAAGGTAACAAGGATACTTCATTCAAAGCAGTAAAATATTTAGAGAAAAAGTAAACTTTATAAAAAAAATAAACCTGACATTATTTGTGTCACCTTTACTGCAACTGAGTAGCAACTAAAGAACATAAAATTATGAATCTTATTATGGGGGGGAAAAAAGCCCACACTGATTAAAAATCTATTATGTGTCACAGAATTCTGAAGTCTATTTCTAGATTTTTACAATATTTGTAAACTTGAATATTTCAACAATAACACAGTCCATCCCTCAGTGCGTGTAAATTGTTGGAGCTTCACAGAAGCCATTAGAGCAATACTCATTTACAGCAGTTTAACATCTGGTCCCTAGATCTGTTACACAAGGACTACTTGTCTGGTTTAATGTTTTTAAAAAGATTCAAGTTTTTGCTCAGGGTGGAGTATTTTCTGCCATATCCTACTGACAGAACAATTTTGCAGAATACTTTGTCAAAGTTACAATTTGAGTATCGAGGAGCAGCTATACGATATAAAATGGAAATGCCTTCGGTGTTTAAGGAAGACTTCCTTCACACTTAATCCAATTCAACACCTTCTTTCATGTGTATGTAAACTGATTTTTAAAGAAACTTCCAAATATTTGAACTCTTTTTCTACTTCGTTCTGCTTCCAAATGGCCAATTTATGCTGCAATGGGGTCTTCATATGGATACCGAGCCCACCTCATATGCAAAACCTACAGCCAACTGGCTCCGGCTAAAGTCCGAGAGCATGAAAATGTTTCTTATACATTACATACAAAACTAATACATACATAGCCAACTAATGGGAAAGGTTTGGATTCCTCTCCTATTTCCATTTGGTAAAATCTATTTATTTTTGAGTAGACAGAAAAGACAGATTTGGCCCAAAGTGTGTTTAAAAAACATATATTACCAGGTCACATAGAAGGAACACAGGTGCTGGGAATCTGTGTAGGTATTTCAAAGTCTAACTAATTTTCACCTTACTTTTAACTGTATCTTTTTTTCCCTGAATTTAAAAATATTTTCCCTCTCTCTGGCATCCTCTTTTTATTATTTCATACGAAACCCCCATAAAAACAACAAAGAAAATTGTTTATCCAGAACAGTATTGTGCAAGCAGCCAACCATTATCAAAAGATCAAAATAAACAAACCAAGATGTCAATAAAGAGTAATTTGTGGGGTTTTTTCCTTTTTTTTTTTATAATTAGAGGGAACTTATGTACTTTCTGTAACAGTGACTGGTGAATTATTACAGATGGGTATGCTAGAGTTTTCATCTCTTTTTAAAATTTTAGTGCTGCCTTGTACTTTATTTGATGTGCCCTCAAAATCAATGACAATCATGATATAAAAGAGCTCGTGGCCAGGTTGTTTTACTGAGCACCAAGTCGTCCAGTGCCGTGCTCAATGCACGCATTCAGCTACTGAGGTTAGTGTGGTTTATGCCAAGAAAACACTGCTAGATGATAGTATTAATATACGGCACTCGGAAGGAAAGGCTTTCTTTAAGCTATAATTTGCACATTTACATTCTGTCTTTGAATTTCACAGTGAAAAAATACCAGAGGATTTTTGTATCTGTTCCTTTTTGCATCAATGATAAGATATGGGTCAGATTCATCCCTGTATCTCCCCAGTCTTATCCTGGTGTAACTTGGGTGCAACTGGAGCAACGCTGTGTGGATGGACCACATGTGAGATGTACTGTCGCCAGCCGGGGGTATTTATCTTTGAGGTAAATACTCAGATTGTTTCACCATTGCTTCATTGAAGCAGAAACTGAGAAGCCAACTTAAAATTTGTGAGGCCCTTTGTGAAGCCAAACTCATTTTGGGTTCAGTAGGAAGTGCTCTGTCTGAAAAAGGATTCATGTATTTTATCTTCTGTGAGTTAGCAGATTAAGTGATACGATATGAGACGATACGCCATGAACTGCTTGGGATCCCATCTATCCAGATATTTACACAGCTGTCCTGGACTGGTCTCCTCAGTTCCCTCTAAGAGATGAGCATCTCAAAACCCATATGGAAAATCAGAGCAATATGTCCTGACTTCAGCCTCTGTCTTCTCTCCCTTATTTATCTCACCCTACTGCAATGAAGTCAGAGATGGAGCCTTTTATCAATGCAACAGACATGTAAACATTGTTTCTAAGGCAGGAGGACCAGATCCTTGCCCAGATCAGGTAGCTTTAGACTGTTGACTTGGGATAGAGCTATTGCATTTGAGCTGGGGAGACGGGGGGTCCCCAATTCATAAGAATTGTTAATACATCTTGTTTAAAACAGTTTAGTTCATTTTCCATGCCAAATATAGCAGGCAAAGAGCACTTTCCTGGTGACAGATTTATTCCAAATGTGGCTTGTGCTGAGTGACTTCAGGTCACTGAATTCATTTTGCTGAGGAACCAAAAATGGATGAAGCAAGATCCTGAACGGGCAAGACCAATGCTTTATTTATTAAGATAAGCCCTAAAACAAGGTTGTTCACTAACTAGTCATATTTTTTATTCATATTTGTCTTTGTGGTCTGACATTTGCTCATACTGTGATAGCTTCATCAAAATACAGGTTTTGGAAAATGCATATTGCCTGTCACTGTTTTACTGACGTAAAGAGCAAGCATGTTAGAATTTTATGAGCAAAATATTAACTTGTGTGGTGTTCCTAATGCATATTAAGTTTACCAGAAGTGAGGAGAGCCAGATACGTATTAAATGAAATGCTATTAATGGGTCTTATGGTGGGAGCGGTGAGAAATACCCTGTAATTATGGTATCGACATCCAAGTACAGCATACTTTGTTCTGGAGGCTTAAGTAGGTAATTAGTATTGCGGTTATGGAGTTGTGAGCGATCTTAAATTATGTCAGCCTCTGAAAATTGTCCTTCCTTTTAGTGCTGGGATGGATACGGTTTCTCTGAGAACAAGTCCTTTGGAGGTACCCGCCTGGCAGGAGCACCTCTGCCACCGGAGGGGTGGCGGTGGCAGGAGGAGACCTGCCAGGGGTAGGGAAGGGAGCGAGGAGAGAAATGCTCTTGGGATGTTACTGCGGGCACAGTGTACACGTAAAACCAGCACCTACACCTTATATTGTCCGAGCAGGGGACTTCTGATAGAGGATGAAAAGGAGGAAAGCTTTTAGTAAGGGAAGAGTGTGGAAAGTTAACAAATAAATGCAAGGTGAAGCTGCTACACTCGGCAACTTCCTCGCAGCCGTGTCTATGCTGGAGCAGCGCTGGAGCAGCGTATATCGCTGTAAGAGCGTTGATTAACAGCAGAACTGTGCTTAATGCAATATAGGTTAATACAGAGTCTTTCTTTAGGAGCGCCTCAACAAGGCTGCGTGTGAAACTGAGAGAGAAAAAGACAGACCAATTCACAAAGCTCATTTAAACTGAGTGAGAAGCTTTGGAAAACAAGGGTGTCTTCGTGCCTTTAACCATATTTACAGACCTGGCTGGTTTAATGGCATTCAGCAATAAATTCCATCGCCTTCGGGAGCAATTGCTAAAGGTTCTGGTAACCGCCTGCTCCAATCTACTTTGGGGAATGTTAATAAACCGGTACCCAAGGACTCCTAGGTGTGTGCCGTGGAATAGAGGGAGCTAAATGTCAGCTAATTAAGCAGAGCTGAGACCATGAAAGATCTTGTGAGTTAAAAGTTAAATATTAATATCAGTTTCAAACTTTATGAAAAGCTGGCTTAGTGGCAGGGAAGCAGAAGGGATATATATCCAGCATGTTCATGACATTTTCTATTTCTAGTTAACCTTGCAGCCGCATTCAAAACTAGCTGAAGTTTTCTTAAAGCAAATTCTGGAAGAGCAGCCAATAAGGGATTATAACAACCCTTGAGGTGACACAGACATTAATGAAGGAAGAAAGAAAAAGATTTTGATATGGCAAAGATTCTCAAACAGTAAAAAAAAAAAATTAAAAAATCTTTCCTGTCATATTGAATGTGACATGACCAAAAGGTGAGGGTTTGGAAAGCTTTGGTGCTCGTCAGGGCTGCATTTATCTGACTGTGCTTGTTGATCATTTCTGCTTGTTCCTGTGATCGGGGCTGAGCTCCAGCCGGCACTGGTGTTGCAGAAGCACGGGAGCAGCACCAGGTTGCTGCTGCTCAGACCTGTGCCAAGGGCCAAATACACCAAAAGTAAGGTCAGCACCAGCCTTTTGCTGTTGAGCAGGACTAAGGGTCAGGATGTAATTTTCAGTGTGACACTGGTGCTCACAGAGAGTGGGTAAATGAAGGTTAAGCACTGTGCAAAGTGTGTCACACAGTGACCAGAGTATCTTGAGCTGATCTGGTTTGGCTTTGAATTTCATCATTACCGTTGTTCATCATGAGCTGTGTTAGAGGGGTGGCTCTCTGATCGGGATCAGGATCCCATGTGCTTGGCCCTGTAGGACCAGCAGAGTTAATTCACCCCGAGCTCTTACTCCTGTTGCCATGCACCAGATGATGCAGCAGTATTGCTCCATTCTTTCCACAGGCTAAGAATGGCCAGAGATTAAACAACCTGCCCACCTCCAGCCTTGCTGTGGCCGGGTCTTAACCACGCAGCTATCTTTGCTGGCCTCCACAGGGATGGTAAATTATTAGAAGGTATTATTTGGGGACGCAAAAGTGTGATTGAATGCCTGTCTGCTGATACCAAAAGCGATGGAGGCTTGTCTTAACTTCTTTCACTGTGTAAGCTATATCCTGGTGAGTAATGAATGCTTCTCTGTTGCATTTAGTTGAGTTAGGGGGTTTCTGCTGTGCTTAGCTGTGCTGGCCAGCAGCAGGACGCTGTGGTTGTGACCCTGGCCTGCTGCACACTGCTCTGCCTGTTGTGGCATCCGAAGCGAACTGCAAAATATACTACACGTCATCCAGTGAGTCACTCCTGGCTATTCTAGAAGAGGAAGAACCAGTCTTGTGCCTAATCTGTGACATTTATGACTGATGGATGCAAAGAGAGCACCCGAGCACCCTGCATGAGCCTCCAGGTGCCTTGTGACTACATGGCTAAAGGTCAGGGGGAGCTGGAGCTGTGCTTTCTATGAAGCTTTGGTTATCAACATACACCAGGTATGTTCTTCCCACCCAATTCCCCCATTACCACTGAATTTCAGAACATAGAAATGAGCTGTCTAGGTTTGGTAGATCATAGAGTTTCAAATATCTTCCTTCTTTCCAATCCCCTGGGTTTAATTCCAGTGCAAGCAAGGCTGCCTGCCTCAACCCCCAGCCTGTGACTCTGCCTTTCCTAAAGAAGGTTCCTATGCATAATTAAACCCTAACGCTCAGCTTGTGCTTTAACACTCACCTAACGGGAACGGGCTTTGACTTAAGCCACCATGTCCCCTAGAGCCCTCCCGGCCACCCTTACACCCACGTGGGAGCAGAGGCACTCATGGTCACCTGGGGATGGTGCAGCCTGGGAGGACAGCGATGGCACCCGAGTCCTGGGGAACAGGAATATGCGAGGTTGGTTTTCTCAGGGTAATTTTGCTTTGACTTTCAAAAGCTTCACTTTGCATGACGAGGTAAGACCAGAAAAGGAATTTCAAGATATTTTGTGTTTTCTGAGCTTGAGTTGTCTTTCACAAAAGAGCCTTTGACTGTGCTTTTCATCAGAGCAACCTGAACATGCCAAAGCACCTTACTAGAGTGAATAAGTATCTTTACCCACAACTTAAAATAACAAGGAGTAGAGACAAAATTTAGCATAAACGGGACTAGAAATCACACATTCTCATTCCTTGTCCAACTCCTGATTTGCTGCACCACATGATTTAACCCAGCATAGGTACTGGGATGCAGAGATATATTGCTTTTATTATTAGTTATTATAATGATCTTCATATTTCCATGGTACAGGCTATCATGAAACTTTGCATTGGAAGGTTGCCTGGGACACGCTGCACCAAAATCAAGACTTTCTCCTTTTCAAAGCCCTCGTACCTGGCCCAGGTACTAGAGGTACTGCAGCACAGCAGGTGGTCACAGCTTACCTGGGTTGCTGGCCTTCATTCCCACCAGGCACAGTTTCCCCAGTCGCACCCACTTTCCAGGGTGACTAGCAGCATCTCTTCATTTACGGGCTTTTTCATTTAATAAATGTCAGGGCTCTGGTAGCTGCTTGAAACTAGGCTGAGAAATAACCTGGTAGTGCTGAGCGCAGCCAGGACGTTTGAGGGCAACATGCTGAAGAACAACAGCCAAGGTCCTTCAGGGCTGAGCCACCCCGCTGCTGGGGACACTTGGAAGCAGTGGGAATGGTTGGGAACGATGTGAGTTCAAAGAGGGTTGTGCTTGCAAGACTTTCTGGTACGAAGCATAGCATAGCGTGGTGCACAGGGTGGATCCTGGTTTCAGACTGCCTCGTCTCTCCAAAATGAGTCTTCTGTTTTCCTCATATTTTTTGCTTCTCCTGTACAGTCAATCCTTAAGCTCCCAGGAAACCCACCTCTCTGCTGTCTTCCAGGTTCAAAAGAGGGACAGACATGAAGATCTACCTGCCTTCAGCCCTTTCCCACTCAGAGCCTGTAAGGAATGAGAAAATTGCATCTCCTTTCCATGGAGGAGTCTTTTTAGGTTAAGACTTCTCCTTGAGGGGGACTTTGCCAGTCTGTTTCTCTCTGCCAAGAGCTGCTGCACTGTGGAGGATTTTAAAAGTACTGGGAAAGAGCCTTGGAGTGGAGTAAGAGAGGGATGTCCTCTCTTTTAGTGGGAGCCAGAGGCTGGGACGCCAGGAGGGACGCACTGTAGGCACGAGCAGTCACTCACCCCTCACTGACTTGGGAAAGGCTCCAGGGTGGGAGATGCTCCCCTGCCTCTAGGAACAAACGTGTTTCATGGCTTAAATTCAAGCATGTTCCTGCTCCGGGTGGAGATGCAGACCTGGCAGCCACAGCACCAGTGGGGTGGCCGTGGCCATTGCTAGGTGTCCTTGTGCATCCTCCATGTTTCTCCACAGCTCCTCCATCAAGTGCAATGCTCCTGCAGAGCACCTTGAGGCTGGCCATCATTCAACCCTAAGTTCCCAGGAAGGAACTCAGGATTTACTCCAGAATCTTGTATTGGAGAGATTCCTGGCTTCTCTTTTCTCATGGGTGTGCAGGGTTGAGTTTGTTTCTTAATTTACATTTAGAAACTGTATCTGCTTTAGTCACTGTAGACTTTACTCCTGTCTTGCTTTTCATCTTTTTTTCCTTTTTCTCCTCCTCCATCTTTCAGTCCAATCTGCTTATTTTATCCACCTGTTGTCTTTCTTCAAATAGTAAGGGCCGAGCTCGTGTTTTGTATTACAGTCGGTACAAAATGGAATGTTATGGGCTATCTAATTTCAGGGACTTCCTGAAATATTGCTGTGGTAGAAATAACAAAGAATATCACGAGCTCTGGCTGTTTTTCTCAGGAAGGGTCTTCCAAGCCCGTAAACAACCCTGGATATATCTAAGGAAGCCCTGGCCTCATGAAACTGAATGAATACCTCCTTGATTCATTTGAAGATGATGATAAAAAGACAAAACACAAATAGCCAAGATCAGCCATATGATCTTTCACCTTTGTCTCCAGATGAAACACAGATTCTTAACCTTTGGGCCCTTCAAATGATTTCCTGATGAGCTTCAGCAATGGCAACAAGACTTAAGCTGCCACAGTTAAAGGAAAGCCAGTCTGAAAGCCTCTGTTATACTTCACAGCTTTGGGATTTAGTTCTATATGACAACTGTTTTTAATAAAATACCCATTTACCTTGACAGGAGGCTGATTTTTCGTGGCTGTATTCAGGTCAGGTGGGCTACACTTCCTTAGCAGGGCTCTCAGCAATGAGGTGGGGTCTACATGGACAACACTGCTACTGGCAGCGCAGAGATCAAGATCTTACGTTGACTGTGCAAGAAATTAAGAAGAATGTCTTCTAAGCACATGAAACACACAGGGCGAATTGCTTTCCAGACACTCCCAGCTGTCAAAAGCTGTAAGTGAGGAGTGATTGTATAATCTCATGGCAGGCCTGTCCTGCTGATGGTTTATTTACTGGATGCCTTAAGGAAGAAAAGCATCTATCTAACATTTGGTGGTACCTGGGATATAATTTGTGTGTACCTAGAGCATTACATACAGCAGTGTGGTCTTGTACCTAGAGCATTACATACAGCAATGTGGTCTGGAGCCACCAGAGTTATTTTGAGATGCTCTTCAAATCCTGATGATAAGTTACCACTTACAGCAATGTTTTCAGGCTTTTTAGACTCTGTATAAGGCACAGGTTTGTATGGAAGGTTCTGTATGGGTAACATTTATGGGAACATCTCCAGAAGGCATCCAGAACGCCTTTCAGGTAGTGTATGCTCTTTCCAGTGCCACAGACACTGCAGGGAAAGGTGGCGCATGTTGTGACATGCATATCACTCTCCAAAATGATCTAAGTGCCCAATTCTCTTCTTGCAGAGACTTGTTTCATGCCAGGAAAATTTCAGGGATTTGATTGAACTTATTCTTGATGCTCCCAAAGAAGAAATGAACCCAACATTTTACCATGGTTACAAGCAATAGTTTTTCTCATTGACTAATTGTCCAAATAAGATTTCTGACTACAACTGTTTCTTCCACAAGAGCCTTACTATTTGCCATGCTTTAAATTTGACTTCCATAAATCTGGATATATGGAATACATCAACCTCAGTGGGACGCACAGAGTTTATTTAAAACACACCTCAAAAAAAAAAAATCCAAGCTCTTCTATTCTGACAAGCTCTTTCATGGTTCTCTACTGCTGAAGGCAATTCTAAGAGATGCTTCAGACAGAAAGTAGTTATCTTAGACTTTCTGAGAACTGATGATTCCTGGAAAAGCTAGGTCATACAGAAACATATAAAGAGCTGAGTTCTATGTATAAAACTTTATTATCGAGTCAAGGCAACTCATCTAATATTTGGCACTTCTCCTGTGCAAGTTAAGAACAAATCAGCAAAATTTTTTAACTGACACTTTATGGACGTTGTCCATATTAACATGAACAATCTTCTCTTTGCAAGTGCCCAGATCTAGGGACAGTCTTCTCAGCACCAGGTCTTATCTCCAGCATCTCTTGTTCAGCATTACATCTTGGATAATGAATGGATTATAACTAGAATACACAAATTATTTTTTCTCTTTGTTAGCATGTTTCCCCCCTTCGTTCTCCTACAGAGGGGAAATATCTGAAAAAAAACCTTCCTTTTATGAAGGAAAACACAAAGTCCCTCCAGTTCTGCTCCAGGATAGGAGGCCTCCAAGCTTCCTGATGGACATCATCCTTCTGGGTGGAAGTCCTTTCTTGAGACCTCACAGAAATCAGTAAGAATGGGACTTCTTAACTTCAGTTCTGCTTTTTGTGCCTCTGAGACCTGGTGTCACAACCTCCATCTCAACAGCCAGCTCTTCTGCTTCTGCTTCTGTAGCAAACCCAGGATCATTCAGATCAGAAGCAGCTTGGCCACAGAGACATTTTAGCTTCAGAAGACAAGGGTCCTTCCACAAAGAAAAGCTGTGAGTCCTAAAAATTAAATTATGTCAGACAGAGGTGTCTGACAATGGAAGGATTAAGCTTCTGCACTGTCTTACATAGAGCCTGGACTGTGATTGATGTTGATGGACATATGTTAAATTGCTGCACCACTATCCAGCACTAATATTTAGATGGAGCTAATTTCTTTTTACCTATTCCTTATTACTTTTTCAGTGCTTGAATCCAATAGTTCCAGAAATGGATAGCAACGTTTTAAGGAAATGATTCTCGTTCCGTATAGATGTAGACTACTTATGAGTGCATAAAGCAGCCATCAGATCTGTGAGATCCCATCTTACTGGTTGATATAATCTTGCTTGGTATTCTGACAGGAAAGATCACTTTATATTCATATCACAAATTTCTAGATAAGGTAATTTCTTATTGCATTTAATCTCATCAGCTTCTCAGTATTACATCTTGCAATTGTCCTGCTGTCAGGAGGACGCATATTTTGGAGTACTTACTACAAATCCTCCAGACAAGAGCATTCCTGTCCTTCCAGGATAAGGATTTGTTGGTGTGTGTGCATTTGGGGAAGGCTGTCAGCATCACTTTTAACTTGAAGTGCCCGGTTTCAGTCTGACCACTGCTCTTTAACTCCACCTGGATGAGTTTCCAGTGGCTCAGTTTCCCCAATCCTGGGGATGGACAGGCTCAACCCCTTATTACACATGAAGTACCAGCCTCTTCAGATAGATAAGTCACCAGAAATAGCAACTTCTACTGGTCAAAACTTGAATAAACTGAAGGAGGGCAGGATAGGACTGACGGGCAAAGACCCACCTGTCTCTTGTGCCACTGATGGTGCAAGCAGTGGCTTGGATTCACAGCCATTCGGTCCAAGTCTTCCAGAGTTTGTGGCACGGATGGCACGGATGAGCCCACATGAGGAAGGGGAGAATGAGAAGCAGAGATCCTCTGTGCATATCACGCTGTGGGTACCTTCTGGTTTCTAATCCTGCCTGCGTCACAAGTAGCACTCCCACCTGATCTTCATCCCAAGGCAGGGATCTCTTCTGCAGGTCTCTGGTGTAGCAAACCTGGAGTGGCAGCCATGCTGCTGCACAGCATTGTCCGTGTGTCATGGCAAGATGTGATGCTCACCCTGGCAAAGCAATTTTGCAGCAGCTCGTTTACTGACAGGTTGCAGACTTGCTTCTTTCAGAGGTAGTTACCTTCAAGAAATCTCCTCCAGGTCACGATCAGAAGGACAATTTTGAAGTTATTAAAGTGTAATCCTTGAAGCAAATTAATGTTCTTCACCATGTGAAGGCTTCTGAATTAAGGCAAAGAACAGGGAAGAACAGCTAAAGAAGAGCTGAGGCACAGTCTTACACTACAGTAACATGTACTCCAAGGTTCACAGATGTCTGAGGGGCTCAGGCTTGGTCCCTGACCTTTCTAGAAATGGAGACTCTGTGCCGCTGTCCCCTCTGAGTCGGTTGTGTTGCACCGATGTTTCTGATGATATAAAGGTGCCCTGAGTCCTGCTGGGAGTGGAACAGGACGAGGGGGGGGGGCTGAGGTGGGAAATGGGAGGAGAACCAGCTCTGGAGGGAGCCAGGGGCCCTGTGGGGACACAGATGATAAGTTGCTTCTCCCTTGGGGTCCTGCCTGGAGGTTCCTGCACTGCCTGCCCTCCACCTGCGAGACTAGGGGAGAGGAAGACCTTTGTCCTCCCCTTCACTTGAATACCCACATGCTAAAATCGATGGTGCAGTCTGAAGCACAGCAAAGTTTCCAAGGGGTGCTCACAACCCCGAGTCCCACAGCTTGCATTACAGCCCCTGCCTGGCATCCCAGCTCCCCTCCTCCAGCACAGCTGGCGGGGGCACAGCCTTGCCCCTTGGTGACACTCGGCACAGCAGTTTTCCGGAGTCTTTTGATGTGATCGCTGCAAGAAACCCACTGTCAGTCACACGCTGCGTGCGTGCACTGCAGGTCTAGAGGTCTCGTTCTTATTCATTCTTGCCACAGCTCCAAGTCTTCATTTTCTTGCCCCGGGAAATGTGCTTAATTATTTATTTGTATTGGACCCCAGCTTGTAACACTTGGGTGCACACTACAAAGCAGCATGCGAAGAACTATTGCTGGCTGCCATCGCCCATCAGCCCCCCACTTCCCCCAGGCCCCTGACAAGATAACTAGCCCCATCGACTGCACATTAAGATACACATTAAGAAAAAAGAAAGGTGAGGTCCTCCGTGCTTGTAGCCTTGTTGAAAGCAATGGAGTGAACATGCCCAGAGAAGTTAACCTGCAGCGAGCCAGTTCCTCCTCCGCTGCACCCTAAAAGGGCATCAGCAGAGACATCCCCCTCAGGAGCTGGCTGGGGCTGGGGCAAGAGGACAAAGTCAGCTTTGCTGTGGGCTTTGCCATCCCCAGCAGCCACACTGGCACCTGGCCAGGTCATGCCCAGGCACCCACGCAGCCACGGTGCCACCTCCATCAGCTGGTGGCCACCTCCAGGTGCTGGGGGTAGGACGTGCTACTGGGCACCAGCACAGCATAAAAGTTAATTAAAGCTGGTGCTTCTGGAATTTAATGCTATTTGTCCATTTGCTGTAGGAGTTCAGCCTGGCAAGCCTGCAATTTCAGTGGTGTCACCTGCCAGAGCTGAGCTCTGCTGTCATCTGCTTTTGTCCAGGCAACAGCTCTGTGGGCAGGCTGGTGTTCCTGACCCAGTCTCAGTGCTTCAGCTTGTGCCCGCCTTTACCAATATTCACAAAAATGTCCCCTCCACTGATGCTGGGATGCCTGAGAACTTCCCAGGTGGCCTCTCTCATGGTCTGGTCTTGATGGGGTCACTGAGAAGCCAGGTTCTATCTGAAGCAGGTCAGAGCCGCACTCCAGCAGTTCAGGACTAGACGAGCAGGACAGCAAGCACCAGGGGATGGCCAGTGTCTGGGTCACTCCTAGGTACTATGGGAAGCCTGGATCCCAGCTGTGATTTGAAGTCAGGTGAGAAAGCCAGGTTCCCCTGGGTGTTCAGCAGACCACACAGGTGTTCCTCACCCTGGAGCTGCCATCTGTTGGTTTGCCTTGGAGGACAGATGGGATTGCACATCTTCAGGGAAAGTCCTCCGTACTGGCAGGGAATCGCACTCACGAACATTGGAAAACTCACATAAAAACCTTGTGTCAAGGGTAGTTACCACAAGGGCTTTCCACACAGCATGGCCAGGACTGGATTGCTTTCCAGCCACTGGAGACATGACCATTGGATGCGTTCCCTGTGTGCCGAGCTGGGACTGCCATTGGGCCAAGTGGTGGGAATATGCAGCGCATCCATCAGCACCCTTCTCCCAGCTGACCTCTCACGTATTCACCCACCCAAAGGAGACCCCCACCCACGGCATGGCTGTTGTACCCATGCCATGCTTATAGCTGGGGTGCCTCTGAGCATCCCCTTGTGCTCACCTTCCCCACTGCTTCTCCTGCCTGACTAGACCGCCGTGCCACAGGGGATCACAGGGGGAACCTCAAGAGTTGTCTACTTTTTATCCTAGCCTTGGCAGTGATATTTTTTTTATTCTTAAAGGATAAGAGAAGATGCTCCTTTCTTCCAGCCCCCATGCAGCTCCCTCGCCACGGGATGTGTGTTTTGCAGCTCTCTGCTTGGGTAGCAGTGTGGGAAATCAGTCATGCTGGACCATAGCAAGGCTTTGCTCCTCCTCAAATGAGCTGGGATTTGAGTAGCAGGATTTATTAATCCTTTTCAGAGGAGTTAAAAAGCAATCCGGATTGCGCTGGGATTATGGCATGGGTCTGGGAGTCCAGAAAGCTCTTTGCACTGCCTGGCTCCACGACCAACTTCTTACATGACCTCAGGCATATGACTTTGCTGCTTCCTACCTTGATCTCCCCATCTGGCAAGTGGAGATAATATGGCCCTGCCTTGTATGGCTATTGGGAAGATAAGTTCATCATCATTTTTTGAGGTACTAAGATGCTACAGGAGATGGATAATGAGACAGTCAGAAAGATAGCTAGATAAATCAATCTCTTCTCATTCAAGTGAAAACCGGCACTGCAGGTGCAGTGTTTGAGATTAATCACCAGAAAAATTAGTTCTCCCAGTATCTTTTCAGGAGGAAGAAACAGCCGTAGGGCCCAGTCCTGAAGAGAGTTATGCACATGAGTAACCATAACTTGAATTCAAAGTGAGTGCGCAAGTAAAATTACTCATGTGAGTAAGTGCACACTCCGACTGCAACTTCTGAAAATGCCTAAATAAATTATGTGTCCTAAATGATACATGTCCCTTAGTCACCGGGATGCTTTGAAATTTTTCCCTCATTTATTTCTGCCCTTTATTAGCTTTCTGAGAAGCAGTGGGTTCCAGCTTTCTTTGCAAATAAAATGAAACAAAAATAAAAATGAATTTGTTTCTGATGGGCCTTACACATACTGTGATTTTATATATACAATAATTATCTTATTAATTCAAATTAACCTGTTATACTTTCGACATCATCTGTTATAAGTTTGCCGCATGTGAAACCTTGTCAAATATATTTACCTTCTTTTTTTTCCTTCTATTTTTCATATCAGAAAAGGGAAACTTTAAAGGCACCTAAGTGTTATTTGAAATTCTCTACCTATAGGAATCACTTTTTTTCTCCAGATCAGAGCACGGAGCCCTTTAATAGGCCAGACTGGAGTCAGAAACTGAATAGGGTTATATATTCAGTTGCCATAGTTGCCATATGGTGCCAACATTGAATGAAATAAAGTAGAAGTCCAGAAGGACTGAGAGTCAATATTGGGGCAGCCCACACAGCGCTGACTCTGGGACCAAACCCCCAGCCCCGGCGGAGGATGGCAAAAAAAATCCCAACCCCGAATGGCCGAAAATCTGCTGCAAAGGCAGAGGAAAAGTCTCACCGAAGGGGAAGGCAATGCAGTGCCGTGTTGGGATGTGTCTGCGCCCAGGAGGCGCGGGAGAGCCAGCCGGCGGTATGGGCAGCAGAGAGAGAAAAACTCATCGGAGCATGAAGTGGCAAACAGTCTGAACAATTGTCACGACAAGAGGAAACGCGTCTCAGCCCAGCTCATCCTCGCCTATCCCGGATGAACAATTAACCGGCCAGAGTCTGCTGGCACGAAAGACAGCTCAAAGGAGACAGAGGGGCGAAGGCTGCACGGAGAAAAAGAGCAAGGCGCTAAAACCAAGTGGATGTAAACAAATATGACAGGACTGTAAGGCATCCAGTGTGGGCTTAGGGATGGGAAAGATGATATAAACCTGCTGGGCTTCAACGCGTGGAAGGGGTGGCTGGGAATGTGGTATTTTACAGATGCAAGAACAAAAGAATTGAGGTGGTAAAAGTCAGGGGGGGAGAGAAAAAAACTAGAGGGGGAGAAAAAAAAAGAGGGAAAAAAAAGACAAAAAAAAGTACACCCCCCAACTCTGCTTAAAATTTCTTCTAGTTCAGCATTCACAGGGAGTTACAAGATGCTCACTAGGCTGAGCACAATTCAGAGCATTCTCATATCAATATTTCTTCCACTTTTAGTTAACAGAACCCTCCCATTCTAATTAAAATAGCTTCATGAGGACTGAGAGTTGATTTCAGAAACTCAAGCTATCAACATTTGCAGTTTATAAAGAGAGAGAGGAAAAAAAAATTGAGCTACCAGGAAACTAGCACCCAGGAGTGCCAATATTATCAGGAAAATTAGAAAGGCTTTGAAATCTCTCCCAAGTGTCTTGAGGAACTTGGAGCCACATCCGCTGGCTGCGGAAAGCAGGTCTAAGAGAGTAAAAGGCTGCAGGGATTTACCCCTGCACAGGATCTGGCCCTGATTTCAGCTACATTCAGGTGAAATACATAAAATGTGCCAAAACACCGTCCATGGATCAATTACAACCTTGTAGCTGCATTTGCTGGAAAACAATTTAAAAAATGGACGCTGAAGCTAACAAAAGGAGCGGCATCCCCTGGTCCTTCTGGAAGCGGATTTAATTCCAGAAACAAGGCAAGAGACAGGAAAAAGCCTGCCTGGATGGAAATCCATAGGCAGGTATTTTTATCTATCAACGGGGGAGAAATCTGGTAGATCTAAAAGGTTGGTACACGCCGTGCATACTGTATTTAACAAAAGTCTGTGGAGGAGGAGGAATACTGTACAGTCACCAGCGTGAGGGGAAGCAGGGGGACTCCTGCAAGAAACCATAATTAAGCTGCAAGAGACTCCTGCTCCTCTCAAAATGAAGAACGGAGAGAACAAGAAGCGGCCAACGTGGCTTCATAAGGGACTGTGCAAAGATCTGAGGCTTTAAATTTTTTTAATTAAAAAAAAAAAGAAAAAAAAAAGCTGTAGTCAAAATTAGAAAGCAAGAGGGGGCAGGGGAAGGAATCAAACAAGCATACTCAAATTCAGTTAGGGATTACAGGGGAAATAATAAGGATAAGGGGAAAAAAAGATTTTAAAGCTAACCAAAGAAGTTTAAAAGGGCTTTAAACCTATATCAAAGGGAAAAGACATTCTGGACGGACAGTAGGCCCATTAATTAATTAGACAGGGATTAAATTAAGGGTGGATCAAAAATGGCTGGACTGCTGAACTTTTTTTTAAAAAAATAATCTATCCTTAATAAAATTTTAAAAAGTTGAGGTGATTTTTGTCAGGTCAGAAAACTTAGTAAAATAAATAAGCAAGCAGAGGTTAAAATGGTGGGAAAATGTATAGCAAATGATCTGTTTGATTTTTTCCTGCTTTTTGGTCACAGGCTGTCCGAGAGGGTATTACAGGTGTCTGAGATGTCTGTTATTAAATATTCTTGCAAGGTGTTTTGTAAAGATTATTTGTTATTTGTGCAGTGTGCGATGGTGCTGAGTTGTTCACTATGAGCAGTTGTTCCTCAAACCTGAGGCCGCGCGGGCTGACCTGAGCGGACAGGCAGGTCAGGGTTTGCATTGCTCCCGCCTGAGCAAGTGGGTGGAAGCCTCTCCATCAGGAACCAGCTTACCATCAGCCAGCTTTCTTCATCGTCACATTTTATTGTCCAAAAATAGTCATACATATATATATTTAAAACTGGCTTTTCACAAGTAGTCCTACAACAAGCCTGTTTACCCAAATATCTACAGGATCTGAACCAGGATTTTTTAAGGACAAGCAGAATAAATAAGGCAATTCAGTTTGATTCTACAAAGTACGACCGTGTATAAACTACCTAACCTGGATTTCTTCACCGCTAAGGGAATTAGCTAACAAATTTCCTAAAGCACTGCCAATTTCTTTTCTTTTCTTAATGAAAAGCTGCATAGCTGTAGCAAAATTAGGAAGAAAATGTTAACGATGCCAGAAGAAATCTCATCCTGATTGTTTTCTCATAAAGATAACAGATCTAATGTACCAATTCAAGCAAAGGAACAAATTTTATAAAAGAAACATCAGTTGGGTCTTGTCTGTGGAGGGAAACTAGCCAAGAAAAGCCATTTTGCCAAAAACAAAAAAAAGGAGACTAAGAAATAGCTGCTCCAGAGCACCTCCCCATGTGGTCTATATCCCCAGATAAATGAGGGTTTGGTTCCAAACAATCACTGTATCTTCTGAGTAGAGTTTTCCAGAAGCGAGTGCCTTTTACTTTAAAGTAGATTATCCAAAGAACGTATTGCAGACATTGGGACCAATTTTATTTCACGGTAGATACTCCAGCCATTTTTCTCCAGATAGATAAATCCTTGCAGCCAAATCTGAAGATATTGGGAGCCAAAGCACATCTTTCCATTAGGTTCAGTGGGATCAGGCACTTAGAGGTTAACAGAGCAAACAAGCAGCATGGACTTACAAAAAGCAAGTCTTGACTGGTAAATGTTGAGTTCCTTTTTATAGAAATAGAAAATTTGTAAAATCAGGTCTGACACTCAAAATATGTGGGATTATCCATGTGAGCACAGTTCAGGACTGCTCAGTTGGGTCCTTGGATTTTAATAAAACAGTCACTGCTGTCTCCCGGCGTCTTACTCCCAACGTTAATTCAGATTGACGTGGTTTCGAATGTCTCTCTGCAGAAAGGACTGAGGAATGGCAATGAGCTGATCTGGGGGAGCCTCTGGTGGCATCTCAACAGGGCAAGACCCCAATGCAAGCCCCAGCCATGCAGCTGAGGACATGCACTCAGCAGCCCGCAATGAGTTTGCTTTACCAGCAATATTCAGTGCATCCTTTCGTCTGCCCCATGTCACCCTGTCCCTCCCCACTACAGCCCTACTGCAAATACCTGCTGTGCTGCAAACATGAAGGATGCTCTCCCTATTACAAGCAAAGTAATGAGTGTGCCAGCATGCCCTTCATCCCGTACCTGAGCCCTATTGAATCCTAAGGGTTGTAAGTATGTGCTGAAATGATCTGCCGAATGGGGAGCTTATTTACCAGCTGTTTTAATGATGTAAAAGAAGAAAGGAATGATTTGTTGAGGTAATGTGCAAACTAAACTCAGCTGGGTGGATTTGGAAATCCCAAAGATGAGAGCAAAATAATGTAAAGGAATCTGAAAAGGCAGGAAAAATGAGTGGAGAATAAAATGAGATTCAACATAGAAAATAGAAACTACTACATTTGTGGAAAAATAATCTAAATCCCAGATATTCAATCAGCGATAAAAACCCGAGAAGCAGTAATGCTGCAAGAGATCTAGAAATGATAGTGTGGAGTAAATTAGACATGAGTTTGCCTTGAGATATGGCAGCAAAAAAAGGCCAATTTGATTTGGGGCTGAAGACATCACAGCACAGCACAAGAAGGTAATAGTCCGTCTGCATATGGCTCTGGTGCGGTAGCGCCTGCAGTATTTAATTATGGGCACCACATTACCTGAAAGATAGTGACAGATTGAAAATTATTCAGAGGAGAGCAATAAAAATAGTTCAGAAGCTGGCAGGATTGAGTTATGAAAAAGCAGAGTAATACAGACGCAGAGACCGCACCGGCAAGGTGCTTATCCCCGCAAGCAGGAGCAGGTGGTGACAAAGCTGGGTCTGTCTTTCACCATTTCTCCCTTATTTCAACACAGAATTGGGGTGTTCATGGGCCCCAACACTGGCAGCGTCTGGGGAGGGGGTGGCCATACAGCAAAGCGGCCACAGGACCGCTTGGCCGCAGGCTCCACTTGAGGTGTGCGCTGAGAAACAGGAGCAGAAAAGAGAAGAAACAAGAAAAATTCCAACATTGGAGCTGAGGTTTGTGTCACTGGCTCCTCTGAAGCCTGTTTTGGGGTGCTACATCAGGTGGCAATAAATACCCCAGGTGCAGGGAAGGGAGACTGAAAGCCAAGTCATGCCTTGGTGGACACCCCTGGAATGTGGCACCCGCTCCGCCTCCGGCCCAGGGAAGGAAGGAGGCGGAAGAGCCGCAGGCTGCACACAGCTTGGTGCTGAAACCTTGCTCCATGTGGCTGATCAGCCTGCGAGCCACCATGGAGGGAGGGGTGGAAGCTCCTGAGCAACAGCAGGTCAGAGAAAAAGATGGGAATAAGATTGGGAATGGGAAAGGCACCATGCGAACAGCAGGATAGAGGGATGCTCAGGAACTAGAAACACGGGGGGGAAAGGTTGAGGTTAAAGGGATGGAAGACCATCTGCAGCTCCAATACCCAACCCAACTGAAAATCTGAAAATGGATGCTCTTGTACCTGTTCGATTTTTTTTTTTTTTTTTTTTTTGGTAGGATGCGTGTATTTTTTCAGATGGGAGACAGTGGAGAGAAGTTACCTCAGAAGCTGGAAAAGGAGCTAGGCCAGGGAGCCCAGGTATATGGAAGAGGCTTTGGGAGTTGATAAAAAGGTTTGTGGAGGGGGAGAAGAGCCTTTTTTCACTTTCTAAAAAATGAATTTGCTGGGGAGAAATAGTAAGAAAGAAAGGGCCATGATAAGAGCTCTTTGATGATAAGAGCTCTTTGTTACAGTGAGGGAAAATCCGGTACAGAAATTTTGCAAATATTGGCAACATGGGGGACCCACAAGATAATGTAATGGGGTGCAGTTCTGAACAGAGGCTTTCTTCTACCAGGAGCAAATGTCGATATTCCTTTCCAAAATCTTCCTAATATCCTAAATCATCCTTTGAAGCACCTTGTCAACAGAAATGGTGTAAAGCAAAATTCAAAGCTAAGAGTAGTGGACAAATATCTTGTAAACAGACAGAAACAAACTATTCCGTGCTGGTGAGGGCCCTGACAGTGTGGTGTACCTTGAGACAACCTGACTGTGAGCTGATAGCACACCACAGAGCACCCTTGCTTCCCGATAGCACCTAGAGATGTCTGTTCCAGCATAACTCACTTCTTGCTGATCTATGTTATATTTTTTCCTGTGTAAGAGAGGTATTTGGTTTAATGGAAAGGATACAGTCGGGTCTGTTTGGCACACAGACCCTGCCAAGCAACTTTTCTATCAGATACAGTTCTATTCTGTGTCTGAAAGTATGACGGCATCAGTGCTTGAGAGCAGATTCATGCTGTATCTTTAAGATTTCCCTGGATTTGGGGCATGTAGATGCCACTTTAAAAGCACTGTCATTCCCCGTATTTGAAAGTGACTCTTTTCTGAATAGTATTTCACTGGGGATTTTCTTTGAGAACAGAGCTGGATGAAAAGAGTGCAGATTTACACACTTCTTCTCAAGTTGAGCTACTGTGCAAATGTGCTCCATTCACATCTCCCCTCCTTTTTTTTTTTTCATCTCATAAATTTAAAATACATCTAAAATTTGTACAGTTTTTCAGCAGCCCTGATAAAGACAAAGGTGTTTGTCCCTGTAACTGGAAAACTGGTTGTGATAGAGGGCGAGAGGCTGAGCCTGCACCACTCACTGCACAGCCAGCAACCTGCAGCCCCCAGAAAGAAGCCCCACCACACCCGGTGGATTCATCACTGGCTACGAGGGAGAGCTGCTTCTAGCCTTTCCATATTTTATCCAGTGATGGTTTAATATAAAATACAGGTTCAGTGCTAGCACCAGAATCCTTTCTCCCAAGCGCCTGCTCTCGCCATTGGGCTATGAGCCCATGAGCATCCCTCCCATGGTGACCTTGCTGTCCCGCTCCAGCCACCCACAAAGTCTGGTGCTCATTGCACTGACCTGTAGAAAAAATACCCCCATCAGCTCTGGGCTGTGCCCCACAAGCAGGGAGGATGGGGATGTGTGTGGCAGGACATATGCCTTAGTGCAAACTCAGGCATGGGAGTGAGCAGCAATCGTGGCAGAGAAGGGAAAGCACGGCAGCTACCATCCACAGGGTCGGGCTAAGCCTGGAAGCTGAAGTCTCATTCTTGATTTCTTATAGTCTTTTGCTTATAATCAGTGCTTAGTGCCTTTGTAGTGTACATTAATAAATACTCTGCTGTCCATGTGCGGTTCAGTTTCTTTTTAATGCATTCTGAAGACAAAACTTTTCCTTTCCTTTCCTTTCCTTTCCTTTCCTTTTCTTTCTTCTTTTCTTCCTTCTTTTCTTCTTTCCTTTCCTTTCCTTTCCTTTCCTTTCCTTTCCTTTCCTTTCCTTTCCTTTCCTTTCCTTTCCTTTCCTTTCCTTTCCTTTCCTTTCCTTTCCTTTCCTTTCCTTTCCTTTCCTTTCCTTTCCTTTCCTTTCCTTTCCTTTCCTTTCCTTTCCTTTCCTTTCCTTCCCTTCCCTTCCCTTCCCTTCCCTTCCCTTACCTTACCTTACCTTACCTTACCTTACCTTACCTTCCCTTCCCTTCCCTTTCCTTCTCTTTCCTTTCCTTACCTTACCTCACCTTACCTCACCTTACCTCACTTTACCTTTCCTTACCTTTCCTTACCTTACTTTTTACTTTACTTTACTTCACTGTCCTCAGTTTACATCAGAAAAAAAGATTTTACTCCTTTTTGCTGCAAAATCCCAGGTGTGGTGGGATTTTCGGTGCTCTGTAGCTCCTAAGGGAGCTGATGGCACCATTTCAAACAGGTCTCCGAGCAAGTTCCCTTCTGAGCCAGTAATTTTCACAACAATAACAAAAAGTTGCATTTTTCCCACAGTAGGAAGGCAGCATTGACCAATATCCTGTATCTCCTCACCCGAGAGCATGAAGCGACCTTGGGGATAGAGCAGACTCCAGTGCTGAGGAGTGGGACATTTATGAGCCACCCCACAGACAAAGGCCAGCTTGGTTTGGTTGCTGGGCTCTGGGGAACAGGGACTGCAGGTGATGCTGGCAAGCATTGCAGGCAGTGAAAAAACAAGAGACTTTTTGCTTTTACACATATATAAATTCTCTTCAATGAAGATAATAAATTGCTTTTCCTAATTAAAAGTGAGATATATATATGCATATGTATATATGCGTGTAGATAGATATATAGGTATAGATATAGATAGATATATAGATGTATAGATATATGCATATGTATTTTATATTGGTATAAAGATAGGGACTGACCTGAAAGAGGGGAAATGTCAAAAAAGTGTGGGGATGCTGCCAAAACAAAAATATTTCTCCTGATGCTGATAACTGAAAAATAGGCTATTTCAAACAAAATGTCATGGTCTGAAAATCCCACCTTGACCAGACTGTTCCCCAATGAAGTAAAATCGTCTGATTTCTGGGGGGGGCAATGTGCAGTGCTGCAGGGCTGGGCAAGCCCTGAAGGACACGCTGTGTATGTCCAAGGCTGCTCCCTCTACCAGGAGCATCCCCCGCTGCTCCTCTAACCCAGCCTCAAAAACCTCCAGTGCCAGATTTTTTACAATACTCCCAGGTAACCTCTCCCAGTGCTTAACTCTCTTTATAGTTTGACATTTTAGCTAATATCTAACCTACATTTTTTTTTTTTGGCTGCAAATTAAGCTGATTATTTCTCGTTCTACCCCCAGTGGATCTGGAGAACAACTGATGGTGTTTTTCTCTGCAACAACCTTTTACATCTTGGAAAACCATTACCCGTCCTCTCTTTCCTAAATTAAACAAACCCAGTTTCATCAGCCTTTTCTCACAGGTCAAGTTGTCTAAACTTTTTCATTGTTCTTGCTCCGCTTTCAACTTTTTCAATCCTTTTTAAAGTCTGGTATCCAAAACCAGACACAGTCCTTGAAATCCAGCTGCTGCTCAGTCCAATATTAACACTTAACACATTGCAGGAAGGGATGTGTCCTGGTTTTTTCCTTATTTTTCCATTTTTTCCCATTGCTTCCTATTCAGTTTGTGGTTGGGCACAAGCCCCAGGTCCTTTTCTGGAATATCCCATTTTGGTAATGAAACACCTAGGGATTTTAAATGCGTTTCTCAGTCGTGATACCACTGAGGTTTGTGATACAGTTGAAACGAAGGTGAAAAAGCTCTACCTGGTGCAACACAAAGGAATGTACGTAATCTTTTTCATTTCAGTAAACTCGCTTTTAAAACGTCTAGGTTTTAGCATCAAAAACCTAATCCTCTTCAGAAATATATATTACAACATAATAAGTATTCTTTGGGGCTTTGGAAATCATCCCTTAATAAAGTCATAGCACAACTTGTAATGTTACAGCTGATGTCAGATGTTAAGAACTCTGCGGTATAAATTAACATACAAAATCTTAGTATATGGATCAGGTTTTCCAGGTAAGTGGAAGGGCTTGCTATGGTTAATTTGAAATACAGGCAATGCCTTTTGTGCATTCATACCCCGTCAGCTTCTTAAAACTGAGCAATTTTTTGAAAAACTGAGTATATTTATTATTTCACACTTGGCACTTGACTGCTTGTGGACAATTTCTCCCCAGACTTGCTCCATATACATCTTTATAATAAAAATAATAGGATGCAATTACATTTTCCTCTTACATTGTGTGTTAAAATTAATTCAGAACAATCCTTTAAGGCATTTCAGATTTGTTCAAGTCTTTTATTTATGTTGACTGATTTTAATTTTGAAAAGACTTATACTTCAAGAGTCTCATAGTATTAAAATAAGTTAACACATCTTTTTAATGAATCCAGCAATCGTAACACGGAAAAAAACCATGTGCAAGTCAGCTACTTTATGTTACCTCAGTGCAATGATAAATCCACCCACAAAATTAAAAGGAAGTCATATCTCTTTTTATTGCTGTTTTCTTTTTCATTTATTAATAATGTTGTTTTCCAGATTTTCAGTAATCCTAGAAGAATTTTAAATCTATTTTTTTAAGCTTTACATCACTAGATTTATTCAACTAAAGCAAAACATTTGAGGGGGGAAAAAGATACAAAGTGATGTGATTTATTATCTCAGAATAAATAATTATAAGGGCTTTCTTTTTGGTTGTACCATCTCAGGATTTTTCCCTTTAAAGGAAAAATAAAAGCTGCTATTTTTCAAGTTGCAGGACCCCCAAAATAAAAACACACTGACTGGCAAATCATTTTCAAACCGTAAGATGAGAGCAAGAGAGAGGAGCAATGTCCTCACCTTCTATGGGGTCCAGAGGGACTGAGCGGAGCCAGGGCAGCACTGCCAGCAGCCCCCAGCTCTGGGTGGCTTTGGCCCTCTCAGAATAAAGCCTTCCTGCTCCCATACCCTTCTTGCACGTATGTACATATACATATATAATGGAGATCATACATGGGAAACCATCAGTGTATCTTCATGAAATGTTTTCATCCGATCAGAATTTACTGCCTGTGTTTTTCCAATTAATCATCCCGCCTTCACATTATCCAGTTGGTGCACATCATGTATTGGCACAACCTGAGATACATTTTCTTTTTCCCCCACGGAGAATAAATGTCAGAAAGTGGTCTATCTTTTTCCAAATGTAGTTTTTCTTCCTCTTTTTAATTATATTTTTTAAATTCACAGAGGCGATAAACAAATACCAAGGAGACTGTACAACTTCAGTAGCTCTGTAGACACAATGATATTTTCACAAAGCATTTTATAATTACTGTAACAGAGGCATGTCTATCATGATCGGAGTGTATCAGCTCTCGTGAATACTAGAAATGTGGCTGGTAAGATGCAAGTAGGAGCTTTCCAAGTAATGGGGGTAATTTATGCACCCTTATTATGGAAACATTTTCGAGCCATTGTTCGATTTGGGTGTAGTTTGCTTATTTAAGCATAGAATGTCACTCTGTCATTTCACACTTCTCCACCATCCTCTCTGTTGATTACACTTTGTCTGAGACACACGAAACAATTAGTTATTGATAGAGTTTAAGGCTTATGCATAGGGGGGGAAAAAAAGGCAAATTTACACATTGGGAATCATTGCTTTCTCAGCCAAAAAAAATGTTGCAAAAGCATATAAGAATATTCATCCTGGGAATATTCATCCTGGGAATCTAGTGAGTATTTAGAGCAAATGCGAGCAGAAGGACAGCCTCGTATCTCTGCTAGCAGTGTAAATACAGAGTATCAGCACTTGCTCCGTGCCATGCGATGGAGTTTTGTTTGATGGGGACAAATGCTCAGCCTGGAGAAAAAGGGGACAGGCAGGAACCTGTCCAGCTGAGCCAGTTGTGTTGAGGGGTTTTTTCCTACTTAGGATTGCACGTAAGGTGCAAAGGCATTGCCAAACCGAAGACTGGGTAAGTCTCAAAGGGCATTAGCTGCGTTGCCAAGCCAAGAGGTGGCCCAGGCTGATGCCGATGTAGCAGCTCTGCAGGAAAGCGGTACCAGGCAGGATGAACCCCAAAGATGTAGGATACAAACCCCACTACCTCCTCAGCCCTGTGGCCTCCCTCCATCCGCCTTGTGGTGCACTGGCCTTTTTGTCCCTTGCACAGCCACGGTAGCTGGTTTTCACCCTGGGGAGCTGGCATACAAGCGACACCATGGTAGTAATGACGACGATGTAAGTACCTGGCTTCCCATCTGCCAGCCCTGCAAACCTCCCAGGGATAGAAGACGCAAGCTCAAGCTTACCCTGCTTCTATTACCTGCCTGCGTTTTTAGGCTGCTCTAATTTGCCAGCATCGTGTCAAGTGGGTACCACAGAGCTCACAAAACTAGGGGTGCGCAGGTGAGTGTGCAGCATCTCTAGCAGATCCCTTCCTGGGACGGACTAGAGAGCAGTAACTCCTGGAGAGGTCAGAGGGTGTCTGGAGCATTGGTTGGGAGACAGAGACTAGGATGCAGCTCCTCTGCATTTGCAGTATCACCTTCCTTTTTCCCCAGGCGACACGATCAGATATAACTATAATTATAGGTATGTTGTCATCTGAGCTGTTTGTCAAGAGAGTTATGTGTTAACTATGACTTTCCTGGACTGCAGCAATTTCAGGCAAGCCTGAATCCCACTTGCAGTTAGCATCCTTACATGTGAGTGGTATTTTTAGCATTTATGATTACAAAAATCTCATGTTTGAGCAAGATCTGAGATAAGATTTTAAGACCCTATTTGTCTAATAGTCTCACTGGGATGTATTACCACATGCAAAACCGGGTGGGATGGGATTATAAAAAGTGGTCTTTTCGATCAGGTGTTCCGATTTCTGAATGCAGAACTGTGAACCGAGGCACAGCTATCGCCAGGCAGATGATCATTGATATCACTATTTAATAAAGTGACAGTTGTCCTTCACATGGGACGAATCCTGCACCTCCTGACGTACGTACTGTAACTCCCTCAACTGGAGCGCTGCAAGAATAGACCCCTGAGGAGCAGTTAACGTCTGCGGGGACCTGAGTGTCCCCTCCAAATCCCAAACTAGAGGGGACCCTGTGCGGGAAAGGTCCTCCTGGGTGTATGTACTAGTAGGTCAACTGCTTTGCCGGTTTATTGCCCCATGGGATGAGAGAGAATAATTGGGGCCACAATTAGCAACAGAAATATGTGTGCTTCTGAGGAAGGAAAGACATCACTGTGACGAACGCTTTAAAGTTGGATAGTCAACTCAAACTTGGGCTCAACCCACCCATTTGGGGTTCAGGGAAGAATTTACCCAGGGCAGGGTCAATTCTTACCCTACAGGCGAGAAGGGCAGGTCCGCTCCACTCAGACTTTCTTACTGATTCAGCAAGAGCTTAAATGCATCCCTTTGGTCACATGCAGATGTTTGCAGATGCTGGACTGCAGCATTTCAGTTAAAGATGCTAAGAATGGTCCTTAGAGGGGTTTTTTTTAGTCTTAAGAATTTGACGGTGCTGCAAACCCCTCATTTCTCAGCTCAGATGAGGAGAATAGAAATGCACTGATTGAATGCACCTCAAACCCAAAAACCAAAAGTTTGAAAAATCACTAGATTAAAAAATTCCAACAAAGCATTTTTTACCCAAAATAGTGGCCTTTTTTCTGCCATCCCCAATACAATGAGTCCGGGCCTGAGGTCTTGATGCCTCATGTCATCAAGGGCACCACAGGCTGGCTCTCACAGTGATGTCAGGACTCGATTTTGGATCTGTTCACATTTACAGAGGGTCCCATCATGGCAGAATTTAAAGTAGATGTTGAATGACTACAATGATATTTTTTTATAGTGCTGGAGAGGTGCAAAGGAGCTTGAGTTCTTTTGGCATCTAGCGAGCACAAATGAGATTACACACAAATATCTCCCAATTTCCATGCCATAGAAAGAGGATAACAGTTCTTGTCTCCTTCACTGGATTCCTAATAAACTTTATTCATTAATACTTGTAAAATGATTTGAAAAGCACAGATGAAGAATGTAATATAAAATGCGAGGCGCTTTTAGCCTGCAGACTTACAGTTCAAGTAAGTTACTCTGCATGTTTAATGGCTACTTATCCAAACAAGATAATTGATATTTTAAATCTCTCTTCAACGTTCTAAATATTAAAAATAACTTGGAACAAAGCCTGTCAGATCCCTGCAAGCAAAGAAAATGCTGTCGAATACCAAGGACTCATAAAGGAATTTAAAAATGTAAATCGATTTCTGAAAGTTCAGGCTACAGGGTTAGTCTGAAAGGAGGAGATGGGGGATTCTTACACTCAGTAAATAAATAATAGCTCTTGCTGTTTGTAGATTCGAGTCCTGGACTGTCATGGCATTTTACAGGCACTGAGAAACAGAGAATCACCAAAAGCTTTTGAAGTGGGTGGTTAATTTGTCTGATGTGACATGAAAGGTGCTGTCCGTGGCGCTCCTCGCCTCTTTGCTAATGCCGCCGAAGCTGGCCTGATAGTAACATTGGAAGGAATTAGGAAAAGCTGGAACTGGAGAGAAATGAAACCAGGCAGGGGCTGCTGCCGAGTTTTCCCCACCACTAGGCAAGATGCTACTCGGCTTTCCGAAGTTCAGTGAAACACAGCTTGGGCAAAGCAGCCCTCAGTCAGGCTGAGGTTCGCAGGCATAATTATAAGACCCCCAAAATTGGAGAAAGAGCAGAAAAAGTGATTAGGGGGGCACAGGGCAGCTCCAGGCCTATTGGGAATCACTCTGGCTATTGGAGCATGATGCACTGGCACTCTGCTCCTCACCAGTTGGTTTTGCATGTGCTTTTGGGAAGAGCTTTCCTCAGACTGGTCTAGTAGTAGGAAACCCCCTGGTTTTGGGAAGGAGAGTAAGAGAAAAGGTGGTCTTTACAGCTGGGGTGGTACAATAATATCTTGGTAACACTGAGCAGGGAAGAAAGCCTTTCTGTGACACTAAATACAGTGAAGGATTTTACACCCAGCAGACTTTACATCAAGATTTGCACTGTGGCACCACTTTTTCCCCAGTTCTCACCAGTCTGGTTGAAACCTCTCCATTTTCACCCCTGTGAGGCTGCTGCAGCAAGCACTGCTGAGGACTTGGCTTGGCTGGTCCCTGCCCCGCTCCAAGCAGGCTGCAGCTCCCAAAACTGGGGGAGAGCAGGTCTTGCCCAGGGCCACATTCCTTTTGCAGATTATTCCCACTTTACGTTGGAATTCTTGCAATCTCTGGCCTGAAATTTTTCAAAAGCGCTCAAAGGGGCTGCAAGCATTTTGGGATGTTTGAAGGAGCTGCAAGTATTTGGGGATGCTCAGAAGGACTGTGAGCATTTTTAGATGCTAAGAGTGGCCACGACCATTTTGGGATGCTCAAGTCGAAGGGGTCCTTTTCTAAAAGAGGAGGTGCTCAGTCTTCCCGAGGATCAGGCACTTTTTTGGGGAACACAGCATTGCTTCGGGCAGTGGTGTCACTGGGGTTTTTTTGTTAGTTCATTTAAAGGAGCTTCTAGGTGAGCTGCAAGGAGGCTCAATTAGTAAATTTACTTTTATGAATTATGAATAAACCAGGAGGTCTACCTCATTCAGAGCTAAAGTAAAAGTGGATCTCTACACTCTGACAAAGTTCAGCCACTGAGCTGCAGCATTAACTTGTATTCTAACAAGATTAAAATATATTTGTCCTGGGGATTAGCATACTTAAGTCCCCTTTTGCCTTTTTAGCAGTGGCAGTGCACTTTGATCTGTGTTGCGTGGCAAGAGCACGGCTTGGGCCCAGCCATCCGAGTGCCAAGTGTGAAATCGGCCTGATGTCATCCCCATTCTTCATCTTTTACATCTTTCACCAGTTTAATTATATTTCCGCCACAAAGCTCTGGAGCTTCATTGCATATTCAAGTTTGACTAGGAAGCATTTAAAAAAAAAAAAAAGTATGGATGAAATAACCCTGTGGGGGGAAGGGGCAGGATGCTTTAAATCTTTACTGAGAAAAGGGCAGCAAGAGCCAACACTCGTTTTGGTGCTACCAGATTTTCTTACCTGGGTTAAAATCTAGTAAGGAGCGTCTAAGTTTGCGGAGACGGAATGGAGACGGCTCCTGGCAGCTGGCAGCGGTGCCAGAGCTGGGGCTTACGACGACCCTTTGGGGTCCGCCACTTCAGGGGTCTACCCGGGCCGCCCCAGCTTTGTCTGGCGGAGCATCACCCCCGGCTCCCTGCGGTCCCCTCGGCGGGGCGAGTGGCATCCGCGCCGCCGGGTGAGGGCGCGCAGGGCAGGATGCTGCGGGAGGGACCGCGGGGGAGCGGCAGGGAGGGTGTCGCCGTCGGGGACAGCCCCGTGGGCGTGGGCGGGGGCTCCGGGCCGGAGGGGGCTGCGTCTGCCGGGGCGGCCCGGGGAGGGAGCGGGCACCGCGGCGGCGGCGGGGGCTGCCCCGGGGCGGGGGGTGAGCCGGGGGGGGGGTGGCGAGCGGGGAGAGGAAACGAGCCACCTGCAGCTGTGACAGAGGCTTTGACCTTCACCCCGGCTCCGGCCACAGCCCCTTTCAGGGCGAGCTGGAGCGTCTGGGAGAGACCCCCGCCCTCTCCCCCCCCCGGCTCATCAAGTCACTGGCCGTTGGGCGTTACTTCCACATACAAGCTGGGCAGAATAGAAATGCAGATCAGCTGCTTTAGCATTTGAGAGCAGGTCAATGCTGGGAAATGCTCCTCTCAGACAGCCTCTTTTGTCTGTGATTTTCCAGTGTTTTCCACTTTCTAGATATGAGCAGAGACAGGTAATACGACAAAAGGCGAGATAAATGTACGTTCCCATTTGCTGTTTAAGGGAGAAGGGAGGTGGGAGGGAGGAGAGGGACCTGATGTGAGTTTGAGATACTCCAAATTAATGAGAATTTTATTTGGAATCATTACTCCCGTTCCGAATGCGAAGTTACAATGCATTGCTTTTTAAATTGAATTGATATAATTATAAAATTATCTCCACATAATTAACTCAAGGATTACGTTTGATTCTATTTAGCATGTAATCAAAGCCTATTATGTTTTAGCTATAGGAACACCAATTAATTTAAAAGGGTTACTTAGACCCGTTTGGAAAGGGGGGGAAACAGCTTATCATGGCATTATTGCCGTTATATTGCACACCAAAAAAAAAACCGAAACCCACCAAAAAACAACCGAAAAACTGGTGAAACTCTAAGAAACAGGGGTTACCGTCGATGATGCGGTGCTGGGAAGTTCTGTGCTCCCAACCCCGCTGCTCCCTGGCTGCGGGGAGGCAGCTGGCCCCGCTCCTGGAGGGAGGAAGCTCCGCTGGCCTCGGGCATGGGGACTTGCAGGGTGCAGGGTCACCCACCCCTGCCCCGCACCCATCCGGGAGGGTTCGGTTCCTTCCCCTTTCCCAACACCCGCCGCATCCTATTTACCCACGGGATGCAAATGCGGCCGGGCTTGGGGGATGCTGCCCCGGCTGAGGGGCACGGCCGGGCATCCCCTCCCCAGCTACCAGCCCTGAGGGGACACTGGTGGGCACAGGGGACAGCCAGAGAAGTGCCGGGGGAGGGGGGCGCGGGGAGCCGGCGTCAGCCCTATGCAAACCCAGCGAGTCGGAAGAAATTTGGCCCCGGGGCCTTGGGAGGGTGAAGGAGAGAGGAGGCGGCCCGGGACCCCCGGGGAAAGGAGAGGCTCCCACCGAGCCGGGGCCGCCGAGGAGCTGGGGGTCCTGCCGGGGCCGGGCAGGGGGACCCGGCCCCCTCCCCCGGCGACACCCCCGCGACGTGCGAGGAGGCTTCGAAAAAAGCAGCTCCTTGAGGAGGAGAAACTGTATTTTTTCCCTCTTTGCCCGAGAAATACAGGGCGGGTGCAACCGGCCGCAGCCCCCCCCGTCCCCGGCCTGAGCCGGGCGGCCCTTCCCGGCTCCCCCTAAGGCAACGGGGCACAGGGGGGCTGCCGGGGACACGGCCCCCTCCCTCCCGGCGAGGGCTGAGCTCCCCGCGGCCGGGGAAGCCCCGGGGACACGCGGGGAGTGGGGCTGCCCCCCCGCTCGCTCGGTTCCCACGCACGGCCCCGCAGCACAGGCGGATCATCCCGACGCCGGTGTGCCTGTGTGGCTTTTTTTCTTTCTTCTTTTTTTTTTTTTTAGAAGTTAAAATGTGTCAAACGCCAAATTTAAATTTCTTTCCAGGTCGAGGAGACGGTGGGGCGGGAGGAAATGCGGGCGGTGGGTGCGGGCGGGCGGGCGGGGGCTGGCAGCGGGCAGGGGGCTGCCGGCGGCTCCGGCCGTGGGTGTCGGTGGAGCTGCCGGCTCCGGCGGCTCCTCCTGAGCTCGTTCAGGCCGTTTATTTCCGAGGCTGGGCTTTGGCCAGCAGCCTTGCTTGAGTTTGCCAGGGGTCCCAAATAGGCGGCAGAGCACGTTGAGGATGGGCTGGGGCTGGTTTTAGCTGTAAGACTGGTCTCGGGGGCGGGGGGGGGGGGGGTGTCAGGGCACGGATCCCCCACTCCCCAGTGCTGCAAAGCCCAGCTCCTTTGCCAGGCGCCGTCCCGACTTTCTGCAAAGAAAACCGGGACTGCCTTCAGCTCCCCAAACGCGCCTGGGTGCGTTCCTGCCGGAGCCACCGGTGCCACGGAGCATCCCCGGGCTGCCACAGCGACGCCCCTTCCCCCTGCACCACCCTGCCAGCCCCGGCTGCTGCTCCTGGGCTCGTCCCGGCTCCATCCCCGCGGGAAGCGGGCACAAATCCTGCCCCAGCACCCAGCTACAGCCCCCGCCCGGGGCTGCCGGCTCCGACTTGGCTGGTTTGCTGGTTTTTTAAGGCAACGCGAATTTGTTTATAAAATTGACTCGTGGCCCTTTGAAACAAATTGTTATTAACCTTCCCCTTCTGAGCGTTTCATAATCACAGATGTTAGTTTAGAGATGATATCCAAACATCCCAGGGGTACTTTTGATAGCTGCATGGGCGGGGATTGAATGTGGAGGTCGGATATTAAATCAGCGGGATACAGAATTACTTTTTTTCCACAAACCCGAGCTAGCTAAATAGTTTTCCCCTCTAACTCTGATATGCATTTCACAATAAATGGCGCGGGCATTTGCATATATAGTGTCAGGGTATGGGTTTGTATATCACATGTGCGATATACTGCATTAATAGTGGAGCGGAGGAACACCTTCCCTAAACCTCAGTGCTCAGATGCTTATTGAACAGAGTTACGGAAAAAATACGCTTAATTAATTACACGGAGAGGCTGGTTGGCGCCGGGGAAGTGCAGATGCATTTTTGCTCGGCCCTGAAATACTTCCCTGAGTTGGTTGGTTGGTTTGCTGTTGGGTTGGGGTTTTTTTGGTGTTGTGCTGTTGTTTTTTTATGGGACTCTGCTGCTTTGGCTGGAGGGGAAGGAGCCTGACCGGCTAGCAGAGCTCTGCCTGCCAGGAAAAAATGTTGCCAGGCGGTGGGTGACTTCAGGGCCGGCCCAGCCTCTGCCCCTACCCCTGCAGCCCGGTTTTGGGGGGAGGCTTTGGTTTGGCTTCGGGGCTTGTGTGGTAGAGGGCTGTAGGTTTGCTTTAAAAAAAAAAAAAAAAACAACAACAAACCAAACAACAACAAAAAAACAACCAAAAAAACAAACAAACCAAAACCAAAGGCTGCTTCAGCAAGGTGGTGGTGCTTTGCTAAAATTGCAAGAGGCGCTTGTGCGGCAGCTCTTTCTGTTAAATTAATTTGAAAATTTAAATTAACGAGGGCTAATTTAGTTGTGCTGTCCTTCCCCGAGCCAGCGGGGAGCCGCTGCCCGGGCGTGGGAGCGCTGGCTGGGCGGTGCACGGGAGCCAGCAGCAGCTCAGAAGATGGAGAAAGGAGCAGCAAAGCCAGTGTCTGCGAACATGCACCTCTGCCCAGGGGAGCCTTCCCCCAAAAATATCGCAGGCAGGTGAGGACTGCAGCCCGTGGGAGCCATCCGCTGCTCCCAACTGAAGCGCCGCTCACCAATTGCAAATATTTTGTATTCTGGTCTAAATAAAATCCAGGCAGAAGCCAGGTATTTTCTGTTCTTGCTCCAGAGACTGAACTAACTTAGAGAAGTTTTCCTACTTTTTTTTACCGTAAAACTAAATACATATTCCTGCTAGTGTCACACATCTGGTTTCTGTTCCCAGTGCTTCTTGCAGGCCGGGAAAGGACAGGTGGAAACTTTGGTCCTGCTTGCACACTTAGGAGCAGGGCCAAAATTTCGCCCGGTGTAGGCTTAGTGACTTCTTAAAAAGAAAAAAAAATCTCAGTGGGACTCACCCGCGGGTGTGTAACACACCCACGGTGCCGTTCTGTCCCATCGGGCATCCCAATCTATTTTCTAATCCAAATATTAAACTCCTCTTTAGTGCCCACCGCCACCGCTTTTCTCCCTGGGGATTATAAATCACCTGCTTCCATTAGTGAAGGTGACAAATAAAAATAAATGAAAAAATTCTCCACAAAGACAAGTAAAGCAGAAAGGCTGGCGAGATAAAGCCTGGTGTGAGAAATGGTCCCCGCAGCATCCCCCGCCGCTCCCTGCCACCGCGCTCAGCCCCGGCGGGCAGGTGAAGCCCTTGGTGCACCATCCCAGCGGCATCTCTGCTCCTGGAGAATTTTACCCCTTGCAGAATACATACCAAAGCAGCAGCTTTAAAAAGAAAAAAGAAAAAAAAAAAAAAAAAGAAAAGAAAGAAAGAAAGAAAGAAAGAAAGGAAGAAAGAAAGAAAGAAAGAAAAAGAAAAAGAAAAAAAATTAATACACACAACCACTCCTCGGTTTTATCTGTGAGTGCGCCTGCAACAGGAGCCGGCCCTGAGGGGGAGGCTCTGCCCCTTCCTCCCGCTCCTCCTGCCTGCGGAAAATGGGCTGAACTATTTTGGAGCTCTTGTGCCCTTTGTTGCAACAAGGCGGGTGATCGTTTTAGTTTTGTCCAGCCCGTCCTAAAATTGTGGTACTATCGTTTCCCGGGGCTGCCAAGCGTTTTAACAGGGTGCTTGGTTTCGAAGCGTGGCAGCGGGCAGTGTCCCCATCACCTCTCTTCCCGAGCTCCAGCTTTACGTGTTTATCTAGCAGAGATTTTCCAAACGCAGCCTGCCACAGCATCGCACCACCGGGTATTTAAAGTCTTGAAAAGGTGAAACCTGTTGACAGTACGTGAGATTAAAGAGATTTTTTTTTTTCTTCCCCGTTTGCAGATCTTTTTTAACACGACGAGCGCCCCAGAGCTGGCTCAGTTACGGCTGGCGGTTGCCCTCTCATTCAGCTAGAAATCAATCCCCTAAAGTTTCTTCATTAAGTCAGAAGGCGGATGAAATGCCTGGCTGCAAAATCACCTCTCTCATCAATCGCCACGGAATTTACCCCCATGTAAACAGCTGAAAATACCAAATACTGCTAACTCCAGCTCAAATGCTCAGAAGTGCAATCTAAAGACTATATAAACATACAGGGGTATATAATCCCGAATGGCACCGCTCCACTGCAACGTCTGAGTGACACGGTTTGTATTTCGTAATAAAGTGGGTTGGTTTTGGTTTGGGGCTTGTGGTCTTTATTATTATTATTATTATTATTATTATTATTATTATTATTATTATTATTATTATTATTATTATTATTATTATTATTATTATTATTATTATTGTTGTTGTTGTTGTTGTTGTTGTTGTTGTTGTTATTTAATGCAATCCTAGAGAATTGAAACACACAAAATGCAGAGAGAATGTTCACAATGTCTGAGAGTGCAGTCATAAATAGAAACATTCATATTTCATCCGATTATAAATATTTGATACTGCAATTGTGAAATGCACATGTTTTATAAACTGGAGAGAAGAAAAAAAGAAAAAATCATTTGCTTTCTTGCTAAAAGGCAATGTCATCCAATCCTGGCTCCTAAGCAGCTGATGGTGATTCACAGAATGTAAAATTACAGGTTTTATTTTATAGTTGGATTCTTTCCTTTTTCTTTTTCTTTTTTTTTTTTAGGTTTATACTACCATGTACGACGTGTGAGTATTGCAGCCGTAAAATAAAGAGGTTTTTAAGGCAAAGCGAGAAGTTTTGCCCCCACAAACAGCGTCACAGGAGAGCCCGTCCCTGAGCAGCCGCCCACGCGCACCCAGGCCCACGCGGGACGGACACACACACAGTGTACCGCGGGGAGGGGGACACCATGGTCCGGGAGAAACGGGTTAAACCAGCACAGAGCCTTGGAACCCGGGAAAACACCGATTACAAGGAGGTGTCTGCGTGGGGAGGGGGGCGTGGGGAGAAGCACCCACCCCCCCGGTGCCACGAAGCGTCGCGCTAGCGGGGACCGCACCGTGGGGTGGGGTTGAGGACGAAGAGGAAGAGGAAACTAAAAATGTTACTTTAGTTTTGGGAAAGGGGAGGGGGGGGTGTTTAAAACGCTTCTAAATGCTTCGGGGAGGTGATGCCTGCCGTTGGGGAGCCGGGTCCCATCCGGCGGCCACCCCCCGTGAAGGGGGAGCGGGGCCGGTAGGGATGCAGTGGGCGGGGGGGGGGGGGGGGGGCGCAGGATGGAGCCGCATCCCGCAACGGCTACCGCTTTTCCGAGATGGGGATCCCAAAGTTTTCCTAACAAGTTGGAGGAGGAGGGGGAGAAGGACGGTAACCCCATCCCTGCATCCCGCATCCACGCCTGCATCCCGCATCCAGGCCCGCCCGTGGGTCTCGCTGGGGGTGATGAGGGGGTAGGGGCGCAGGAAGCGACCCCGGGCATCTTTCAGGACGGTGCTTGGAGATTTCCTTCTGTATCGTTTACTTACGGTTTTTTTTTTCCTGTTCAAATTAAATTCTCAACGTATATCCCCAAAGCCAGCCACACACACACATCCCCCAAAAAACAAGGAGAGAAAAAAAAAAAAGAAAGAAAGAAAAAAAAAAAGAAAAGGAAAAGGGGAGGGGTGGGGGAAAAAAAGGTAAAACTCATAGAACAAATAGGAGAACTATTTATTCGGTTCACAGTTGTGTGAAATGCAGCAATAAAAATCTTTGGACTTCAGCAAAAGTTGTTTTTAATATTTTTTTTTTGAATTTCAAAAAACAGCGTCCAATGTCCATTAAAACAGCGCTTAAGTCTATAAAAATGTAACTTAAGCATTAAAAAAAATCATAAAGATAGCGTCTAAAATCTCCATACAACCGAAAAAAAAACCCAACCAACCAACCAGCCCAAATCCCCGAAACCAAAACCAAACAAAAAAAAATCAAAAAAATATTTTATAATCAGATATCTTGGATTTTTACACCACCTTACCTGTAAATTATATATACATAGAATATTGCAGAATTATATCTAATACACAATATTTTCACTATTAATGCTGGTATAATCTTTATACACTGGCCCTTGCGTTTCTTTTTATTTTTTTAATTAAATTATTGCATTGTATAAACTTTGACTGCAAACGGCCCCCCCCTCCCCTGCCTCCCCCCTCCCTCCCTCGCCCCCCCCCCCTCCCCCCTTGGCTATTCACTGTCCGACTTGCCGTCTTTCGCCGTGGTGGAGTGGTTGTAGAGCCCCTGGGCCATGAGGTGCACTGCCAGGGAGTTCTTGCTGCCCGTCGCCTTCTTGATCTTGGCTCGTTTATTCTGGAACCAAATTTTAATCTGGGACTCGTTAAGCCCGAGCTCTTGGGCCAGGCTCTGCCGCCGCTGCTCCGTCAGGTACCGGTTCGTCTGGAACTCGGCCTTGAGTCTCTGCAGCTGCTCGGCGGTGAAGGCGGTGCGCGGCCGCTTGTCCTCCTTGTTGGGGTTCTTCTTCTTTGGTTTGCGGGAGCGGGGACCTACGGCCGGGAGAGAGGAGAAGCACCGACACCGCCACGCTCCGCTGCGGGCGGCCCCGAGCCAGGCGCGGTCCCGCGGAGGGAGGGTGGTCCTGCGTTCCGAGCCCCCCCCCCCCCCCCCAACCGCCCCAAGGAAAACCAGCCCCGCTTTGTGCCGGGCGGGCGGCGGAGCGAGAGCCGCAGCCCCCGCGGCCGCTCCGCGCTGCCTCCGCACCCCTCGCACCCCCGCCACCAGCGCCTGCACCGCCCTTGGCATCCCGGGGATGCCCGGCCAGCAAAGCCTGAGCCGCAGGCAGCGGCTCGGAGCTACGTTGCATTCCCTGAGCGGTTTTTTTTTTTCAAGGAAACCTCTTTTTTTTTTTTTTTTTTTTTTTTTTAAGAAACCTCTCTACTTTTCTTCTTCTTCATTTCTTTCTTTTTTTTTTTTTTTTTGGTGGGTCGCGATAAAGAAAAAAAAAAAAAAAAGGAAATCAGCCGCCTGTTTACATTGCGAGGAGAAATCCGCCGCTTTGCTGCAGTGCCCATATGGCGCTGCACGGCCCGATCCGAATCGCCGGGATTATTCTCGGGAATATTATTCTCGGCAGCACAAGGAGCCTTTTCTGCCCGGGCCGAGCCATTGTGAGGATGTATGTTAATTAAATATTAACAAAGGAGAGCACTGGAGAACAATGGAGTAAATTCCAATTCAACCCTGAATATTACCTCTGAGTAAGAGTTTGTTTTCAGACATTACGAACTAATTTTCAACTCCTTTTACAATCCCTCCTTCAGCTGGCCGGCTCTCGGGTGAAAATCCTAGCTCGCTGCTTTTGTAAGAGAAAACCCCATATTTATTTATTTATTTTTTTCCCTGGGAGCAGATCTCCTGCGTGGTGCTTTCCATGTCTTCCCCCCAATGGTTTCTACTTCTTTTTAACAAGGGTTTTACCAATCTACCCTGCTCTCCCCGCGGTAGCAGAAGGACATTTTACCCCTCCGGCTTTTCTTTTTTTATTTTTTTTGTCAGTGTTTTTATGGGTAATTTCAGGAGGTTCTGCCCAAGCCCTTGCCAAGAGACGGACCCTGCCAAAGAAGTTCCCCGGCCCCTGGAAATGTCCCCCGGCCCCTACAGAGCTGACCCGCAGCACATGGGGGGGGGGGAATTAAAAGAAAGAAACGAAACGGTGGCCGCTCCGAGGCCTCTTTTAGGGAAATAAACGATCGCGGATTGTTTTTGGCTGAAAGAAAACCCAAGGCAAGGCAAGGCGAGGCCTGTGGAAACCCACCCTCCCGTCCCCAAAACACAGCGCGGGGCTGTTTTCCCGGCGGGGAGGAAGAAGGGCAGCTCGCCGGGAGGCTGAGCGGGGAGCCCGGAGCCGGATTTCCCCCCTCTCTCTTTGATAAAACCTGGCAGTTGGTGGGAAATGCCCCGAGCCGGGCGGCCCCAGCTCCTCGGCGGCGGCGGGGAGGGAGAGACCCCCCGCTCCCCCCTCGTCCCTCCGGCTCCGCGCATCCCCGGCCACCCCTTCATCTCCCCGCATTTTCGGGCGATTTTAACCACCACCACCACACATACACACCCATCCCGAAAAAAAAAAAAAAAAAAAAAAAAAAGAGAAAGAAAGAAAGAAAACCAGAAGAAGGAGCGGGAAAGGAGGAGCAGGGTGTTTCCCCTGCCGCCCTGCCAGCCCCGCGGCGGGCGGAGGCGAGCCGGGGAGCCCGGGGAGGGGGCGCGGCGGCGGGGAGCGGGGCGGCCCGGCAGGGCAGCTCTTACCTGAGGAGGGCCGGTCCGAGTACCGGGTGCAGTAAACCCAGGCGGGCCAGAGCATGGGCTGGTTCCCGGCGTTGGAGCTGGCCTGGGAGCTATCCGAGTCCGAGCTCACCGACAGGTCGCCGCCGCTCAGCCCCCGCGCTTTCAGGGCCGCCTCCAGCGCCGCGGGGTCCCCCCCCTTCTTGGCGGCGCCGTGCAGGGCCAGCCCGGCGGGGCCGCCCTCCCCCCGGCCCGGCGAGCCCGCCCCGCCGCCGGGTAGCGGAGCCCCGGGGGTCGGCGCCGCGGCTGGGCTGCGGCGGCTCTCTGCTCCGGGCCGCCGGGGCTCGCCGCCGGGGCCGCCCGCCTCCTTCCTCCGCCCGAACTCGGGCCGCAGGATGTTGTCGATGAAGAAGTTGGTGATGCGGTGCGGGTGCGGGTGGGGGTGCGGCGGGTCACCGGGAGGAAGCAGCAGCCCCCGCCGCCCGCCGCCGCCGCCGGGCTCTGCGTCGCCGCCGGACTCCTGCGGCTCGGCCGCCTCCTCCCGGGGGCTCCGGCCGCCCTCCTCCATGCTGCGCGGCCGGCCCCGCCGACGGCTCCGCTGCCCGCCCCGCTGCCGGTCGGGCGGCTGCCTAGCTCTTTTTGTTGTTGCTGTTGCAGTCGCTTGTCCTTTATTTTAATTTTTTTAATATATATATTTTTTATATATATATATATTTATATACACGCACGTACAGGTGTCTATTTGCTTTCGTTTCTCCTGGCCGCGCCCGGCGTTCAAAATCCAGAGTTTGAAAAAAAAAATAAAATTAATAGCAATTAAAAAAAAATAAAGAAAGAAAACCAGGGAGACCCCAAAGCCAGCAGCCGAGCCTCCACGAGTTCCAACTTTGCCAAAAATAAAAATACACGGGCTCCGGTCCTCCCGCCGCCGCTCGCCGCCTCCTGCCGCCGCTCAGCCGCTCGGTCCCGCGGCGCGCTGCCGCCTTCTTCCCCGGCCGCCGCCGCCGCCGCGCCTCATCCGCAGCCCCCGCGGAGAAAAAAATCGGTAATAATAATAATAATAACGCTAAAAATAGGGGTGGACGGGGGGAGGTTAAGAAAAAAAAAGCCCGGCAGCCGTGGCCGGGGCGGGGGTGGAGGCGGGCTTTCAGAAGCCGGTGTCCCGCGGAGGGCAGGGCGGTGAGGGGCTCCCCGCGGGGCTCCGGCCGGCAGCGCCTCGCCCCGCGCCGCCCCGCGCCGCCCCGCGCCCGCACATGCGGGGGCCGCTGCGGGTGGGGGGCGTCCCGCCCTGCCGCCCGCCCTGCGCCGCGCCGCGCCGCGCTGCGCTGCGCTACGCCCCGGCGGCCGCCGCCACCGCCGCGCCCGGACACTTCCACTCCGGATTGTTGTCCTTTAGGTTTTAACGGGGCCCCCGCCGGTGACGTCGCCGGCCCGGGCACTTCGACACGTGCCTCGGGCCAATGATAAAGCGGGCATGCGCACACGTGGTGCGGGGAGCTCCGGTAAGTGACAGCACCCACGCCCCTCCCCCCCAGCCGGGCCCGGCCGCAGCGGGGGTACGCGTGGGGGAAGCGGAGGGGGGGGTGCCCCGCCGCGGGGCGCGCACCGCCCCCCCCCCCCCCGGTCCTGTGTGTCCCCCCCCCCGAGCTGCATTCTTGGGGTTTTTAATTGCCCCGCTGTTTGCCGCGGGGGGTGGGGGGGCGGCATCCCACAATTCCTTGCAGAAATGCATAAATAATATTAAGCGAGCGGCGGTGATACAAAGGGGGTGCGGGGGGAGGTGTGCGGAACGGGACCCGGCCCGGTGCCTGGGGCTGCCCGGGGGGGCGCGGCGCGTCCCCTCCCCGCGGCGCCGCTCGGCCTCCGCGGCGGCGGTAATTGACTCGTCCTTCCCGCAACCGGACAGCAGGCTTTGATCTCCCCTGCCTGCTCCCGAAACGGCCGCGCGGCGCCCTGCTGCCCCCCCAACCGCCTGCCCACCACCCCCGCACCCCCAGAGCATGCCCACTTCTCGGGGACGGGGCACCCGCCGCCGCTGCTTTGCCTTTTGTCTTTAGGGAGAAATCCCTCGGAACAAAACTAGGGAGGGAAGTGCAGCCGGATGGCCGAGGAGGTGCGGGGCTGAGCCGTTTGGGGGCTGCGGATCCTCCGCGGGGCGCGCAGGAGCGGGGCGAAGAGGCGGGCGCGGGGCCCTTCCCCAGCAGCCGAGCCGTTATCCCTGTCCCGGGCCCGCCGGGTGTCGCCGCCCCGACGGGGCGCACGGCGAGGGGCTGGGCGGCCCCGCGGGGGGCCGAGCAGGGCCGGGCGGGGGAGGCTCGGCTCCAGTGGCCGCCGCACCCCGACCCCCGGCTTTCCCTGCTAAGTGACAGTTTTATTTGGAGGAAGTTTCCCTGCGGGTGACACGGACCACTCCCCGCCTTGAAGGGAGAGGGACAGAGAGCCCTTCCTCTTCTTCTTTTTCTTTCCCTTTAATCTTTATTTTTTATCCTGTTTTAAACCTATTTCCCCCTTTCCCTTGCAATTCGCAGCGGGTCGGGTCCACCAACGAAGACCAGCACTAGCTGATCCACAGTTGTTTTGCTGAAACAAGCACCTAGAGGTTAATTTCTTCAAGCGCCCCATGAAAAGCGATTAGCCTGTCTCCCAAGAAGTATTTTCTAATTACTTGGAAGCTCTCGCTTTGCTACTACCCCATAATTAAACGTGTTCAAGGTGCTGCACTTCAAATATTTCGCTCCCGGGCGGACCCAAGTTACCGATAAAAACTTCAAACCTCCTTGAACCCCGCGTTACCTGCCCGTTCCGCCGGGCAGGAGCCGGCTGCCGGTACCCCGGTAACCTTCCCATTCGTTATCCCTCTCCTTCGCGGGAATATTTATATCCTGCATAAGACAGGGAGGAGAATTCCTGAAATAAACTCCAAAGTAGGAGATAAGGCTATACAAAACAATTACTGCATCTGCCTGTCCTCTGACAATAATCCAGCACCTCAGGTATGCAGAGGCAGCGGGGGGGGTGGGTGGGCGGGGGGTGAAGGGGTGATCTGATACCTAACCGAGGAAATCTGAATGATCTATTTTTTTTTTCTCCCAAGGTTATTTTTATCTGGGAGCTCAATCTCTGTAGAAACATTCCCCAGCAGCACGTTTTTTCGCCCGTCCGCGGACGCCTCGCCAGCGGCATTGCGGCGTGCGGGGGCTTTTCCTCGGGAACCACTGCTGGTCACCGGGACAAGTGGCTTGAAACTGGGGTTTGGGCTTCGTTTGCTTCTTTGCTTTAGCCTCCCCTCGCAGCCCTGCTGCTCACAAAAGTCACCTCTCCGCACACGGCTCAGATTTCTTTTCGCTACGCGCCCCGTGTCGTTTCAACGAGGCTCATTCTGCGCTGCCACCCATTAAAAATATTTTCTTTTCCCCTCCCGCAAACAGGAGAGTGTGAGGGTGCTGCCCCACGCATCCCCGTGCGGGGATTCCCCCCCCCCCCCCGCACCGTGCTCTTTCCTCGGTGCTTTTGGCACGGGGAAGTTTAAAAGCGGGATGACACCCCGAGAACCCGGTTTTGGGACGGGAGCGGCCGGCCCACCTCCGCCCGCCTGCGGACAGCGGGCAGGCTGCGGGGCCGGTCGTGCCGCTCCTCCGAGTAAACCCTCCTGCCAGCTTTTCCCCACACTCGCAAAAAAAACCCAAAACAAACCCAACAAAACCAACCCCGAGGTGCTGGGAAGCCAAAACGCCCAGAGCCGTGGTAGAAGGCCAGGGAGGTCTGCACCCCCTCGTCCTTCCAGCGCGGGGGTGACTGCCTGCAAACCTCGGCGAGCACCGGGATGCGGCGGGTCCGCAGCAATTCCCCGTTTGCAGGCGGCCCGGGGCCGTGCCGGTCCGCAGCGATTCCCCGTTTGCAGGCGGCCCCGGGCCGTGCCACCGTGGGGGGGTTCGTCCGCGGCGCTGCCCGGCCGGGCATAGCCTGGCACGGCGCCGCATCCCCGCCCTTCCCTGCCGCCTGCACCCGGCACCGGCGGCACTTCCGAGCGGTGCCTTTCCCGGCGGCTTTTGCCAGCGCCTGGGAGCCGGTGGCCGAGGGCGGAGGAGCGGGGAGAGGTGGCTGGCTGTCCCTGCCCGCCGCCGAGGCT